>NW_020312059.1:0-378357 GCF_002999335.1 Cyclospora cayetanensis | reverse complement strand
GGTGGGTGGTACAGAGGTGTTGAGTGATGGGGGGTGCAGAGGAGAGGCGGTCAGAAGTGTGTGTGGAGGGTGGAGGGTGGGGTTGTCGATTGTGTGAGTGTGTGTGTGTGTGTGTGTGTGTGTGTGTGTGTGTGTGTGTGTGTGTGGGTGTGTGTGTGTGTGTGTGTGTGTTTGTGTGTGTGGGTGTGTGTGTATGTGGGTGTGAATGGGTGTGCTTGTGGCAGAAGGCACACAAGGTGAAGGGGAACGGCAGGCAGACAGTATCCGGAGGGAAAGGAGGTGCCTAGACGGCAGACATGGGAGATGGAGGGTGCATTAGGATTGACGATTAAAACGGATGTGTGGAGAATTGAAGTGCAAAACACGGGCCTGCATAATGTACGTCGAGAAGGAGGAGAGGGGAGATCCTGCAGGAACGCCTCGGTAGTAGAGGTTGCCGGAGAGCATCACTCTAGACGATGCCTTAGACCTTCCTGAAGCAGAACGTCGGGAGTAACAGCTGTGCAGCTCTGGACGCTATAAGGCTCTGCAAGGCACCCCTGCAGCAGGGGAACCTGAAACTGCGCAAAAGCGCAAAGAATCTGCGAACTTTCATCGTTGGAATTCCGGCAGTCTGCATCGCCTACCTGCGAGTGCATTGAGCAACGTCGTCTTGCCGGAACCACTAGGTCCCATGATGACGAGCATGGAGCCGGGACGAACACAGAGGTTTATGTCCTTAAGAATTACCAACGCATCGCTGCGAGCACATAGACAGGGGGAGCTGCTGGTGTCGATTTCGGGGGCATCTCCATCGGGTATCATTCCTCCGTCTTCGAGCTGTGTCATTGCATCTTTGTTGCTGCTGTTGGCGACTGTGCGCGAAGGCGTGTCATTATCGCCGAGCGGACCAGCACTGCCGCCATTGCGCGCGTTGTTCTTGCAGCAGAGCCGGCACATAGGCTTCAGGATGTTTCCTTGCTTCCGTATCGCATAGCAGAAGTCTTTCGCTACCAGCGTAACAGGCGCGATGCCCCCTGGAGTGCTCCATGCAGGGCACCTCCCTGCAGCGCCTTTGGCTGCAACGAGCGGAGACGCCGCCCCTTGCTGTTCTGCGTGACAATGCCCATCGCGAAACGTTTCATCGGAAAGTCTCTCAGCTGCCTCCGAGGGTACCGCCTCCCTGGCTACCCCGGTCCTGCTTGAGAGATCTCTGCTTGACGAGGAGGGCATGTCCTGCGGCAAAAACATCAGAGGCGTATAGATATATAGATATATATGTATATACGGAAGGTCTGCCGTGCCGGCATTCTGCACCATCCGGAAACTCATCATCACCGTTTATGTGCCAAATCCGTGCATCTCTCCAGCAGCAGCAGCCTGGGGGCCACCTCGGCAAGCAGGCTTCCCATGAATTCCCTCAGGGAGGTGCCACGCGAGACTCCAGAGAGGTGGGAAACATGCGGCAGAGGAGGGTGCTCTGCACGGGGGTGCAGTAAGGAACCGCTGGCATGTTGTCAACGCTCACACTTCGTCCAGGGACAAACTGGGGAGACGATGGGAGTGTAAATGGCTTTTCCTCGAGGTGGGAGGCGGATATTCGAAGAGGAAATACAATTAAAGGATGCTTGAAATGGGGGAAGGACCTGTGTGTGGATGGGTACGGATCAAAGAGTCTTGCCGTCTTCGGAACTCCCTTCACAAGCGTTCAGAGTAAGGCACATGCACAGTGCGCCTCCTCGCGAGCGGCACCGGCTGCTGCTGCGGAGATATATTACTGCGTTGTGGTTTCCAATGATACAGTTTCTGCACAGGATTATTCCCAGTGAGTCGTCTAGGCGCACAAACTAGGGATTAGAAAGAGAGGACGCGCAGCCGCCCCTGCCGTCCCGTCACTTAGTCTCAGCAGCGCCATCAGGGGCCTTAAGCAACACACATTTCCCTGAATGCTTCTGAAACTGCGGTCCATACGGCACTCTTTCTGCCTGTTTTTCGTGTATAAAGCCAACACTTGAGCGCTAGCACGACGCGAGAGGAACGCATTCTACAGACAAGCCAACACTACTCCTACTCCTCCTCCCTGGCAGCAGCTGCTGCTTCTCCAGCTGTCTTCCCGGCCTGCATTGCGTGCTGCTGCTGCTGCAGCTGCCACCGCCGCTGCATGCGTAGAGTGTGTGTGTGTGCAGTGCTACTGGGGCCTGGCAGACAACAGCGCATGCTGAACTTTCCCGTGGGGGCTGCTGCTGCTGCTGCCTTGACGTGCTCGGGAGGCACATGCATGTCGGCTCTCTCCAGACCACCTCTGTCACCTCCCTTCCCGCTGCGGCGTCTCCTGCAGAACGTGTATTCCTCTAGCAGCGGGCAGCACGCGGAGAAAGCTTTGCGGTTCGCGGGGGGAGCTTTTTCGCTCGTCGGCAGTGCCTGTCTGAGCTTCGGCAGTCCCCGAAGGCTTGCTAAAACGTGGCTGTGTTGCTGCAGCAGCTCTTTGTTCGTTGCCGCTTTGGGGTCATAGCGGCCCTCCCCCCTCCCCAAGAGCCTCCCCACAAAGCAAACAAGAAGAACGAAAGGCTGGAAATCTGCTGCCGCGATTGATTGCCGTTCGACTCTTGCCTTTCCTGCAAGCGTGTTGCTCCCTCCGCCGTTTTCGCTGCTGCTTCAGCGGCTTTTTCGCTGCTGCGCTGCCTCCTCACGACGCAGACAGTGCACTTTTTGCAGGGCTTTACCTTTGCGCTAGCCGCATGCGCTAAGGCAAGTGCTGCCCCGCTTAGGGGCCTGCATCAGCAGCAACCGCAGCAGAGGCATTTTTAAGGCCACTATAAGCAGCCGTCACAACGGCAGACTCAATGTCTCCTACGTGCTGCATTACGCGTGTCTTCTGCTGCTGCTTCCACGATGCCGCAGAAAGACGCTTTCCTTGTTGCTTATTACGGTGCGCTTATCACGCTGCACACCAAGCCAAAGGCGGGCAGACCCTCCTTTTCCGACCTCCCCTCTTGCTTGTCTTTCTCCCTTCCCCACCTCCTGCACAGACTCTGAAGACGCCAAGCTCCTCTGCTCCGCCTAAACTTCACGTTCTTGAGATTTTGCTCTTGCACTTTGAGGCTGTGCGGTCCTTCTTGTTTCTACAGATGAAAGCGCCGTTTGGCCGTCGCTTTCCCCTTCCATCGAGTCACGACTGCCCCTAGATGTGTTGCCACTTCGTGGAGTGGGGGCCCCCAGCCAGGGGCCCCCGGGGGGCGGGGGGCCCTCGTACCCTTCCTCCCCTGGCACTCCTGTGATGGTTTCCTTCGTGTCGCATTCTTTGGATCCTTCGCCCCCAGCAAATGCGTCTGTTCCAGGCCCCCCCGCTGCGTTTACTGCTGCGCAGAAGGCTGCAGCTGGCGCTCTGGCATCCTTAGGAGTCAGCGTTGCTGCTGCTTCACTGACTGCTGGGGGTACAGCGATTCCCGCAGCTTCGACTACTGCCGCCGCTTTGTCCTCCCTCTCTCCTCGGCTTGTGTGGACGGTAACTGAGCGGCCGTTCGCGCATCTGCTGCTGCTGCAGTACGAAAGCATTGAGGTGTATCGACAGCAGCAGCGACGCGTGCTGCGCGCCTGGGTAGAGAGACAGCTCGAGCAGCATGACGAGTGGCTTGTGCTCGTGGCTGCCCCGTGTAGCAGCCAGGAGACGGCGGTCAAACAGCTTAAGAAGTATCTCGAAAAAATGAGAACCGATCTGAATACGAAGGACAGGATTCTCCGCGTACCTTGCGAGCCGGTAGATCCTTCCCAGGCTCCAGTTGCAGAGCAACTCTGGACGGTAATAGAACTCCGCACGCAAAATTCGCAGCCAATCGACTGGCTGCGCCCTCATAAATTCTCCGCTTTCCGGCTGCTCCCATTTCGCTGCTTTTGGAATGTACATGCATGCTGGGTGTCTCGAGATTCCACGCGGAAAGAGGCGTACAAACGTTCCTGCGATTTTTTTGTCTCTCTACCAATCTATTGATCTCTGTCTATATGTATCTATTGAACTCTAGTTATATATCTCTCTACTTACCTCTATTTATCTCTATTCATATATCTCTCCACTTATCTCTATCTCTCTTCATATATCCATATCTCTCTCTATTTATCTCTATCTCTCTCTCTGTACCTCTTCGCGACAGTGTTACGCTTGCGATCCGTGCGGCAGTCTGCCTTTATCGGGGCTTGCCTGCGGCGTTTGTGAGGGGTTGGGGGAATGCTGGAGGGGAATTTGAAGGCTCTGCCTACTAGTGCTTCGAGATGCGAATCTGCTCTCGGCGTAGAAGAACGGCGTGCGACTCATTGAAGGAGTTGTTCTGCGCCTTTGGCAGTATCTGTCGTACGCAGAAGGGGGCTGCAGAACAATTTTTACTTGTTTTCTGTGAGCCCGGTGTGTGCTGCATGCAGCTCTTCCTGCAGCGGCTGAAGGACGCACTTGCGAGCGCTGTGGAGTATCGCATGATGCTCGCAGAGGACTTCGTGCAGCGCATGCAGCAGCAGCAGCAAGATGCCTCCAGTATTTTGGCAGCAAGGGAAACCCTCGCAGCGCTGTACGCGAAGTGTGGACGCTACGCGGAGGCGCTGAGAGTGTTGGACGCTTGGGAGGTCTCATCGCTTCCTGCATTGACACGTTCTCCAGCAGCAGAGCAGCAGACGGGGGATTTTCTCGCAGTTGGTGGCTCTGATGGGTTGCCTTTGCTGGCGTGTGAATCTCGCGCTGCTGAGCTGTTTCCAAAACTGCGGAGCGGTAGTCTGGGTCCCCTGCATTGTTGGGAGCTACTTTTCTGCAAGCAGGCGGTCTATTTGATTCAGCTGAATAAACTGGAGGAGCTTGGAAGTCGGGGGCTTTCCCTCTTCTCGGGAATCCTCAAAGTGGCTGCCTCAGTGGCATGCAGCAGCGATACGAAGATTCATTTGATGTGCTGGGCAGTGCTTGGGGCTTTAAACCTTGCCAATTTTCTGACGGCCAAGGTACTCTTCGATTCTCTCTTCTTCGCTCCTTGTGTGTTTGTGGGTGTGGAAGTGTGTCTATACGTGTGGGGGTGTGTCTCTGCCTAGCACCCTTGGTTCTGATTGTATATTTCTTAGAGTCTTTTATGAGTCAGTCGCACGCTGCCTGGCCCGCAGTACACATACATACACTTACATGCACACATGCACACACACATACACATACACTTGCATACACTTACATACATACATACACTTCCACACACACACACATACACATACATACACATACATACACTTCCACACATACATACACATACACATACAGACACACATACATACACATACACCTACACACATACATACACATACACTTACACACATGCACTTACATACACATACACTTACATACATACACATACACATACACTTACATACACACATACACATACACTTACATACACACATACACATACACTTACATACACTTACACACATACATACATACACTTACACACACACATCCGTGCACACACACCCCCTTCTACACATAAATACACGAAGAAAGGCAGGGATTTCGTGGTGTATGTATGCTTTCTGTGCACCGTCTCTCTCTCTCTCTTTCCTGCTAGTGGACTTTTTGTGTCGCTGCGGCTGTTGTTGCGATGCGGCGTGCAGTGTGTGAGCGGAGGCGAGGGTGTCGCCTCGAAGGAATTGGAGGAGCTGGGAACGGGGGCGTCTTCAGCTGTTGTGATGGCGACTGCGGCAGGTGTATCGGCGGAGTCAGGAGAGAGTGAATCTCGTGGATCAGGTGTTTCTCAAGTCTTTGCGTCTTCTTTGCCCTTGCTGCGTAGACCAACTTCTGCTGTGGCGCGCACACTGACACGCCTTGCCCCCAGTCACTTGACGTTTCTTCCTTCCAGACGGCAGCACGGGGATGCGCGCAGCAGCAGCAGCAAACCTAAAAAGTTGCAGCATGCAGACACGGCTTCCCTTCCTCAGCAGCAGGTGCAGCAGCAGCAGCAGCAGCAGGTGCATCGCGCACATTTCAGAGGTGGGGGAGAAGGGCAGGAGCGACTGGAAGGTGACGTTCACGGTTTTGCAAGTCGGAGGAGCTACAGCCAAGGAGCAGACAAGAGGGTGGACAGCAGCACCGGCGGGGGGGGTGTCGTCTTTGATTCTTTTGCGAGCGACACGGCATCTGGTCAGGCGAAGAGCGCTGCTTCCCTCTACGCTTTTGTTGCCCAGCAGTTGTTGCGTCTCGCTGCTCTGAAAAAGAAACCTGCCGAGTGGCAAGACGTGTTTGCGCTGCTGCCCGTATCCGCCTCAAGACAGCCAGGCCCTTTCTCCTCTTGTGACTCGTTGGACATGAATGAGGAAACTTCCAACCCGGAGGCGCAGCAGCAGCTCCAGTCTCGCTGCAGCAGCTTCTCCGCATCTGCAGCAGCATCACACGCGGAAACAGCCACGCTTTTCTTCCCTCCAGACGCAGTAGAGGAGCTGAAGGAAGCTCTGGAAATCTGCTCAGCCGCAGACTTGCGTCGGGCTTTAAGTGCGCCTGACAAACTCCAAGTGTTGTATCTTCGCGTGCTGCTGCTCGGAGGGCAACACTACGTAAATTGCGGATTCTTTCGCCATGCAGCGCTGCTGCAACACAGGATTGCTGCAATGCACTTGCAAGCAGGTGACTTTAGGGAGTGTCAACTGGCCATTCAAAGAATGATGCCGCTCTTCCTTAAAGAACCTTGGACAGACGTGAGTTAAAGCCCTCTTGGTATGAGTGTTTGTTTGTACATTTGGGTGTCTATGTCTATGCTTGTGAATATGTGTGTATGTCTGTCCGTATCAATACGGGTCTATGTGTATGGCTCTCTATGTCTGTGTATATCTATTTAAATATCAATGCCTATGTGTATGTCTATCTGTTTCTATGTCTATAACTATGGGTATATCCATGTCTATATCTATTTCTATATCAATGTCCATAACTATGTGTATATCCGTGTCTATATCTCTTTCTATATCAATGTCTATGTGTATATCCATGTCTCTCTCTCTCTCTCTCTCTGTATATATATATATATATATATATATATATATATATATCTGTCTACATGCGTATCTATATCGATGTTCAAATGTACGTCTATGTATGTCGCTTGCTCAACACGCCTCCCCTCCCTCTCTTTTGTGATGAGTGTCATATGCTTCTCTCTCTGCAACACGCCTCGGGCTGTGAAGCGCACGCGAGTGGCAGCCTCGGGTGTCTGCTGTTGCAGCCTCTGTAGCCGCCGTTTGTGCGCAGACACGGGTACCCTGAGCGCTTGCCATCCTGTGCATGCATCCATGCACGCACGCATGGATGTATCACCACGCCTTCGCCATTTGTCGATACAGTTTTTTCTTGCGGCTTTGTGTGGTGCGGTACATGCGTGTGTCGCAGCTGTGGGTGTGCTGCGAGAAGCTCCTGGCAAGGGCGGAGGCTCTGCAAGGAGATCGCGCTGGACAGTTGGCCTCCCTCTATGTGCTGAGCAACGCTGCGACGGAGTCTAAGGGGCAGCATCAACTGCAACAGCACCGCCACACAGAGGGGGAGCAGCCTCAGGAGCTGCACTGTCTAGAATCCGCTTTCTTAGGCAGCCCGAAGGAGTGCTTGCTGCAGTTTGTCTCCGTTGCTGCTTCCAGCGCGAATCGCAGGCTGCTGCAGCCTGCAGCAACAGCAGCAGCAGGGGCAGCTTCTGCTCCAGCTGCATCCGAAGCTGCAGCATGCCAGCAAGAAGGAGGACAGTCGACTCTCGCTCATGATCAAGCCGAACGTGAGAGCGTTCCTTGGAGTGGCTTGCTGCAGGAAGACATGGGATTTCCTTCGGCCTTTCTTCTGAATAGCGTTTCCGTGCATCTGAAGGCGGCTCCTAATCTCTTCGCCTGGGTAGCCGCCGTTCCCCACGGCATGCAGCAGAAGCAGCAAGAGCACCAACAAGAACAACCACAGCAGCAGCTCCACCACCACGAACAGCAGCATCAGCATCACCATCAGCGCCCCGCTCTCCCCCTAGCCTTTCTCCCTTATGTACGTCTGCTTGCTTGCGTGCTTGCTGCGTCTTGGAGACAGAGCCTGCGTGACTTGAAGCCGAGAGGATGGCAGCAGTGGGGGGTTAAGGGGGGGGGAGGGGGTCGAGCGGGGAGGTGTGTATGAGTGTGTACTGTGCGTGTTTGGGTGTTTCGTCTTCGAAACCGTCTCCCTTCTGTGTGTGAACTCCTCGGCACACACAAATTCCAAAGCCTCGTATAAGGCACGGAGATTTTCCTGCCCTGACGGAGCAGCAATCTGGGGATGGGAGAAGGGGAGAAGGTCCTCCTGCAGACCCTTTGGATGGTTTTTCTCTCTTTTTTTTCTCTCCCTCCGTGACTGCCGCGTGGTTTGCACGAGAGTCCATGTTGATTTGCGGTCGTCTTTTGTGCCGTGTGTATATTTTGGCTCGGCGTTTCTGCGCATGGGGGGCTGCCTCTCGCTGCTTTGGTCCCTCTTGCTGCATTTTTTTGTGTCGTTCCCTCCTCTCTCTGTCTTTTTCAGGGAGTTCGTGACGCCTGCGATTCTTCTCCGCTAGGACGCGGAGCTTCTTCACGGCTTCATTTGGGAGTCTCCCCCAGAGAGACAACGGCCCCTGGCAGCCGACAATTCTACAGAGCGGGTAGCAGCCTTACCCCCGGCTCGCGGCTCTCTGGCCCTTCCTTCTTCGCTGGTGCTTCTTACGGGCAGCTTTTCGCGCGAGGCAGCAGCAGCAGGGGATGGCGACAACGGCGTGACACTTCACACCGCGGAGTGTCTGCTTTGGCCTCCGGAGATTTCCTCGAGTCTCACCACGCCTTCTCCATTGCTGCGCGGGAAGGCCTTCTTTCTCTGCGGCAGCGGCACGACTCTATGGCGCAGGACCTCCTAGAGCATGCGATCCTGCGACAGCTCGCAGATCTCCTGCCGCTGTACGTCCTGCATGCCTCTCCCGCTGTGGAGATGCACCCGACGCTGCGCTTCTACGAGGCAACGCTCGCCCGTCTTAAGCCGAAAACCATCGCGGGAGTCCTAGGGCAGCGCTTGAGACGCCACGCAGGATCGGCTTCCATGTCGTTCGTCTCTGCGCTCCCTGCCGCGGGTTCTGCTACGGAGCCTGTAGCTGTTCAAGATGCGGGAGACGCTGCTGCTGCCGGTGTGGCAGAGTCGCCTCTCGGAGAAGACGCCTCCAAGGACATGTCAGATGCCGATACCAGTGTGAAAGACACGAGCGCCTTCCAGCAGAGGGAGCTGGAGGGCAGCCCGTCGGCGGCAGAAGCAGAGGCAGCAGCAGACATGCGGAAAGCTTCCCTCCAGGGTACCCTGGCTGCAGCAATGCCTGCGTCCCATAGAATGCCTATGAGCGCTACAAAAAACAAAGGCGAAAGCGAGCAGGAGGAATCACAGGCGAGAGAAACGCGAGACATGGACTTGCTGTCTTCCCAGCACGCGTGCAACGCATCTCCTGTGCAGAGCTCTGTAGGCTCCGCATCAGCAGCAAGAGCAGCAGAAACGGGAGCAGGAGGAGCTGTCGATACACCAGAAAAAGACGGCGTGGGGCAAGCCCATTCGCAGCGACGGGCATCCGGTGTCGAGATGGGAATGCTGGCCTCGAAATCTTCAGAAGCTTTTGATCAGCAGCAGCAGCAGCAGCAGGAGCAGGAGCATGGGCACCAACAACAACGGCACCAACAACAGCAACAGCAGCAACAGCAGGAGGGGGAGGAGCGTAGGCAGCAGCAGCCACAGCAGCAGCAGGAGCTTAGGCTTCCTGGCTCAGAAGACGAGGCAGCCTCGCTGCATTTGCCAAGCCCCTCGCGGCGTCTCCGTTCGCGTGCTGTGTCGCTCATGCAGACATGCAGCGCGAGAGGGTGCATCCCCTCTCTCTCGGTGGCTCTGGGAGAGACTATAGAAATTCAGGTGTATGTACACTCGGCCTTGTTGCTGCCGCTGCACCTCGATGCCGTAGCTCTGCGGCTTGCGGCTGTCCCCTCTGGAGCGCCGCAGGGGCTGCCGCTGGCCTCCCTTGCGGCAGCAGCAGCGACGACTTCCTGCGAGTTCTCCTCGGGATGGCTGGTTGTTAACAGTGCCACATTGCAGCAGCAGCAGCAGCTAGTGATTCGGCCAGGAGTTAGCGTCTTGCGTTTGCTGTGGTGTTGCTGCAAGCCGGGAGTCTATCTCGTGGAGCAGATATGCTTTCGCGTCAAGGATGTAGTTCTTACGCAGTGGGCAGGCGATCTGCCGCCTCCAGCCCTCCTCCCCAACGTTACAGCGGCGATGGAAGCGGCCCTCGTTGGTTGTGCTCCTCTAGTAGCTCTCGCTGCTACCCGTTCGCATGCAACCTCGGAAGCGGGTGCTGCGGATGCACACGCGTCTGCAGACGCAGCCTCCTGTGGGGTGGCTAGCAGCAGCAGTAGTGGCAGCAGCAGCACCACCACTACCACGGCACCCATCCAACAATCAGCGTGCGAAGCTGCACAAGGGTCGCTTAACCCGTATTACTTGAGAGAAGATGCGGGAGATGAGCTCTCCGCGGCGGCCTTTGCCGAACGACTCTATGGAGATCCCCGAATGTTTGCTATCTCCTCGTGTTCGCCTGCAGGAGCCACGCTGCTGCACCCATGCGCTGCCCTCGAGCGACTGCTGCACCCTCTCATGCTTGAGTACAGACACCCCAGCTCCTGTATTGCTGTGCAGGTAGACTCCCTGCTGCCTCAGCAGCATCACCAGCTGCTGCAGTGCCTTCAACAGGGGCAACTTCCGCCGCGCGAAATGCTCCAAGGCGGTGCTAATGTGCTGCTGGAAGGCGTGGAGTCTTCGCTACTTGTGACCATTACGGTTCCCCCCGGATTTCTCAAAGAGGGAGGCGCTCGCCTCCGCGTGCTGCAGGCACTCAGCGTGGCGACCCCCAGCAGCTGCACCAGCAGCGTGATGGGGGAAGATCTCGAGGACGCCTCCGTCAACTCCAGAAAAAGCCCCCCCTCAGACTTTTTCGAAGAAGAAACGCGCTGGGAGGGGCCCTACAAAGGGGCCTCCAGGGGCCGTGTCGCCTTCGACTGCATGCGCCACCACAGCAGAAGAGAGAGCGAAGCTTCCGCCTTCACAGGTGTCTCCCCCGTATCCAGTACTGCCCGCCGGCAGACTTTCGAGGAGATGGCAGACTCTGCTGCAAGGCTCAACCGACAGATCCCCGCTACTCAGGCCACAACGTGTAACACTTTCGAGGCAGCACCCTCCTTGTCGAGGCTGCTGCCGCAGCTCCTCATCGGTTGGAAGGAGGCGCTGTGTGTTTCCGTCGATGGCGAGCCAGCCTGCTTCCCCCTCTTGCAGCGCGAACTCTCAGACACCAGCAACGCCGGAGGAGCAGGCAGCAGCAGCACTGCGGCAGCAGAAAACAGTTCTTCTCCAAAGAGCCTCAAGTTTGGCGAATTATTCGAGCAGGAAGTCATGGTCGACTCGGAGGGTGCAGAAGTGGTGGTAGCCGTCCCCCACGACAGCACCTGCAGCGTCGAGGAGGCCGGCTGGATTCCGCTGCCTCTATTTAGCGGGTGTGTGCAGCTGCTCTTGCCCGTTTCTGCGATTTGCAGTGGTGCTGCGGGAGAGGGGCTCAGAGTTGCGCAGCAGTTCCTCCCAGACAGCTCGAGAAGCGACGTCCACCGAACGTGGAGGGGCGAAACATCCTGCACCTCAGCGAACAGTACAGCAGAGCGCTCCCTGGTAAGCTGCCACCCCTCCTTTCCTTCAGGCAGATCGTGCAGCACGTCTCCCGGCAGCCTCGACTGCTGAATAGCCCCTGCAGCACCACTGGCACGCAGGTAGGTAGCAGAGCAGGAGGCGTCTCATCCGTGGTCTATGGTTTTCCCCTCCGAGGTGCTGTGCCTGCCCCTGCGGATGCCTTCCTGCACCCTTCAGGACGCCCACAAAGTGCACTGGCCTTCGAAGGAGGCCTCTTACGCGAGTGAGGCTTTCAGAGCGCCTCACAGCGACTCGATCCCCTCAACAGGAGCTAGCAGATGCAGCAACAGCAGCCTCTCGGAGTCGATTAGCCGCAGGAGAACGGCGAAACGCTTTGACAGCGTTGGACCGGGGCATGGCGTCGCTGTGGTAGCCTCTGCCCTCGCCTTCACGTGTACTCCTCGGCCTCTAACATCCGCGAACGTCTCTTCCCCCGTCGCAGCGTCTGCTGGAGCTGCTGCCTCGCACGAGAGGTTTTTCGACGTGGGAGTCTTTCCCGCCTCGGTGGAGCTCGACGCCTCGCCCTTCTCGCGAGGCGACACCACAGAGGAGGCCTCACCTGCAGCTCCTCAGAGAGCAAACGGCCTTAGTAGCGTTGGCAATCCGGTGATGCATGTGCTACGGCTTCACAGCGTAGAAGTGCGCGCTGCCCTCACGCATGCACTTTCTTTCGCTCGCCTTTCAGACGGCCTGCGGATCGTGCAGGTGTTCCTCAAAGCAGCCTCTACTGCGGACAAACTCCTCCTGCGCTCTGCCGAGATCATCCCCAAACTGCAGAGACAGCATCAGCAGCCCCTTCCACTCAGCCTGTCCAGTGCTGCAAGCACCCTGCATAGCGCAGTACAAGAAGAGGAGCACTCCAACACGCCGAACGAGGGGCCTGTTGTCTCCCTAGTCGCTCCTCCACATCCATCTTGCAGAGACACTCACTCCCAGATAGCTGGTAAGCCCCTGGTGCTGCTGCTGCGGCTTTCCTTTCGCTCAGCCTGGCTCTTTTGGATGTATCCGTCACAGCCCAGTGGCCGCTGTTGCTTTTTCACGGGCTTTTTTTCTCCGTCTTGCTGCTCTTCCTCCTGATGCTCCCCCTCCTGATGCTCCCCCTCCTGATGCTCCTACTCCTCGTGCTCCTTCTACTCCTGCTCCTTCTCCTCCTGCTCCTTCTCCTCCTGCTTCTCCTCCTCCTGCTCCTTCTACTCCTGCTCCTCTCCAGGGGCGCAAAGAGGGCCACACCTTCTTGCCCTTCCCTCTTGCGCCACGTCTGCAGCACCATCTCTCGGAGCAGTGCTTTGCCCAATATGTACTGCACTTGGTGCTTGTAAATCCGGTCCGCGTTCGGTGCTCGTGTGCATGTCTCAAGATGCTGCCTGTAGCTTTTGATGCGCCTTGAAAGGTCAACATGGCTATCTCCCACACTTGCCCCTTTTCCCGTATGCTTATAAGCCTACCTACTTGCCTACCTACCTACCTGCCTGCCTGCCGTCTTCTTTTGCGCAGTGTTTCTTCGTGATTTCTTTCTGCTTCACCCTTACACAGAGCCTTGCCCACGCCGTTCCTGCTTTGCCGTCTGCTCCCCGCGTCTCCCTTCCCTTCCCAGTTGCTCAGTGCCTTCCTTGCCACCTCGGACCGCTTCTCTGCGATTTCACGACTTGCGCCTGCCCTCCTGCAGATGCTGTCATCCTCGGCACGACTCTGTTTGCCGGAACCGTGCAAACGCTCCTGGTGAAGGCTCAGTACAGCCTGCCCGCGTCTACGTCCTCCAGCTGCTGTTGCAGCCCCTCTTCTGTCCACTATGACTTAGTGGTGCGTTATGAGATCGATGATGGAGGTCTCGAGGATGCGTCTGCAGAGGCTGCGCTCGATGGGTTGTTTATCTCTGATCGTCGCATTGAGAAATTGAGCAGCACCTCAACGAGCATCAAAAACAGCCGCAAGAGAACCCCACTTACCTATGTCATCCCGATCGAGCTGCCTGCCAGGGTGTCACCCCTGATGGTGAACGTAGAGGCTCCACGCACAGGGCGTGTAGGGGCCTCTCTCCTTGTGCAGTTGCACATCACCAACACTGCAGAGGTACGGATTAGGCGATCCGGATAGCTTCTTTCTTTCTTCTTTTTGCCTGGATAGGCCTACCTGCCTGTCTAACTGCCTAACTAGCTCTCCGTCTAACTGCCTAACTAGCTCTCCGTCTAACTGCCTAACTACCTGCCTGTCTAACTGCCTGCCTGCCTGTTTAACTGCCTAACTACCTGCCTGTCTAACTGCCTGCCTGCCTTCCTACTTTGCGCCATTCTCGCGTTGCTTGCTTCATGCGCCGTCTGCGAACGCAGCGTGCAATATATACATATATGTAATATATATATGTAAGTGTGTCGTTTGTGCTGCCGCAGGAAGCTGTGGAGGTCTGCCATTGGGTCTGTTTGGAATTCGACAGACAAGAGCCGCCGGAGGCACCAGGGGGTGGAAGTCGGGGAGTCCTTGAGCAGCAGCGAAGACACCAGAGGTCTTCAGGGGGCGCTCAGACGCATTCCAAGTCGCCACGGATTGGCGAGTGCCACGACTGGCTCATGGTGAGGATTTTTCTTGCGGCTGGCCTTTGATCCTGCTTCACCTTATGCCACATTGTTTGAGCCTCTACCGGCGGAAGCCGTGTCTGCTGGCTCGCTTATGTGCCTGCAGGCGGGATCCAAGTGCAAGGCTAGGGTCATAGAAGGCGGTAAAAGTGCAACCGTAGCTTTCTCTGCAATTCCATTGCGTGCTGGCTCGCTCCGGCTGCCGGCAGTCCGGTTGCTTTGTCGGAAAGTAACGAAATTTCCCATCGAGGGGCGTCTTCACCTGGCGGGCTTTAGGGCCGCAAGGGGGGCCCCCTCGTTCGTGAGCTTGTGGGGGGGCGTTCTAGATCGCAAGGAGGCAGAGCAGCCATCTGGCGACGACACCTGGATCGCTGCAGAGGCGAGCAGCAGCGAACCACCGCCTTGGGCCCCTGTGTTCGAAGGGAAGTCTCTCACTGCGGGGAGGGAAGTCCTCGTTCTTCCGAAACTCGTATCGACCCCCGACGTGAGGCTGCTGCAAGACTAGAGCAGGCCGTTCAAAAACGGCTGGCTGCTCCAGCGCGTTGTTGCAGCCAGCTCTAACAACCACTGCTAAGGTGGACGCCAGCTGTCAGCTGACCGTCTTCCCCTCATTCTTCCCATTGCATGCACGGCCTCCGTGTCCTGTGGGTGAGTTGAAGCGGAAGTCTGACCAGTTTTCCCGGGGGGGCGAAGCGGCTCCGGAGCGTGCTGCCAGCCAGCACGATACCTAGTTGTGCGTAGTTAGCTTTAGTTATGCGCAAATACGTAACAGTTGAAAAGCGTGCTCTCAAAAGGCCCTCTTGGCATACACATAGCCCAGCACCGCGCGCCTTACAAGCGGATCGGCACCAACTATTCTCTTTCTAGAGATGCCCTCGAGCCTCGACTGGGGCACACCCCCTTACAGCAGCTTGCCTGCTATAATGAGTTTCAAGTTTATTAGCAGCTTGCATGCACAGCTGTGGAAAGCCTGCGCTTCGTTATGCCTCAACAGCCCACGAGCGTTGCTTAAGCCCTGTTTCCGCCTCCCTACACTTCTGAGCCGTCGAGTCCTGCACTGCTCGAAGGCAGCACACTGGAGACGCGGGCTAAAAGCACCACTGAACTCCCAGACGCCTCCAAAGGGCCATCAGTACGGGGGAGCAGAAAAAAGTAGAAAGAACGCCACGGGGAACCGAACGCAAAGCACCAGGTGAAAAGGAGACGGAAGAGGTAAACATCAGGTCAGCTGAGTGACCTTAATGTTTATCTTGTCCCCCAAGAATCCGTACTCCATGCGCTTCGCCTCCAAACTGTACAGACACAACAAGCGCAGACGCACACCAGAGCACGGGGGCCCAATACTGACGCAACGCGTGTGCTCCACCCAATACGTAGTCTAACAGGAAGCAGAGCCAAGACTCAAGCTGCATTTTAAGCAGGGTGCACAAGCAGAGAATCGCCACGCTATAGCCGGCGGTCCGAAAAATGAGCGACATGAACCGGCAGGCAGGCAGGCATGCGCGGGGAGCGGGAAGTGGCAGCACACACCCTTCCACCTGCTTCAAACTTGTCAGCTGAAACTTCCTGCACAAGGAACACTCACACAAACTCGCCAACAGCAAGCTATGATTTCGCAGCCCTTGGCTCCTCTAGCTGCCTCCAGGATGCGTCCTCCAACCGGTGTTACAAGCTTTTTCACTCCTCCGATGCCTTCGGCTAGACAAACGAAGTCCGCTCCAAGGGAGCATATTTCCCCAGACGCAACGGCCCAAAACTCCCTTTTCCCCGACACTCTGACCACTTTGCATGCATATACTCGCTGCCTGCTACACCGGCAACTACGTGGGCAACGCGCTACCGCCGCATCCCCCTTAAAATAGGGGAGGCCTCGTGTGGTGCGCGTGCAGCACTTCCTTCAGAGATTTCGCATGCTCACTATACGCATGGCTCTAAGGGACATGGCCTCGCGCTGCCGTCGTGGCACTTGATTCCTTAAGAAGAACTTACCCAACCTTCTGCATCAACTGCGCAAAGTGAGGGCCGCACGTGAGGATGTGCTCCACTAGATCTTCCAGACACAGGATGCCCATGGACCCAAAGGCGTCTTCAATCATCACATTATTCGACAGAGGCACGGGGGGGCCCCCCTCGTCGCTCTGCATGCGAGCCCTGAACAGGTTCCAACACACACGTACATACATACATAGTTACATATACATACACACATACATACATATATACACACATACATATATACACACATACATACATACATATATACACACATATACATACATAGTTACATATACATACACACATACATACATACAAACCGACACATATACATACAGACATACATATATACGTGTATACACAACGGGATGCATTCAATAACGCGTTTGCCGCTATTTCTATTCTTTGACTTTGAGTCGTGGTCAATACTTTTTCTCTGTCCCTTCTAATTCTTCCTTTTCAAGCCCCACACTGCGCGCCTGCCCCGGCGTGTGCCTGTCTAGGACGAGCAGCAACAGCACCCGCAAGCAGCAACGGCACTTGCCTTGTCAGAAAGAGCCTGCGAACGGTGTCTGCGGAGGGCAGGCCATAAAATATGAAGGGGGAGATCTTTCTGAGGGTTGTGGTCGCCGTCTCGTCGTTAGGAATCAGTGTACAACTGTATGGCTTGGAGAGGCCCAGGGCCTGCACGCCAGTACCACCCCTCACGCGAACAACCGGGTGGCATTCAGTGCCCCTCCCTGATGAAACTTGAGTACAAAGTCGCTCCGAAGCCTCTTACGTGGAGGTTCCTGCATACCCCTCTACAAGCTTCATCTGTAACCAGTATGCCTAGTTCAAAACAACTTTTCAAGAAATGCTCGCCTCCCTCAGCCCCCCTCAACTTCCCTCCCCCCCTTGCTGACAGGCCGTGTGGGGATCCGATGCTCTGCGGCAGAACTCCTTCGCCCATCCGCGGAGCGATCGAGCGTAGACTACTCAAAGACCCCATGTTTACGCCTGGGTGAAGGGCCCTTCAGAGACTCGTGTTTCTGCCCAGCAGATTCGCCTTCATAGCGCTCTGCAATACCTGAAAGCCCCTTTCAACTGCTCGTTGCATGGCCGCTTTGTGCTAAGGTCCTTGGCAGTTCGAAGCCTACCTCGAGAGCCTTGCGCGTCTCCCTGCAGCCGCCCTTGCGGTGATTGCGTACAACGCAGTACACTCGACAGTCTGGCTGTCGCTGCTGCTTAGCCTTCCGATTTCTCTGGACCCGCACTCTACACAGTCCCCGCCAGCAACACACACACCGGCAGCAGCCCCTCAAATGCAGCATACGCAGCGGTAATACGGCACACTGAACGACGCCTCCGGCACGTCGAACAGCTCAGTAGCGTGTGGCGTCAGCCTTCCCCAATCCTGCTCCCCAGAGAAGCAGCCACGTGAAGGCCTGCTGGTCTGTCATCACGAGTGCAAAAGCAATGGGGTGTAAGAAAGGCTCTACGTGTTGTGCAGCTGCTAGACTGCTGCTCACCGTTTGCTGTCTTGCATGGCAAGGAGCGCCTTCTTGACAAAGTGCTGAGCGGACTTCACCTTGTTCGTGTGCAGTGAGGCCTTCTTTGCCTGCAGACAGAGTCCAAAAGAGGCAGGTGGATCCCCCAGGAGGGTGTGTAGTTGTTACTGTTGTTCTGCTAATTGTGGTTGCTGCCACCGCTGCCTCTTTCAACAATAAACCCTGGAAACTCACTGAACGATCACGCCTAAATAACAGCTGTCTCCCCCCTCTTGCCCCCCCCCTCCCCCTTTACAGCCCGCCCCCCTTGCACGTCTCTACCCGTTTGAATTGCGATAGAGCCTTGGCCCTTTTTGCCTTTTCCTTCAAGTCCTGCTGCCTCTTCTTCAATATCGTCTCTGCCACCTTGAGAGACTCGCCAGCTACTCGCGGCCTCAAGGCCCCCCTGGCCCCCCCAGCTTCTTGCAGGTGCTCCGTGCCCTTAACCATCCTCGCGTCAAGATTACAGAAGCGATTCGCCGAGGCAGCGTGCAGGCAGGCAGCAAGGCGGCGTATACAGGAGGCTGGAACGGTATTCTTTCAAGCCACGGTGGCCGCTCACCTGTGGCACTAGCGACAGCGGAAAAAAGGCAGAATACGGCCCCTTGAGAGCAGAGCGAGTCTTGCTGTTGCTCCACTTTGTGCGTTAAAAGTTGCAGATCAGGTCTTTGGAAGAAGCGGAAAGAAAAGAAGCGCGTCCCCAAAAATTGTTCCTTCGTCGATGCCAGAACAGCATCACAGTTGGCAGGGGACGCGGAAAAAGGCCTCTCCTCCACCGCCTAGCTCCACAAGCACCAGGGCGCCGCAGCAGGAGTAAAAAGTACAATTTTACACAGTAAGGACCCCACAGCAGTGCGAATCCTTGAGAAGGCACTCAACCCCACAGCCCGCTGGGCAGTTCGCGGGGTAGCCACACGTGCGAGGACAAAAGGTAACAAGCTCTCTAGCTAGCTCCCAAAGTCTCTACAGACAACAAGGCCCCATCTAGGCTCGATGAAGGCTATTACAGGCAGCTGAGGCCACAGGAGCTGCTGCCTGCGTCTTTGTTGTTCTACAGAGGAGGAGTAGCCAAGGCCGCATGCGAGGGGCCTCCTTCCTCAGGAGAACAGGGGCCCTGTCACGTCGATTCGAAGAGGGAAAGGACTGTACAGTGCCTTGTTGGTTGACTGCTCTCAATTTTCAACGCGCGCATTTTTTTCCCATATTGCAGCGCTCCTTCTTTCCCACGGCGGCTTTGTTAGGGTCACCTTCGAGGCAATGGCAGGAGGCCCCGAGCAGGCTAAGGCCGGAGACGCTGGAGCTTCGGCGCCTTCTGATCTCACGGTGGGATATATAAGGGAGGGCCTTGTTAAGGTGGAAGCTCCCCAGGAAGATGCCATCTTCTTTAACCCGGCTCAGGTGTTTAACAGGGACCTCTCTGTGCTGGCGTTGAAGGCCTTCGCCGAGAAGCAGAAGGAGCTCCTCCAGCAACGTTGTACGGTATACCCCACGAGTAGATAGCGCCATGCATATATATATGCACATGGCCTACCGCCGATGCTGCAGCTAGCCAGAGTCTTGAAAAAGTACCGTATTGCCGCGGTGCACAAAAAAGTTGCAAACGCGTCATCTAGCTGCCCGCGAACAGCGACACCGCAAGCAGCTTGACAAGCCTATCAAGACGGCCAGACACACCCCCTTTGCTTTTGTTGCGAGAGCATCTGCTGCTGCGCTGTTGCTCTGCATGCATTCCAAGGGAACGCCTTCTGCTTGCCCTCCTGTCTTCCTTGTGTGCTGCAGCGGCGGCTACGATGGCGCGTTGCAAGGCCGAGGGCCGCATGCTGCCGCAGGCTCTTGAGTTTGGGGGCTTTAACATTGTCGAGCCTCTTGCTGCAACCGGTAGGGTGCCCCCGTAAAACGCAGTTCGGAGAGGCACTTGTATGCGTGTATGCCCCTACTTTCTATTTAAGTCCGAATGCCACCCCTTCCTTCCCCGGAGCCAGTGGCTGTGCACCTTGCTGCAGAGGCTTACCGAGCTCCCCGCAGCAAAGGCAGTTTTTCGACAGACAACAGCAGCAAGTTTTGCCACGTCCTTCATCAAAATTGTGCGCACACTTTGATAAAGGGATAGCCACGAAGAGGCCTACAGCTCTTTCTGTTGCCTCTGGTGTCCGTATGAGCTCAGGCTTAAGGAGCTTGCGCTACCTCAAAGAGTTGGGGCCAATCGTGCGCTGCGCTGTGGTTAACGACTTGGATCGCCAAGCCGCCGCTGCTGCCGAGAAAAATGCTCGGATCAACGAAATCCCGGAAAATCGCTTCATGGGTAAGCCTCAGCAAGGCGTGCTTCTTTTTTTCATGCTTTCTTTAAGCCTATAATTGCACTTTAAGTCTTGGCGTCAACGGTTATTCAGTTTGTACAGGGCTCACGAGCTTGCGACGGGGGTGAAGGGGTCCAAAGAGGAAACGGGGTGGTTTGAAGGGCAGCCTGGCGTTTGTTAGACAGAAAGGCCCACACCTAGAAATGCAATTTCTATCGCAGAAAAAACGATGGGCTCAAAGAAAGCCTACTTGAAGAGGCGCACTACTCGGATGTATTGAGCGAAGTGCGCCAATCGCATGAGTCCTCCTCGATTGAGGCGTCTCGTTATACCTCTCCAAAAACACTTCATCTGTTTGTTATGGTGTAAATACATTCGTGCGTATATGGTGGGAGCTGCTTGAATTTGTAGGATGTCTTGAGGTGTTTAATGCTCCAAGGGCGCCTAGAGAAGCGTTTTTTTCTCGGGGCACTCCGCGTGAGCTCTACTGCGAGTTTCGTTCTTCGCCTCTCCTGTCTGTTCCGCCAATGCAGCAACCTGCGCGGAGGGAAGCAGGCTCTTGCGCCTGCTGAGCCACCCGCCTCTCAGCATGGGAACTCTGAAGAAAATCAACAGCCTCCCTGCGGGGGCTGTTGTTCCCGCCTCCTTTGATATGACCTGTCCCCCTGAGGACCTCCCCCTCCTGCCTCCTCTCTTCAAGCCCACCGTTGCGGCTGCTGCAAAAAGCGATGCTGCTGGTGTAGCTATGGCAGAAACGGCAACCGAATTGCAAGGCGGCGTTCCGCTGTGGTATGATGTGATCGACGTCGATCCGTATGGCAGTTGCTCCCCCTTTCTGGATGCCGCTGTGGGGGCGGTGCGCAGCGGCGGCCTCTTGTGTGTGACAAGCACTGATATGTGCACTTTGGTGGGCAACTCGCTGGAAACCGCTTTCTACAAATACGGAGGAGCCGCGGCGAAGATGAGCGCTCACCATGAAGTTGCTCTCCGGTGCGTCACGATACATATGTATATATGCGTGTCTAGAGATAGCTATCATAGATATCCGTATTGCAGCATTCTTCGGTGTATAACGTGTCGTCTGTTTGCCACATTCTTCTACGCTGTCACGCACTGCTCGCTGGCAAACTCGTGCCTTGACCTTCCATGCATCGTTATCCTTTCCCACCCTGTCTATCTCCCGCGGCGCGTGGTGGGACTCGTGGTACTTGCACTCAAGGGGAACCGCATATGTGCAGCGCAGTACTGACTTCGGATGCACAGAGCAGCTATTTTTAAGCTCAGAAGCACTGACACCGTCAAAAGAGCTCATGCCGCTGTGTGTCTGCTGTTTGCCTTCTGTGTGCCTGTATTTGCTGTAGTCTAGTGCTGCAAGCCGTGGCTCAAGCAGCTGCAAAGCATAGAAGGGCCATACAACCGCTTCTCTGCCTTAGTGTAGACTTCTACGTTCGTCTCTTCGTGCGTGTCGTAGAGTCTCCAGAGCAGTGCAAGCAGCTTCACCAAAAGGAGTCCATGGTCAGCTCCAGCAGTGCGCTGCTTCCCATTGTAGCCGTTTTTGCGGCCTGTCTTGCTGCCCGCACTGCACCATATTTCCCACAGCGTTCGTGGACCCCCTATTGCGCGAGGCATGCACTTTCACGGGGAGCTAATAGCTCACAGCCACGAAGCGAGCAGTGCTATCGTAGTATGGCTGACTCTTTTGAGCAATTACACTAGAAAAGCTCTCATTGCTCGACTCAGGTCTTTCATTGCCCCTCGTGCGAGGCCTTTACCGTCGCACCACTGGGAACCCGAATGCTGAAGCCGGCGCGGGGGAAGAGGGCGGGGGTGTCGCGCAGTGGAGAGGTAGCACAGCCACCGAATCACCACCACCTCCCACAGACTGCAGCCGCAGGCGCGTCTGAAGAAGAGAACAAAGCTATTCACGCTGAAGAACAAGGAGGCTGCAGCCCCAACAATACCTGCAACAACTTCAATGACTCGGCTGAAGGATGTACACCAGAAAGCGGGAGGTTCAAGTACCGAGCGGCCTGGGTGGTGGAAGGTGTGAGTCCCCACTGCGCAGAGTGCGGTGGTAGGATTCTTATGGGAGGACCGATTTATTCTGGCCGCTACTATGACCCGGTGAGTGGTTTTCACTGCATGATGGTATGTCCCATTGGTGTCTGTGTGTTCTCTAGGAAACATGCCATCCTAAAAGGAAAGCCTATCAGTATGCCCTGTGTAAAGCTGCAACTGGAGCAAGCATACGAGAAAATACGAAACCGCTGTCGATGGCTCCTGTAGACCCTATTTACAATGATTTTGCTGTGTGTCTATTGTATATCTGTACTGCCCCACCAAGTGCATTGCTGGGCCTCCCCATGTCGTCATTTGCTCTGCTCAGGAATTCGTTGACTTGTGCCTCAAGGAATTAGGCAACGCCAAGGACACCCTTCCAGGTCTCACAATGCAGGCCCGCATTCTTGGGATGTTGACCGCGTTAAAAGAAGTGCGTGCATTCCCCGCTAATTTTCAGAGTACCCATAGAACACTTCGTAGGTGTGGCCACCGCATGCGTTCACTAGACTCAAGGTTGTGCAAAAATCCCAAAAGAACCAAGATGCATGTGTTTCGCTGCATCTTTTCACTCCAGGAGCTCCCGGATGTGCCACTCCACTACCAGCTACCTTCCCTCTGCACACGAAACAAGCTCACAATGATAAAACCCTGTGCATTCAAGTAAGTGTGTTCGTGTGTTGCGGTGCTACGGGGAGCTTTGTCTAGGCGCTGATGCTGCTCAGCGTCTAGGTGGCGTATGTGTGTAGCTGGCTAAGCCTCGGTACGAGAAGGCACCATGCTGTATGTGCGTTTTGCCTAAATGCTGTATGCAACAACCATTGCATGCTCGAACCGCACACGGGACGCACCAAGTCGCTTCCTAGCACTCCCTTTCCTCTCATGTGGGGAGCTCTGAGCCGGGCAAGCAGGGAAAAGAGGGGGCTCGTGGGGGAAGCAATCAATGGCTTTCTATCAATTTGTGTTAAGTCTATGATTAAAGGTCATTTTTAGGAGACCTGCGATGGAGTGTTACAGTGCGGCTGCTCTAGTGCCGCTCTCTCTGTTTTATATCTACATTCCTCGAGGGGGATAGCATACAAACCCCTGCAGCAAGGCACATGTGTCGTATATATCTGTGTTGTCTCTACCCGCAGGGCTGCTTTGCGCCGGCTGGGTTTTAAGGCCTCGCACTTTCATAGGGACCCGCAAGCGATCAAAACGGACGCTCCTGCAGGCGTTGTCTTTGATTTGCTACGGTTTCATGCTCTACAGCACCCACCCGCAGACAAAGAAAGCCACCCAGTGCTCATGAAATCCATTCGGTTAGTTCTTTAAAATGATGCCACATCACCTAGCCGCCGTGAATGTTTTTATCGTTGTCACAAGAACCCATAGGGTTTGCGTGTGGGTACTGCGCTCTTACCTCCAATCAATAGAGTGATATGGTTGTTTTTAGGACTAATGGTATCGACCTGTCCCCACCAACTGCTGAGGAGAACGGGGTAACCGCTAAGCAGCAGGTAGCACGGTGGCTACCCAACCCTGAGCCTTACTGGGGCCCTAAAGGCCGCGCTGGAAAAAAACGGTGGGCTTTTTTCGTCATCACGCAACACGATCACCATCATATTAAACACATACACTGGAATTGTCAGAGAAGGCCATGAGGATTATCGTTGAATCGCTGCTACCGTTGTTGCGCTGCAGGGCAGGCAATGATGCGGACATGGTTCCACGAAAGAGGCAAAATAATGACGCTTCATTGGCCAGCGCCGTATCTGTTGAGGGCTCGGGGACTCAAGAGAACTGTTTAAAAGGGAATCCTCTTTTGTAGGGGGGCAGTGCTTTCAGCTATAGCACTACGCAGGATTCTCACCCTGCTGCTGTCCCCCTAGCATCCCCCCGCCTGTAGCTAAGGCGTTTTAGGGGGATGCAGGTCGAAATTAATTACTCTTTTGATTTTTACATTGAGCGATTAAAGCTGTCAAGTTTGATCTGTTGCGGTCTCAAGACCTCTACAGCGTAGACCTACTCTTACAGGCACCCGGTCATAGTTACGACTCTGTAGGCCGGATAAATGGACCGCTACTTCTTGATACCAACTGTAGGTAAGTGTACTGTCTGCGTTTCTTGAGATGTTTGTGTGTTTGTCTGTGTGTGTGTAAGGCCGTGACTTAGGAGCCCCAGTCTGTGTGTGTACAGTGTTGCTGGTAGTGTCAGAGCGAACACCCGCGCCACTGCACCAATGCAAAACAACCCAAGCAAGAGAATTGCAAAAACTAACGAATTTAAGCACCTGTATTCCAAAACGAAGACTGTGCAAGTGCATTTCGGGGTTGACAAGCTCGCAGGCCGATGAGGCTGTGCGTCCAAACTTTGCTGCTCAACCTCTCGAGCAGGCAAACGGTGGGGCCTCCACAGAAACGTTTGAGGAGAAACTAGCAGAGTATCCAATTACACAGTATCGAAATGTGCTTTTTTTATTATTTTATATCTTCTGGCATCTCTTCAGCGTTACGAGAAATGGCAGTGGGAAAGGGCCACTGGACCCCTCTCCATCCTGCAGCCCAGCAGAACCACTCCCACTCGTCCATACTCGCCTCTAATACGCGAAAACAATTACTAGAATTAGCTCGCTCACATTAACAGATTTAATCTTGGTTATTCTGCATTTTCCTTCCTCGCCAATTCACGCCATGGCGCGCAGTGACCCTCTGGCGCCGACCGACGGTCGCCCCAACACTCCAACCGCTGTTCCTGCTGCGCAGCCGGAGGGCTCATCGAGCAAACCTTCGTCTTCTGGGGGAGAATCGGAATCGCGACACTCTGCTGAGGCTCCCGTGAGTGCTCGTGAATCGACGCACGAGGGCCGCACGCCGTCTACGGACGCTTCAGCTGAGGAAACGTCCATGCCGGCTCTCCGCTGTATGGTTTCTCCCGCACAGGCCACTTGCTCGTCTGACCATCCGCATGTCGCTTCCTTCGAAGTGTCGCCTCTCACCTCCCCCCCCACGGACGCCCCTCCCTCTTCGGAACGCTCTTCTTGCCCCTCTCCTCCTCTCTCGGCTTCCATCGCCCGTTCCTCGATGATGCCGACATGCAGGGCTAACACACAACTGCCCACCGATCATATGCGCCTACGCCGCGAAGCGCGCGAAGCGCCAGCGCAGCACATTCTTTCTGTAGACGTTTCAGACAGGCGACTGCACTCCTCAGAAGGCATTCCTCTCCCCACTGGCCCTCTCCAATCCCAGAACCCCCACTATGGCTCTACCCCTGGAGACCTAGGTGGACAGTCTCCTGCAGAAGGGCAGACCTCTGCGTCCTGTCGCCCCCTCTCGGAGGTTGTCTTTGCGCTCGACAACCTCCGTGTGAGCCTTCCGCGGGAGTTGCTGAGTTCAGAACGTCTGAAGCATTCGTTCCTTGCCCGCCTGGTAGAGGCGAATGAGCGCGAGACTCCCCAAGCGGGGCAGCGCTCCCTCGAGCCTCGTCGTACAGACAGTGGCGCCATCGTGTTGGAGCCGCGGGTGGCAGAGGGGTTCGCTGCCCTCGTGAGTCACCTCAGGGGCGACAGGCCCCTTCATCTCAATGGACCAGCCTTCGTGCTGCAGTCTCTCCTGCAGCTACTAGCCGACAGCGCTTACTGGTGCATATCCCCTGGCCCTATCTACTTGCCTCTTTTTTTTTGGTGCTCGGATGCTTGGGTAGATGAATTCACCGGAGTTTATCCCATTCACCCGTGTGAGCGGAAAGCATTGTGGCCTGTTCCCTGGAACGAGAAAAAGAGTTCCAGCCTCGTGAGGCTACGGCAGCTTCTGGCTCCTCCTGATTCCTTAAGGGCCTATTTAGAAGAAGATGACGAAGTCGACGTCACGCCACCAGGGGTCGCTATGAGTTCCCCACAGGCTCACACGACGGCCTCCGTAGCGCCCGTACAGCAGGCTTCCCTGGAGCATCCCCCAAGCTCCCAGGATGAATCCATGGAATCTTTCGGCTGGCAGCAGCATCTGCGATGGTGGCAAGAGGAGGGGTCCAGCGGCGAGCCCGCTTCTGAGCTCGATGCAACTTCTCTCGTGAGGGGTGCTCAGGCAGGGGCAGCGGCAGTAGCGGCTGCTGCTGCAGCCGCTGCTGCTGCAGCCGCTACTGCTGCCTCAAAGCGCTGGATAGCCGCAGCAGGAAAAGTAGCTGGCCTTTCTGCTTCTTTAAGGGCATCCCTAAGCCACGCAAGCGGCGCGACCCTGCAGCCGCCGACTGGCATGGATGCTACTCAAGAGGTTGCCGCCGCCTCCTGCCCAACGCAGGGGCAGCAACAGCGTAGCGGTTCCCGTAAAGCATCGCACAAAATGGTCGGGCAGCCACCGCAGAGGCAGCAGTCCCAGCCAGACACCCACCAGGGGCCGGAACAAACGGCAGTGCGCTCGTCTTCTGAGAAGTCTGGAAGCCCCTCACGTCGCGTATCTGTGGCTCTCCGGAGCACGACGGAGGCGCCTACTGACGCGCATGCATCTTCAGCCGGTGGTGTACATGGTGCCATGCCACAAAGGGAGCAAGAGGAGTCTGGCCGGTCTGCGCAAGGGCCTCCAGCTTCTCTGTGTGCCAGAGAGTACTTCAGCTGTCCGCCATTTCACCTGGCCCTAGATAGGCGGGAAGGGCGATTGCTTGTAGGTGTGGACGGATGCCGGTATCCGTTTGTGCAGTTTGGCACCGAGTTCAAGGATCTGGTTCTTAGCGCGCCTACCGCGTTTCGGGTAGATGAGTTGCAATGGCTGTTGATGCTCAATGCGTCTCGATACCTGGATATACACCTGAGCGGCGTGCCTTGGACGTCGGCACAGAAAGAACGATGGGTCAATTCTCTGAGGCACTATGAATCAGACAGCTCGGAGGCAGACGCGCCAGCGACACTAGATTCTCCGCTTGCCAGCTGCACCTCGAGTGCTGCTGCTCGCGTCCTGCTGCCCCCGAACTGGCCTCATAGGAGGGGCTCTCTCTCTCTTAGTGCAGACGCCGATGATAGGGGCCTCGCTCGTGAAGGGGGAGTGGCGGCTGCAGCTTCTATTGCTGCCGCATCTCCTTCTGTTGATAGCCCGTTTCGTGCTCCTTTGTTGGAGTCGATTCGGGCAGCTACTGGTGTGCACCCGGACGACATCGACACAGCAGCAGCAGCAGCAGCAGCGGCGATGGGGAGACGCCTCAAGAACCAGCGACACCTCCAGCAGCAGCAAGCCCGTGTGCCCCCTCATCGAATTCTCCGCTGCCGATTTTGCAGCTGCAGCAACTTTAGGGGAGTCCACATGGTGTGCGTTCACCCTTACGGCCACGTTATCGTCCCGTCCTGGCCCCTTACCACCATCATGCCTGGCGCATCTGCCTTCCAGTCTCCGATCGTGGCTGTTTCTTCGGGGCTCTTTACACGCGCGGTGAAGGAGGTACACTCGATGACACGCCATCTAGCTCTAATAGTCTAGCGTATGCGTTTGGAGTAAGGGGTTCTAGGGGTCTGAGCCTTGCGACGAGGGACGCCTTCGGCTGAATGGGCTGGTTGAAACCAAGCGAGGGATGCTCGTCCCTCTCACTCTAACACCCCGTTTGTGTTCTTGTTTCTACACTGCGCGCATATGCTGCTACTGCATGCACTTGTAGATGGGGGCTCTTGTGCTGCTGTACGCAAGGGTGCTCATCCAGTCGCGGCAAGGTGCAGCAGAGGTTGTGCTCCTATTCTTCGGGCATGCTGTTAATGCTGTCGTTACCCCTGCCACAGGTGCAGTTCTACCCATGGGGCTTGTTCGCTCTGTTTTCTGACGCTCCTGTATCGCGAGTGTTCACGCCTTCGGGCTCTCCCCATGGCTTTAGTTTGGTAATCGGCAAGGCAATGGTCTTTGGACAGACCCCGCGCGATATTGCGGAGAAGAGAGTTCAAGTGTACATACACGAGCCGCAGCAGCCTTATGTGCACCCCAGAAAACCCCCAGACCTCTTAGATATTCATCATGTCCTCAAGGTTTGTCCCTATATCTTGCCGTCCGAAATAGCCTCCTATAAACAACAGCATAACGTCACCTCTGATCAGGTCAGCAGACCCCGCGCACCCTTTCCCGTGTCACCTTTCAATTGACCTCATCCCACGTGTTATCATGCGATCCATTCGATATCCGAATTTTGGCTCGTTTTCCGTCCTCTACACGCGTCACTCTTGCCTGTCACTCCATATCTGTGCCCAGCCATGCGCCCCTCCTCGTCTGTGTGTCGAAGGCTCTAGCGCCGTAATGGCCATCTTTTTCGGCTTAATATGAACATCTTGAGGAGTTGTAGAGAACCCATGCATTTCAAAGAGAATCCAGAGGGCATCTCCATCTGTATCCGGTTTCCTCCTCCGGTACCTAGTGACTTTTGTGCTTCCGTAAAACTCTACGAACATTTTGCTCTGCGGTCCATTCATTTGTGGATGACTTGTTGCTCCGAGCAGATCCCCATGAGGGAGTACCATCGCATGCTTCGCCTCGCTGTCTCGGTTTGCGGAAAGCTCCTGGCCGTCATTTCTGAAGGTGACTTCACCCTGGGCATCAGCCGCAACTTCTGTAAGCAGCCTGGACCCCTTGTGCATACAGCAGATATCACCAGCCCCACAGAGGATATTGTATCCTCCGGCTTCCCAACCCCTAAAGATAACCTTTTCTCCTCTCAAATCATCGGATTTTTCGAGGTCAAGACCGGTGAGTCGAAGCAAGCAGCAACTGGCAAACCCTAAATTTAAGCCATAACTTTCACATGCAACGTGCAACCAAGGAGCCAAGGCAAGGGCTGAAGCTGATGCTTCAAACAGCCGCAAAGCAGCACAATAAAAGACTAGCTAACCAACTCAGCAGCACTTTCAGAGTATGCACGACACACTGGAAACAGTGAATCGGTATATATGTGCTGTCCTATCCCAGGCAAATACTTCAAATGCCCTGTTGGTCATGGCTACTGGATCCTCGGGGAATAACTGTCAGTGGAAGCCGCAGCACTACCAGTAGCATCACATACTGCTTGGCCATAATATTCGGATTCGTCTGTATTTGCAACGAAGCAACACAACACATGTAGTATAGAACATTTTCTCAAAGTCTTAACACATTATTTGAGGCCCTTCTCGTGCTGCCTTATGCTGCAAAAGGATGCAAGCATTGTCGTAGAAGATCTCCTTGCAGGGCGTCGAGCCCCAACCAATTAACTGTCCGAATGGGGGCTTTGTTGTATAGGTACGCGTTTCAACCAAATTGACAGTACCCAGAGTACAGCCACGCATTCCACTGGCTAGGAGAGTCCTCTTAGAGGTGCCTCCATTCCAGGCACCGCCTTTGGCTTCCCCGAGTCACATTTCTTTCAGAACTGAAGACGCCACGCCCCCGTGATCACTGCTCGACTATCGTGTACTTACGCCTTGACATCATAGACTGCACAAGAGTGCCAAATCTCGCCGCCTACGAATTTTAGAAATTCCCCCAACGCATCACTTTTCTCACAACAGGGCAGCACTGTCACAACCCGTATCTCCCGGGTGCCCCTACCTAGATAATTCGCTTCTTTAATGCGCGCATCAAGGAGTGCACACCAACTACACAAATCCCGCCTACGGGCTCCGCCACACTCCGCTTACCCTTCTCCTTACCCCTCTCCGCCACACATAGTCTGGTCGCTTAGCCACATGTGGTCATTTCAAGAGGGAAAAATATCTGCAGTTATATACAAATTATGGCGCAGCCCATTACAGCATGTGCGCTGATGTGCCCTCTTTAAAATTTCGGCACAGGTTGTTCAGTGTGTTCGGTCTGGTAGCAGACATCATGGGCATGCTAATCTGCGCATTCAGCACGATTGGGAAGAAGACAGCGCCTACTGGTATTGATTCTTGTTGGCGTTATGAGCTCTAAAGTTTCCAGTGCTTCTTATACGCAATAGTGGCGTCAGGGGAACAGCTCGAGAAAGGCTGTATAGTTTCTTGGTGTGTCTGAACTAGCTGTAGTTACGCCGAGTTTGTAAAAGTTTTGGGGGACCACAGGAGTGTATGCCCATTCCTATAGCAATGCGGCCAAGAAGGCTAACTGGTTCAGGAATGTGCTCAGGAAGGAACTGTACCTTCGCTCTGACGTGCAACTTCAGAGGGGCGCAGCCTTAGTTGTGGCACTCTACTACAACCCTGCGTGAGGGTCGAAATGGCACTTCTCACTCTAAAGAAGGCCACGAATACTGGGATAACGCACCTTTTCTCGACCCTTTGAGGGCTTTGGCCCACCAGGCCAAGCTCTGCGAACAGGAGTATGGCACTTTTCCTCTGAACTGATTGGCTACCTTCACTGGAGCGCTTCGGCAAAAACGTGCTCTATCTTAGCCTAACTGTAGTCAGCTGTGACTGATGGTCTTATGCTGACATGTGATAAGGGTAATTCTTGCATCGCCTTTTGTTTTATTCACCCGATCATGCCAGATCCTTCCGTGGCACGACAAAAATTGCACTAAGGAACTATATTGGTTGTTTGTGAGAGCAAAGGCCAAGATCAATATAATAATTGAAATTGAGTATGGTATCAATATTAAAATATGCCGTAATATAAGAAGTTGGTGCTTTCTCAGGGGAACGTGGGCGCGTTACAGTTTTTTGGGTGTTACCCCCACACGCTACAAGATCATGGGACTCCTGAGCCTTCTAGTCATAGACTGGGCAAAGAAACCGTCAGATCATGTTACAAAAGTGAAATAGTCTGCATTAAGTGATCTCTAACCTCTCGGTCCTAGGAGCTAGTATGTGAGGGCTCATGTCCTATTCTGCACTGCTGCATACGGTTCCTTCCCCCTATGGAAAGTATTCGGTGCACTTTCTGGTATTAAGGGTAGCAAAGCATCCTCCCCCGCAAAACTTTTGTGCTATATCGCCTATTTTTACGACTTTGTGATGCAAAGGGCAATATATATGGGCTTGTCTTTCTGGAGCCCTCAGCGTCCATCCCAGAGGCTGAGTAGCTGAGCATGATCAGAGCACAGAACAAGCCGATGGCGAGTACCATCGTTTCTTAGTTTTCGAGTTATAGGCCACTGCGGGAAATTTTGCCTTAGAACCGTAGAAGGACTGCATAGCATACGGAGAAAATTACCTTGGTGCGGCTCCCCGCGTGCAGCCCCTCGCTGGCGGATAAACTGCAATCGGTGTCTTATGAGCGAGAGCTTTTGGCATGCTCTTTTTGATTGTTTCGACGTGGATTAACCTAGCATACCATTTTTAAGGATTGTATTGTTTCTTGAAGGGCTTTTTAAGTTACTTGGCCTGCATCGATTTCCTCCTCAAGTTGACCCCACCCTGTCCACTGCAAACGATTTTCCCCATGGCGTTCTCTGTCCGTTCAGCCGCAGCTCTATTGCTGCTACAGGTTTTGTTTCATCATTCGGCTCTCTTAAGCCAGGTCGGCACACTTACAGCGGTTGCTGCCGCGGTAACAGGAAAGCCTATCGGAGAATCCCCCCCAGCGCCTGAGGTCCACATGGAGGGACTCCACTTAACGGATGAGAACTTGGAACCCATTCTTTCACCCGAAGAGCTCAGAATAGAAGAAAGCACCTCCGTGCTCTTCACCCAGCCCACAAAAATAAGCAACAGGCAGGTCAGTCCAACAATCAAGGTCGTACTGTACCTATTATTCATCTTTGCAGCTGCTGCTTTCCTCATCTCCCGCTGGCCCTACCGAGTTGCCGAAAAGCCCACACCACCGCCTGAAGAAGAAGAAAAGCTTCAAGAATCTTCTTAGCTGTCTACAGACATGATGGCTGCGCAACCGTAGTACATGGCCCCAGCTCCAGGTGCCTAAGTAGGGCCTGTTGTATACTTACCCCAGCAGCAGTATGCACCACAAAGTCAATAAGCAGGGTACTGTCAAAACCATCCTGGCCACAATTGATTGGAACGAAGCATCATGATCCATAGCGCTTCAAGGGGTCCTCAAAGCGAGCATCTACAAGGTCCGCAAGCAGAAACCTGAATTTTCCCTCACCCTGCTAGCATATTGTAGTGAGCCTCTAAGGGCACCCCTTTGTGAATTCTGGGGCACCTCAACGTCCTCAGGCTCCGCTGGGCCCGATTTTAAGTAATGTTGGAGGTCAAGGCCTCCAAGAACACACATTCATTAATTGCGCACCAATGCTGGGGTCTACTACAAACGCATCTTTTGTATCCAAAGAGAGAGCCTAGAAATACGTGAGGATGAATCGGGGGTATCTTTAGCAGAGGTATCCCCTACAACGCAGAACAAGTACAAAGTCCTTAATTCCAAGTCCATCTCGCTTTTAAGAAAGCCTACAGATACTTCGCTGATATTTGCGGCACCAAAAATAGTAGACAGCAAGCGATGCAGGCATGTTGCGCGTCCAGACATCTTTGCAGCACCCAATGATGATGAGCAGGCCTCTCATCCATCACTGGCAAAGACATATCCCCATGCTGCAGTAGGTCTCGTTTTCATCCGCTGTACTGGCAGATAAGCTGGACGGGCAAACTATGTAACCGATGATGCCTTGAGCGAACGTCGGGAGCAGTCGCGTGTACTGCCCCACATAAAAGGCAAGGGTGGCGCTGCACTCCCCTTCACCGGTACGGCAAATGTGGTTGTTTACAGCGGAGGCTGGTTACGGAATGCATAAACGCCACTTCTCCGGTCACACTGTAATTAGCAATAAGGGTCTGAAGACTCGTCGAGTTCTCAGACCCTTATTGCTAATTAGGGCATATCCACACTGCATTATTCGGGACGCACCATCCCCTGGTAAAAATTACCTTGGGATGTTGGCTAAGGCCGAAGGAAATCTGGCTTTCCTCCAGCAGAGTCACTACCACTTTGGCAAACTCTGTCTAACCAGTCTTCCGAAATTGCAATTGTTGCCGTCATGTAGCGCTATAATCCCGTTATTCCGTGCGCTGACTACATGTCAACGGTTTCCAGCTGCCTGTCCTTATGTTGCTACGGCATACGCACACTTTGTCGCATGGGCTACTGGCATTCTTGCACACGATGGTCGTATCCCTCACTAAGCTTTGTGCAGAGGCGGCTGAAAGAACACAGACTGGTACTAGAGCCCATCGATTCGCCACCGTTGACTGCATCTCAACTGAGACCGCAGCGGCAACAATTTTCGCTGCCAATGAATGTCCTAATGTACGCCACATGCTGCTACTGCTGCTGCAGTGGCTGGTCCACCTCCCCAGAGCGCATGCGTTTACTTTTAAGCGCCATAAGGGCGCGAAGGGTCTTGAGTGTGTCCTTATGCAGCCACCCTGCAGCATTCCATGCGCGCACTACTCGGAAAGCATGTCTTTCGTGCGACAGGCCCAGAGGCACCACAGACACTAGCGCTACCAACAGTAAAAGCCGCAGCACATGGCCAACCTGTCTCATTGCTAAAAACTGGCAGCGCCGGAGCCTCATGCAGTAGCTGGCGGATCTCGGGATCTTGAATGGCACACAGCTGATACACCTGAGATGGGCGTGAGGGAGGAGCTAGGAAGGCATCCTCTGCAAACACACGATCGAAGTCACTGGATCATATAACTCCCCTACTTCGCACGCTCCTTTTTCCTCTCAGTTCTGTGTGCAGCAGTAAATCTGGAAGCAGCGCTTACTGCGGCAGAATTTCGAGGGCTTGCAAAACGTGTGTGCATGTAACTAATATGCACCCCCTGCGCAAGGACTACTACTATTCCCCCACCGCCTCTCAAAAAGTTTGTGTACTTCTTAAAAGGTTCTCACCTCGCTGCTGCTGTCCTGCACTGGGAAGCTGTCCTCCTATTGCGGCTGTGGCCTTCCAGTTGGCGGTGCGGAAATACGGGTCTCTGAAATCGATTGTCTGTTGCCAGGTTCAGACAGCATACACCAATGCAGCCTTTTGTGAAAATATAGAGCATGGAGATTCGAAGTCAGGATTTTACGGCTTCAAAATTACTCTACCTGGTAGTGGCGACTGTGTGGGTCTGTCCGGGGATCGTATCCCAGCCGACAGAGACATCCGCGAAAGGGTCCATCTGCACGACATCGAAACACTCCCAAGCACACGTGACTTTGTCGTTGAAGGGACGGTTGCAGCAGCGGCCGGCACCATCTGCTGCAGATGATTAATCTGCTGTAGGCACCAAGATACGGAATACGCATTCCCCATGCCGACAGGCCACCAGCATTTGCTACAAAGTTCCCTTTGCCTTGCACTCGCAGCGACAGAGGCCAGGGGAGGACGCCAGGGGACTAAGAGTGCCTTTGCGAACTCAAGTAATACTGCGATTGCTTGCTCCAGATGCACATATTCATCTCTACCAAAGGCGAAGGCACACATAGGCTCTTGTCGTTTTTCATCAAAAAGCACGACGCTCGCAGCTAGACCCCAAAAATGGATGTTTTTAAGGCCCCTGCAGCAGCATCTCTGAGCCTTGCTGCGAATGACCTCACGAGACAAGTCTCTAGATGTGGATACCAGAGAAGTCCTCTACAAGTGCATACGCGCAAGTTAAATCGAGGTGGAAATAAAGGGACTCGATGTTTAGCAGAGATGGAAATCTGCATCTGCGCCGAAAATGCGATGCCGCAGGCGTGGCGTCGACACAGCAGGGGCCCCTAGAATAGAAGCACGCATGGATTAATTGTACCACTTACATATATCATAGGGCTTGGAGACTCCTCCAGGCATGTAACGAGGGAAACGTCAAGGGGACACAAAGATCCGCACCAACAGGACAAGCCATGGAAAAAACGCGCAAGGGGCAAAGGTTACCAGCAAAGAGGAAGCAAGTCTTTGCAAAGGCGGGTTTCTTGCGCCACGCAGTGTAGGTGGGGGGCAGCTGGGCATCGAGAGAGGGTCGCAACCACACGGGCTGTTTCTGCAGCAATTCCTCGAGGCTCTTTACCAGTTCGCGATCTGCGGTACCGCAAACACGCTGACAGCAGGGCATGGCGAGGAAACAAGTAGAAGAAGCTGCACAGGCCGTGCATCCGCCTGCACTAGGTATGTGCAGCAGCACCCTTCCGGAAAGACAGTGACTACAGCAGCAGCCCGATCCCGAGAAACGCAAGCTCATGAGCAGAAAATGCAGCACTTCGCAGGTACCTGCAAAAGCCTTGGCTGCTGCAGGAGGTGGAGCCTCGGGCAGCCGTTCATCTCCTATGCGACCCACGGCATTAAAAGCAGCGCTTTCCTCCTTGCTGTTGCTGCTGTTGTTGCTGCCGGTTGCACATACCGTCTGAGAGGGCCAGAAAAGCGCAGCAGCGGCGTCTGCAGCCTCATCTCTCGCTCCCTCTGATGGATTTGGAGTTGCACTGGCTTTGCTGCTTCCTTGTGTTGCGTCTCCAGCTGCTGCAGCTGCTGTCCTGTCCGCTTCCGTGCAGTTACGTCGGCTTTCCATTCTGCCCGTTACGCCAGGCGCTGCAGCTGCTCCACTTGCTGCAGTCGGAATTTCCGCGGAAACTGTGGCTTCTTTTTGCAACGCAGTTGATGCTGCCGCTGATCCGGCTGCCGGTAGAGAGGGAATAAATCGTGGGGCCCTTTGAGCCTGGGCTGCCGCAGCCCTTGCCGCAGCTGCCTTTGCAGCAGCTGACAGACAAACCTCGTCTTCTCCCGACATCGCACTCGGTGAGTCGTCTGCTGCGTCTGCTTTTCCTGGTGCTGAAAAATGGCTGCTTGAGGGGTCTCTTGCTGCTGTTTTTGCTGCCGTTGTTTCTCCAGGGTCACCGCCTGCGCGGCTGCTTGGAGGGGCCAAAGCCGCTTTAGTCCTTACTTCCGTAGACTCTGTTTCAAGTGCTTGCGCATCGGGAGTTAAGGCCATACGCTGGTGGTCTTCTTCTTGGCGTTGCGGCAGCTCTTGCTGCTGCACCCGCTGGCGCTTCTGCTGCTTCTCCACAGAGTGTCTTTCAGGAGGTGCAGCATCGAACTTGGGGGGGGGAGGGGCCTCAACTTTGTAGGCAAAGGGGCCCTGCCCCCTAAAAAAGAAAGGGGGCGGGATGTACGGGACCGTCTCTAGGCTGCTGCTACTGCTGCTGCTGCTGCTGCATGCGCGCTGTGCCTCTGCCACGACTTGGGCCTCTAAGGTCTCTCCGCTACGATATTCGGGGGGAGGAATAAAGTACAGGTCTGCAAGGCCTGCGTACATTACAGAGCAGAGCAGCAACACCAGCAGCAGCGGGAGTGGCAGGCGGAGCGGCACAGTGTGCAAAAGGAAGGCGTCCGACAGGCGAGTTAGCGCCTCTCCTCCCGACCTCTCTATTGGCTCGTTTCTTCGAACTCTGTCTGCCTGCTAATGAAGTGCTGCCCTCATATGGTGTAGTCCGTGGTCTGCCCTACTGTAGTGGGGTCGGTGGTCTGCCCTAATGAAATCACTGCTGCTAAACAGCACTAGCTGCAGGGGAGATGACGAATAGTCGAGGAGCACAGAAACACACAAACAAACGAACATACACACACAATAGGAACAACATGAGAACATACCGTTGAACACATGCTTTTGGTTGACCCTTCCGAGAACCTCCAATTCCACCCTTCCAGACTTCCGCACGCGTCTCCTCAGCACAATCCCGGCAGTCGTCTGTCTCGAGGCCGCTATGTTGCCCCAGCTGCTGCTGGAGCTGCTGCCACTTCCGAGGCGCAGCAACAAAGTGTCTCCGCCACGCCCATTGGAAACGAGCGCTCGAGAAGCAGCATCTGCACCTCCCAGTATGCGAAGCGCAGTCGAGCTGCAGCAGGGACAGCCACACCGGAAGCAACTGCCAGAATCTTCACAAGCAACGGCACTCCAGAATCGCGTGCGATCTCAGAAGGCAGTTCTTCGGCTTGAGGATGAGCAGCATGCCGCACTGGCCGCAGCAGGAATGGACGCCACAGCCCCCGCAGGAAGCAGCGCTTGCTGCACAGATCTGTAGAAAGAAATATCAGTAGCGGCACATCCACTATAAGCAGCAGCTTACGGATGCTTGATCTTTCCTGGAATTTCCACTGCAGCCAGAGTTACATCAGGAATATCGAATAAGCGCCCCGGAAGTGCGTGCGTTGCGGCCTCTGTGCCGATGGAAGGCGTAGGAGGCCCTGCCTCTGGAGCGCTCTGTGAATGTTCAGGCATTCCAAACAAGAGAAGCTTGCGGGTTCTTCTTCCCGAGGCCTCGAGTTGCGCTTGCCCTGGCGGCAATGCAATTAAACACAAGGCAGCCGCCCTTGAGTGGCTCGCCAACGGAGGAATGCTCGGGGGGCCTGAGTAGCTCTGGACACCCGAAAGAACAAAATCTTCCTGTTTTGCCGAAAGAAGAAGGGGCCAAGAAGTCTCAAATAGGTACTATAAGATAAGCCCTGAGAGAAATAACTAGGTATGCCGGCGGACTTGACGTTCCAAACGCCTGCAGGGAGACCCCGTGATCCGGGGTATGAGGGGGGCCCCTGAAACTGGCGCAGCCAGACTCTGCAGGCATTCACGACCAAATTTAATACGGAAGCGATAGCATATTTGCTTCAGCATTATCGAAAATGCCGTACCTAGTTCTTACGGGAACATCTACTTGCCATGCAGAGCCAGCAAAAACACTTTGTTAGTTCCGTTGGATCGTTTAGGGACCCTGTGCTGCAGTGACCCTTGGCTCACCCTTCTTGCGGTGACGAGGGAAGCTGGCCTGCTTACATAAATAGGACTTGTCTTATTAGACAGCACAAAGATATGGCAACACAACGGTGCATTTCGTGGTTGGGAGAGCCTGTAGGGCCCCGTAAATTGCCTTTGAGCCCTTCTTCACTGGCTTCCACTGCTCTTGGTGGGCAAAGCGCAGCCTAAGTAGCGTCTTTAATTGAAATTCTTTTGATGCAGCTGCCAGCTATTGCGTTGTAATTCCTCCCCGTAGATCCACGTTCCACACACTCCAGTGTTTCAACTCCCGTCCTCCGACCATGGCCTGTCTCAAGGTGTAGCTACTCTAATGCCTTAAAACACGACGCAGCGCGCTATCCCCGGCTTAAAATCCCCTTCTTACTTGTCGGACTCGACACAACTCCCTGGGCAGCGCCCGAACCACCCGCCAGCAGACCACTCCCCACTTCACGGGCCCCACGCACTGTCACGTTAGATCCGGTGCATGCAATGCATCTACCACACCTAATGGCAGTGGCCCTTATCTTAGACCGAGCGAAAGGCCCATGCAGACTTGGTTCTCGCGCTTAACGCACTGGGGGCGTGCAGAACCCCTGGCGCGCCCGTCGCTAATCGTATTGAATGCAGTGCCTGTCACCACTGGGCAGCTACAGATACTCTATCCATACAAGCAAGATGCACATCATGCATAGGCAAAGCGGCCCTAGGGCTCCCCTTCAGGCTAGTGTTTTGGAAAGAAGCCTCGAAAAATGAGGAGTCGGCGTTTTAGGAGCTCCCCATAGCCGACGTGCCGGCAAGCAACGTGCTTTCTAGAGAGGTGTAGGCATTGCTGCTTCTGAGGACTCAATGAGATCCGTGAGTTCGTCCAATGTCTGGGCAAGGTGTCTCTCCGCATCCCTTGCTTCCTCTTGTGCTTGCGTGGGCCCTTTTACAACAAGCTGCTGCGGCTCAAGCGGCTGTCGCAACAGCCCCTCTACCATCAGCCTGGCTGCTTCGCAGTCATGCAACAAGGGGAAACAAGGAGATACGCACACATTCGGTAGAGAGAGCACTGCGCATGGGGCTGCCTCCATCGGCAACAAGGACGCTGGGCCGTCGTTGTTCACGCTAGAGAGGACCAGCACCTCCGGATCATCTGTCTGGATCGGTTCCCCAACAAGCGCTGCTGCTTCGCTTGTTGGCGGTGCTGCTGACACTGCGAGAGCTGCCGCTGACTCTGATGCAGGAGATCGCCCCCCAGGAGACGCTTCCGCCTCTGCAGGGACTGCAAAAGTTTCCGCCTGTTGCGCCTCTAATGCTGAGGCACCTACCTGCTTTGGCTGTGCAACCGAGGCGGGCAGCGGCACTGCAGCCGCTGCTGCCGCTGTAGCTGCTGCCAAAGCCGTAACCTGTCGATTGTAATTGAACGAACAGAGAAAGTAGCATGAACGAAGGCCCCCCAAAGACCGCAGAAGGCCCCTCAGGACCCGCAGCAGGACAGCGCAGCAGTGGACATCTGCCCCACAGCAGCAAGAAGCTGTAGATACACTTGACCGAACTGCTGTGGGGTCTTGCCCTCCAGCCCCAGCACAGCGCCATCGACTCACCCCGCTGCTGCAACAGCCGCAGGCTGCAGGCGTAGACGAAACTGCCGATCCCGAAGAGGCTTCTCGTTGCTGCTGTTGCTGCTGCTGCTGCTTCTGTGCAAGCAGCAAGTCCCTTGAGCAAGGGATGGCGGCGGACCGCGCGTGCGAGAGATGCACCAAGAAGTAACCCTTTGGAGCAACTGCGCTCGCTGCGTCTGTTTGCAGTACATGAACAGGCACCTCCACCTCACCAGTACCACCACAACTGCTGCCACCCTCCCCAGCAGCCCCCACCGGAGAAGCTCTGTTCCCAACGGCTGCACGCACCGCAATTACCCCCATTCTAAATCCGGACCCCCCCAGAACAGGCTCTGTACAAATCGCTATAAGTCGGCAGCAAGAGGACACTTTGTCTTCGCTAGAAGGAACCGAAGGAAGCTCGAGGGCCCTCTCCGAAAGCACGGGTTCCTCCTGGCCTTCCGGAAAAGTTGCAGCCGATGCTGTTGCGGTAAATACATTTTCCACTGGAGCTGCTGATCTGCCATCCTTGCCATCAGCACCAAGGGAAGGGTCTTCTTTAGGCTGACGCTTGCGCGAAACGCAACTGTAAAATGCCTGCGCCTGTCCCCGCAGAATCAATGGCTCTACGTCCGGTGCTGGAAGAGCGCCACTCTCGTACAGAAGCAGCTTTGCTGCTACCCTCTCGCCGTTGCTGCAGTGCAACACCATGCAGCTACTCCGCTGCTGTAGCTGCGCCGCAAGCTGCAGCAGCGGAGCCTCCATCCCCTCCTCTTCCACTGCCTGCTGCTGCTGTTGCTGCTGCTGTTGCTGTTGATGTTGCTGCTGCTGTTGCTGCTGCTGTTGCTGCGGCTGTTGCTGCGGCTGCGCCTGCGGCTGCTGCTGTTGCTGGCAACAGGGAGGAGCGACAAATTGCAGCCTCTCTATAGGAGCACCCAGCATGCAGAGGGCCCCACTAAGGGCAGCGGCGCGAGTGAAGGCCTGGGGGAGGTCTCCAGAGCCGTAGAGAGGGTAGAGCAAGGGTGCCCATTTGCAGCCATAATTTCCACATCCCGTTACAAACAGCTGTAGCCTTGTGAGCCCCTCTCGAACACGCCACCGTCGGGCATGACCTGCTGTACTGCATATTTCTCCTTCCGCCGTTCCAGCAGCAGCAGCAGCTGCTGCTGTGGGGAGCAGTGGCAAGTCACAGAGACACACCCCGTACGTCAGCAGCCTGCGGAGATGCGCATTTAGGCCCTGTCGCTCTAAGAAGCAGTCCCAGCAGTCGTTTTCCTCAGCACCTCCAACTAAGGGCGTACAGGGGGAGGGTGCTGTCTGAGCGCAGCTGGACAGGGCCCCCTGTGAGGAGGGGCCCTCTTGAGCTGCTGTGCTTTGTGGTGGTGCTTGGGGAGTCCACTGCGCAGCAGAGGAGAACGGCGCACTGACGGTGCTGGGAGGAGGCGCTCCCGCAGCAGCAACAAAGCGCATGAGAGCCCTTTTCTCTGCGAGACTCAGGTGCTGCGACTGAAAGATCTGTCCCTTGCTCATAGGAGTGGTCTCCATGGCAATCCTCTCCCCCGCGTGATGATCTCCATGGTGAGCCTCCCCAACACCAACGCCACCGCTCAAGCGTCGGGGGCGACGGGGCCCCACAGCAGGGGCGCCTTCGGGCCCCACACTACCGCCGGCCGACTCCGCTGCTATGTACGAGTTAAGGCCTGCTACCACTGCATCCGTTGTATTCGCATTCTCTTGCTGAAACTCCTCGTCCTGCTGCTGCTGAGACAGCTCTGCCGTCAGGATGGCGGCGTCACAGGTCTTGAATTCCAGGTATTTTGCAGCTCCGCTTTCCAGCAGCACATTGACTATGTCGCTCGAGGTGTATATACACTTGGGCATGAGGTCTATAAGGAAGCGGGGCCCTTCGGCCATGAGCTCGTGCCGCATCTGAAGTCTCTGGGCCTCTACGCTGCCTGGGGGCTCTCCTGCTGCCGCTGCAGCGTCTGCAGCAGCCGCATCTGCGGCTGCTGTCGCTGCCTGAGCTGCCGCCGTCGCTGCTTCTGCTGCTGCGACTTCCACTGCCTCGGCAACACCGACGTCTGTTGGTGCTCCTGACACCGCTGAGAGAGGCACAAGGGACTGCTCAGAAGCCGCATACACAGAGGGGGCGGGGGAAGGCTGAGGACTGTTGCTGCCGTCACCGACAGGTTCTGAAACACCTGCCTCCCCCAGCCTCCTGGGATGCAAGACAGCTGACAGGGGGTCACGGTACGAGCTAGACGCTTGCTGCAGCATCTGCTGTTGCTGGTCTGAAAGCTGCTGTTGAATCAGCTGGTGCGGTGTCTCTGCAGCCGGAGAGTCTCCGTGTGGCATCTGCAGCGAAGGCGCTGGGCTACTCAAGGGTCCCGCCCCCCTCTGCCCGGTTGCAGCAGGAGCAGACGCGTTCGAAGGCGGTGCAACAGCAACAACAGGAGCAGCAGCAGGAGCAGGCTGTGCAGCAGCAGGAGCAGCCGCTCTTGGCTGCAGAAGAGGGGGCGGCCTTGCCCCGTTTCTGGAGGATCTGTAAGTTTGCGCCGTGTCAGTGGTGCTGCTGGTTGTTGCCGTGTATGTTGTTTCCGCTGTTGCATCCGTGGAAGCCGAGTCAGTGCTGCTGGCATCTGTCTCTGTTTCCCCCCCAGTATCTCTGTCTCCTGCCTCTAACGCAGCAGCTCCGGGGGCCTCCGCCGGCTGTAGAAACGGCCCGAAAGAGTACCACTTGCCCCCAAAGGGGCTGCTGCTGCTCGCCTTCAAGAGGGTATCGTCTGGGCCGAGGGGCCCATGGGGGCCCCCATTCGGAGTGTCTTCTAGGAGGCACTGTCTCCTGGTGCTACTGCCGCTCAAGTGCAACAGCCGAAGCAGCCCCAAAGGCTCCTCGGAGGCGGAGCTTACGCTGGGGATCGGATGCCCGCAAGTGCCACGTGCCTCCTCCGAAGGACAAGGGGCCCCTTCTGGGGGATGCCCCTTTTCTCCGGGGGCCCCCTCATGAGGTGACCTGGCAGTGCGTGCACTCCTGTCGGCTTCCGGCATGTGACAGCTGCAAGGGCAGGCATCCAGCCCCTTCTTTCGAGTTTGCTGCAGCTCCTCGTCATCTGCATCACAAGGGGCTTCATGGGGCCCTCGGGGGCCCCGCCACCCGTCCAGCCACTGCAGCAGCTCTGCCAGCCGCATATTGCGATGGGGGCCCCCATAAGACACGGAGGGCTCGCAGAGGAGACAGCGGAAACCCCTGCAGCTTAGAGCAGCACACACGAGGGTACTGGAGAGGCTGGAGCCAACAACTGCCACATCTACCACCAGAGAGCCCCCCCCACCGGGGGCAGGCACACGAACGCATGGGACGGTTGTTGCTGCGTTCTGCTGAGGCTCGCAAGGCCTCGAATCTTCAGAACGAAGCGTGTCTGCATCGCTTCTGGAAACTGGGGAAGCAACCAGCTGCCGGGAACTTTGGGGTGTATAACCTTTACGGGCCATTAAACCATCTGGTGTCACGGCTTCCTCGTCAAGCTGCGGATACTCTTTCTTTTCAGACGGTGGTATTGGGTGCTGCTGCTGCGGCTGATTCTGTTGCGTGGAGGAGGCAAGTCTGCCGGCCTTTAGGGGGGCCTCGGTCGGGGACGCATCTGTGACCATCGCGCATTCGGATTGGCTCTCCATAAGGACACGCAGTAAGGCAGTAAAGGCACAGGCGTGCTCTCTCTCATGTGGAAAGAAAACAGAGCACTGGAGCACTTCCACGCATGCGAGCCCTCAGTTGCTGCTCCTGAGAATAAAGCTGCAGCTGTTGCTCTTGCTGCCACTACTGGGCTACTGGCCTTAGGTAGCGCATCCACAACATGTAGAGAGAAAACACATAACGATTTCACCTTCTCACTCCTACGGAATCATGCAAAGGGGATGTCCAATCAGGAGCAATGACATCATGGACGAACACGGGTCGCCTACGGGGAGGAACAGCATAAAGGGCTTACGGCTCGCCACCCCACCGCACCAAGGGATGAACATCAGAGAGAGCTAATAGCATGAAGAATACGGAATTAATGTGGGTCGGATACAAGACGGGTAAAAAGGGCCCAGAAGCTGAACAGACATCAGGCGGGTGGTGTTGCCTTGTGGTAAGGAGTGAGCGTGCCAGTTTTGGTCGTTAATCGCCCAAGTCATAAGTGGATGAAGCTTTAATATCTTTGCATTGTCACAGAATAGATTAACAGAGCTGTTAACTCCCTCAGACCCAAAGGGGCCTTGCAGGGTACTGACGCATACCGCAAGGGGGTAGCAGTACCGGGGGCACCTTGGCGGCGCCACCTTAGCATGTCTCTCTAGTTGTATGCCCCATATTATCTCAAATGATTGGCATTTCGCTGTTTTTATCCTCATTGAGCATACGCTACACCCTTTGCGGCCTGTATTTAGGTCCCTGGTGGTTTTCCATCGGGGCCCGCCTGGTGGCTGGGGGGAGGCAGTATTCCCCAGCACGACTGGAACTCCCAAATAGCGAGATCCGTACAACTTAAAGGTTCCGCATATCCTTATATAGTTGTGCTGTATATGAAGCTTTGAATTTTGCCGATGCGCGCATTCATCATGGCTATTTTTCTTCGGCTCTTCTTGTGGATTAGTAGGTTGTGTTTCTGCACGAGTACTGCCGTGCACGGTGGACAGGTGCGCCACCAGGTCCTTTACTACGAATTCTTTGCCATTTGCAGACTACCCGAACCGCCAGCCTAGGGAAATCGAAGAATCATAAGAGGGAAGACGACTTCAGGGTCGAGAGCGTCTATAGCGGTACACCTCAGACCACCATTGGGAGACAGTTTGCCATAAGCTGAGTTGAAACCTAATAGAATGTTCTGAACTGCGTGATCAATAGTCTTCTCCTCTTCTGGCCCTCACACGGCACAGTTCCGGCAGAAAGGGGAAGGTATACTTGGGGTCCAGCTTGGGACACCCTCAAAACGCTCCAACCATTCATATGCAGTTGCAGAGTGGCAGCTGCTGCATAGGAGCGTAGTCTTTATTCTCACTGGATTGGGCTAATTTGACTTGGCAGCGAATAGGACACACGAACAACTAGACCAAATAATCTATGCTATTTAGAGAGGTAGGCAATTCTGAACACGTTTACGATGCCAGTATATTGTTAGAAATTGTAATTGACTTTGGTGCTGGCTTTCGTACATCCTCTTTATTCCACACTATCCCTGGCTCAATACGATAAGAATCGACGTTCTGAACATATGCGATAGATACAAATTGTACCTAGCAGCGGGTGATCGGAGTGGTGGAATAGTGAAGCAAGCTCACCCGAGCTGTTCCAGTCTCCTGATGTCGGAGCCCTGGGAGTGCCACATTGTTCGATGCAGCTGTTTCCAGCTCTATCCACTGCTTGTGGACAGCGGCCTATATTAAAGTTTCTTATAATTGCTGTCTTGTTTCCATAAAGTTGATTAAGAATCCATTACTCTGCTATGTTTTGGCAACAGAGTAAAACAAAACCCTTTGACGACAAAAATCAAAGGTGGTGCAGCTCCTGTTGAGGCGACTGAGGCAGGCCTTTGAGCTTATGTAGACTTAGAAGGTCCACGGCTGGCGGAATGGCAATATTGGGCAGCCGATAGGATGTTAATGACTCGTTGATGAGGTTATGACGACAGGACAAGTAAGAGAGCCATATGAACTGGCAAGAACTCAAAGCTTTCATCGGCCTGTTGGAGATGTGCCTCATTTTGTGCACCGAGATGGGGAAAAACGAGTACTCCTTGCGTAATGCAATTTGGAGGGAGAAGTAAGTTTAATTGTGGCTACTTGCATGCTGAAAACGCTTTTGCTTGTCAGAATTACCACAGGTCAAGCCTTCAGGAACGCCCTGGCTTATCGGTATATGCCACGGTCAGCTTAGCAGCAAGCCCTGAGAGAATTTTCAGAGAATGTGCAGGAAAATTTGTCATCTTATCAGCATTTTGAGGAGCACGAAGCTTTCGCTATCAACAGTCAAAACATAGACGAACGGCTGCTTCATCAGTTGTTTATTTCGGATTTACCGGAAGTGTCATATTAGGCTGTCGCAGGGTGGGCGATGACTCAGCGCTTGAACAACAGACCACTGAAACTTTCGCAACTTCTGAACCACTTGAGGTTTTAGGAGCAAATGAGAGCAGACAATCCTGTGGAACCTGACGGCTTTGTTAATCGCTTTTAGCCTACCTCCTGAAGTGAACGAAAAAATTGCCAGGGGGAGCCCGTTCTCTTAAGCAGCCTCAGACAGCTCCCCAACGGCGCACTTGCATTTATTAAGGAACCAGGATCAAATTATTCAGAGCTTCACGCGTGTGCGATGAGCCTGGAGATACTGGGCCAAGCGGAAGCAAGGTGCACGAGCACATAACGCGCATCAGGGAGACCGAAAGCCCTCACACAGGCAGTGGCGCACTGAAACCGGCCACGGAAGATAGAGTCACACTCAAGAACTTACCATCTGTCACCTCTGCATTGTTGCAAGTCAATTTTAACAATCAGGAAGTGCGAGCATTTCTAAACACTGAGGGTGAACTGAATCTGCTAGCTGAGGAGACGGAACAGTAGCGCTATTTGCCTGTTCACTCGTCGAAGCAGTCCCTAAAACTCAGGTTTGCTCACGACAGGCTAATCGTACGGATGGCAAGGATACGGCAGCCTCATGCCACTCTGGACCAAACTTGAATCCTCGTGGTCCGTGTTTTCTGTATCAGTTTTGTGCCCTAGGACGTAATCCTAGGTGTGGCATGTGTGACCCAGTCAAAGGGCACGTTAGCCTATCACTGTAAAGCTCACTGTGCGGAAAAGGAGTAGGAGGACGTTGATTGTAGACTTCTCAAGAAATGTCATTTATCAATAGTGTGCGGGGTGGAGTCTCTACCTCGACAAAATGGGGCTGCGTCTCCTTTCCTGCGGATCAGCAGAGAATTAGGAGGGGACACTTTGTTGATCATGCCCCCCATCATAGTGGCTCCACCACTGTTTTCTTGTTGTTATTCGCCTGGAGCCTCAGCCAAATAACAACAGGAATGATCAGCTATCATTGGGACTTTGTAGGCGGATCTGCCAGAGTATGACAAGCTGCCAGCAGGCTGGCCTCCTGCTGGGTGTCCAATGCACTACATTGCTAGCCATTAGGGCGACCCCAAGCTTTGTTCCGGTGTATTGAAAGCCTACACAGCATGCAAACGAGATTGAGCCGTGGGCGGATAGTACTGTGAAGTAGACAAAGTGGAGAAATCGGTCAACGCCTGAAGGCATAACTCGGCGTTCGTGCTGACAGGGGAGACTCGAGGCGGTGCACGTGCTTCAACATTGAATTGCTGAGCACAATTAGTGTTAAACAGAGTTTTGCCATGTTTCATGTCGACGAACTAGTCAAAATACTACATGGTTCAACAGTTTAGTGGACAGCTTATTCGATTAATCCTATCATTTCTGAAAAACCTTATGTTTTCTGATTACGGGCACGAAATAGTGTTCCACGTTTTCACTTGCAAGCTCGCGTATAGCTGCATGCCGCTAAACTTTCTAATACTCCAGCTGAACTGCAAGGGCAAAAACAGAGTGTGAAAGAGCCTTTTAAGAAGCGACAGATGGCTGCTCAGATGGAACACCTACTGAGCCCAAATGTTCAGAAGTCCCTACGGCATGCGCTCCAGCTGTTGCATGACGTGCATTGTATATACAGGCACAAACGTGTCGGTTTTTCATGATAGCTACTGTGTTTCTGGGATTCGATGTTTCCGCTGCAAAGACTGAACCAGCTTCAACAAAAGTCGGAGCCACCAAAAGATGGCCTTTGCTTCTAAGTAACCGAGGGTCCCTGGGGTCAAAAGTACTATAAGCTTTATTCATATTATAGGAAATTGATAAGTGGAGTTGGTCTTATCCGTGCTACATTGACGGAGATACTTGGAAGCGCAATCTTCGAGTGGGACAGAGGAGGCTGATCCCGCAGCCAGGAATATTCTTTGCCGCCTTTCGACTTCTCCGGTAGTCTTTCCGCCCAAGCAGGAACGTCAGCTCTGTTTATCAACCGATACCAGCGACGTAGCGGTGGGTGCTATTTTCTCTCCGCAGGATACAGAGTCTCCAAATGCCAAATTATTGCTTGTTATTCTCATCGCTTCACCGAATCCGAGCAGCGGTATCCAGGGCTGGAAAGTAAACTCAATGCGGTGTGGTGGGGAGGGAGCAAAATGCCGGCACTAGTCATATGGATATCATTTCCCTGTCCAGACCGGCCAACAGTCTTTTTCTGTCAATTGCTTTCAGGACTCCGGTTATCCGAAAGTTGTTCGCTGGCTTGACTGCTACCTGCAGTACTACTCTACAGCAAAGTATTCTGACAAACATGACCAACGCTGGCGACCGACATGCTCGCGTGACTGCATACTAACTCACTACGGTGCGGCACAGCTGCTCTATATGTAGGGATTCACAATTGCTATCAAAATTGCGTGAGCCTTGTGATTTTGATTTCCTCGCATCATATACTCTTGCCGCAAACCCAGAATGGCAACTGGATGAAGCGCTAACACCTTGAGGATTACCTCCTGTGGCCCAAAAGAAGCGGAGACTACGCCGCGTGCATCAAATCACTACGCAGTGCTGTTCTGCACAAATTACCTGCCCATGTTTTTTAGGGCTATTAAGAAACTTAAAATACAGTAAGAAAAATATCACGGTCCTTCTGATGACCTGGGATGCCTGTTGTGGCAGGGGGATAGGCAGTTCCATGCCCATAGTGTCAGCGGCTGACGCCACGTAATTCTCTTCTGACCCGGGCAGTAACGATGTATCACGCTCAGTAACGGGCTTGCACTGATGTGATCGTGGAAGTTATTGTTGGACTGCCGGAAGTCAAGGAGCAGGATAGCCTCTCTGTCATGGTTGAAGGTCTCAGCAAAGATGCTCATGTTACCCCTTGCTTCAGCTCCATAACGGCATAGCAAGTTACTCAATTATTCCTGACTCGCGTCTGAGGTATCTAGTAATTCCCTAGGATTCTTATTTTGGGTGGGAATCCGATATTCTTCATTGTGTCCTGACGTACCTTGTGACGGGCCTGCACAATGACTCAAACATGACCACTGCAAATCACCCTTAGGCAGCAGGAAAGGCAAAGTACGTGGGCTGCACGCTTCTGTAGTGGCTGAAATTTCGTGCTCGCACAAAGCTAATCGGTTGGATTGAGTTTCTCTCTTTCTTCCGGACTGGGTGTAAAATACAAAACTGTACTCGCTTACATGCTGTTCACTTACTTCTCTAGTCTACGATCCTTTCCGACCAAGCCTGACCCTGGTGGCCCAAAATATGCAGGCACCCTTCGCGACAGAGGGATTGATAAAAATGCTGGCTGATTGACAAGAATGCATACGCAAAACTTAAGAGAGACAAGCACGACATGATGGTAAGCGGCGGTGGGTTCTGTGTTCCAAGCCAGGAGATTTTGTCTTGGTGGATTGGCAGGCTTTGCGAGCTGCATCAGAAGCTTAGTAGACGAGGAAAGTTTCATTTATGTGGTAGTAATATTTTCGGTGCCCTCACGACCCGATGTGCTTTCTCATCCTATCAGTTGCCCTGCCCTAAATGTTGAAGCTGTCAGAATTATCAGCATTAACTCGTAAGAGCGTTTAAAGCTCCAAAAATACTTCGCAGACTTTGCCGTGTAGGCAAGTGACCCGTTGAAGGCGAAAGCTTCACAGGTAATTGTGGCGCTACTGGATTTAAGGACTATTCAGCAGAAAGAACACTGGCATACGTGAGGTTCTAAAGAAATGGGATGGGGTACTTCAGCTTCATTGGTTGACGGAGGAGCAATCGAAGGCCTATTCGGACGCGGGAGAATTCGCTTTACGGCGCTAGTAGCCATGTACAGTATTCTTCGCGATTCTTGGTGAATGTAGTCCCCCAATATATGCTCTACCTGAAAGAGTTACCTCCATATAGTTGTATCGCTTTGTAGTTCCTGGCTATTACTCTTAAAACGTTTTCTACACCAACCTTTTTGCGAAGGCTCTATTGGATATCGTCTTCATATTCTTCTGTATTGGGGCTGGGAATCTATTGCGCTGCACGCCTTGGTAGTACTGGCTTGCAGAAATTGCTCTATGAGGCGCGGATGCACTGTTAAGCCTACTTACTTCATGAAATCCTTCAAATATCCTACTTGTCTTGTGTTTCCTCGCCGCAGGAGGCTAACACATTTCAGCGCTCCGATGATAGCGAGACCTCACCCCGACAGAGTCATGTTGGTGTGTTCCCTCGTCCATGTTTGGTCAGTATGTGTCATTCTTCCTGTCAATTTCACGCGAGCGGTTGGTGCGAACATATGCTTCTGTCTGCTGCACTGTTTTAGAGTTTCCACTTGCTTGGGGAGTTTCGGACAGAGGGAAATTTATTCGATTTTCTGCCCGGAGTTTGTCTAGAAGCACATGTAGAGAACATGAAGTCGTCTGTTTTGAAATGATAGCAGGGGCGAAGATGTAGCGGCTTAGTTGCAATCCAGCATTTCTTACTGCACTGGTTGTATCTAACTAAGAATTGGTTCCAAATTGAATACTTAAGGCGTCTGTTCGTAAATCTCTTTTATTGCAAAGTAGTCTTAGCTTTGGCCCGTTAAACGTAAGCCTGTGTGCATGTGTACCGAATGGTGTGTGTGTGTGTGTGTGTGTGTGTGTAAGTGTGTGTGTAAGTGTGTGTGTAAGTGTGTATGTATGTGTATGTGTGTGTATGTATGTGTATGTGCGCTGTGTGCAAGCAGCTCTGAATGGTCGGAGTACGCGGAGGGTGTGCACATCTACGCGCACCCTAGCTGTCCCACAATCCCTTGGTGTTGAAAATTCGAAGACGTGCGGTGGAGACACTAAGGTGTTCTTTTGAGTGGCGTACAATATATTTTTGTTAACCTTGTATTAAGTCTGGAGTTAAATGTCCGCCCACAATGGCAGATGGAGCATCACAAGAAGAGCTGAGATACAGCACCATAGAGCCGCACACTGCATTGCATTGTGTATCGAGCGAATAAAGCTGTGCAACAATCGAGATGGGCAAACACACACCCTGATTGGTCAATACCTTTTAATTCCTAGCTAATATGGTTATTGTGGAGGTAAGTGCCCAGGTGTATCTTAGCCCGCTACCGCACACGCACACGACATTCCGTCTTTCTATATTTGAGCTAGCGCTGCCCTGCAATATGTAAGATATGGGGCCACGGCATGTCGTTTGTTCATTGTCGATTCTTAGCTAGACCTAACTGGTGTAGCAGCATGTGTCGAAGTGTAGTTTAACCCGCTACAAATACCGGCACAATAGGAACTGCTGAAGAGTAGCTTGGTCAGCTACACCTATATGCAGGAGCTGCAGTGCCGTCCTCTGGACGATCGGCTAAAGATGTGAACGGCTTTCTCTCGTATATTTAGCTATGTAAGTGTACACTGGTGCTTTCAGATCGCAAGCCTGAGTGAAGTGGTGGCAGAAGTAGAACAACCTGCTGAGTTCAGTATTGTTTGACAAACTTCTGTTAGCAAGAAGCACTGATAACACCTCCTTATTTTTATGTCAGTGCATGTATATATATTCTACTAAATAAGATGCAATTCTTCAATTCCAGGGCGGAGACACGCACAAACCTGCGTGGTGGGTAGGGCCCCCTGTTAAAGAGCAGCACGCCTCGCGCTCCTCTCTGGTGCTGTATGCGTTGTGGGAAGCGAATGGGTTCGGTAAGGAAGCAGCAAGCACGAAAGTTTCGTACATTCAGTGTTTTCATGATGTCTACATGCTAAACTGACCAAAAAGCAGACAGTTCAGACCTCCTTTCCTCCACTAGCACTTGTGCGTTCCCTGGCGTGCATCTGTGCGTGGGGCGCCTCGTATTTGCCTTCTCATTTATGCAAGGTGGTTGTTCTGCGGATAATATAATTGGCACAAAATTCCTTGCTCTGGGGTAGGCGGGTGGTAGTCCTCTGTGCTGAGGCCAGACTTGCCTATTTTATCTTCGTCTCCCAAATTCGGTGTCAGGCACCGTAGCAACGTTCTGTCTTTCCGCCGGGCCTAAAGCCCAGTCCTCTAGTCCTTTCAGTCAACAATGGTGAACCCGCCGACAGCAGGAAGCTGCAGCGTGGCGGGGAGGCTAGGTCTAGAAACGCGGACGAATGCCATTGCCCTGTTTGCGTCTGTTAACCTGTTCTATTTCTTGGTCTTCGCCATGGGTAAGAGCATGGTCTCGCTTTGCTGCTACCTGTGCTTAGCACCGGTGGCTCTTGGAATGTTGTTGAAGGCACTGCACCTTGCGCCAACGGAAGCGGGACCTTGGGAGATTGTCAGCCGCTCTAGAATTCAGTCTACAGTGGAGCGCCTATACACCAGGACCAACCAGTTTCTGGAATTCTGGAGGGACGTATGCCTATGGAAGAACGTGTTTTTTACTGCAAAGGTTTGCTGCGCTTTGCTCACCCTGAGCTATGTGTCTTCCTTCTTATCGTTCGCCAGCCTTGTGTTTATATCCACGTGGGGTTGGTTTTTTTACTGCAGCTGTTCTTCCCTATTCCATGATACACTCTATCCCCTTGTCTCGCCGTACATTAAGATGGCAAACCAGGCCTTTCACAAGGTCGTCCAATCCATCCCTAAGATGGAAGACAGCAGCAAGAAGCTCTAAGAAGGCCGTTCACGCAGAGAGGGTCTCAGGGTTGTTGCCCGCGAGACTCCCTGCGCCAGTAAGGAGGCCATCGCAGCCAAAATCTATAGATCTTTGCCGGGAGAGGCCTCTACAACACATGAAACGCGCTGAACGAGTGGGCTGTGCGAGGCCCCTAGTACGGCATCTGTGCCACAGGATTTCCCCACTTCAGTGTTCTGGGAATGTCGCGGGGGAATGAAAGGGCATAGTGGGGGTAAGTGATTACACCTTTCCGTTTATTAGGCCCCAGTTTTCCTTGCTAGAGGACGCCGGATGCTCCTAGGCATGCTGTGAAGTACCTTGCCTGAACTGCCGTTTCAAGCCCCTTGCCCTCAAACCCCGTGATACTCTTCTGTTGGCTTTTAGTGGGCGAGAAACCCTAATTTTCAGAGGCGCGCCTCTTCTTGCTTTGAGCGACACCTCTCTTGAAATATGCTGTTGATCTGTGCATGAGTGGGGTGTGAGGAACAGTAGTGTTGCGCCTTGAAGGAGCAACAGTAGATAGTACGGGTAGTGGGAAAGACGGCGTAGAGTGGAAAGTATATTCGTAGACGCTTTAGCCGTTGCTATCTCGATTAGAGCAACTGGCTTTCTCTCTTTTTGGTAGCCCCATTGCCTCGATTCTTGGGGTATTGCGCACTAGCGGTGTAGTCGGTCTACGAGAACAGACCGTGCCGTGATTTAGTTGCTACGTCACTCTTTAATAAATATGTGCGCAGAAATGCAATGAAGAATATAGCTCTTCTACCGTCGCCTAAGTCACACCCGGTCGTTGCGCCTCCGTCGAAAGGGTCGGGCTTTTGTTTTTTGCGTCAAGCAACCGCAGCGCGGGAAAGACCCTGAAGATCTCGGGCTTACGGGTAAAGTAGCCACCGTGACCTAATCTCAGAAAACTTTCAAGTGTAACTTGAGGTGGTTACTCAAAGGAAGTTCAGGCTTCGCGATCGTGTGTTAAGAGCACGGGACGCATAACTCTGTGTGTGGAGCCCTTCACAAAGGGAGCAGCAGTTAAAAGCCGAATGCTTTAGGGCCCTCGTGAAATTGCAAAGCCTCGCGCTCGGCTCTCCCAAGGGCCTCCCCCTCATACAAGCAGTGGCATGGAGTCGTCTGTGCTTCATGGGGTTCGGCCCAGCGGAGGGAAGTTGGTGGGAAGAGCAGGCTATAATAGCTCAGTGTTCACTTTAAGTAGTTAAAAAGGTCCTTCGCCACCTGAAACATGGGCAGAAAAAACAATCACAACACATGGGGAGAGCAGGGAGGCAGCGTAGGCTTTGTCTCAACTCAATGCACATGCACACACACTTACCGAGGAGCCTACACTGAAGATTACGTGTATCACTGGCACCAGGTGAACATGACTCGCACTCTATGAGGCTGTACCGAAATGTATACTCCCGCTATTGAAGCACGGCAGTTCCGGGTCTGAAGGCTCCTGCCAACCACGAAGGCCGTAGATTCATCGTTTTTTTTAAAGGAACTAACACCAAAAACTAAAACTTAATCCCCTAGTATTTACGAACTGTAGCGTACGCATCTATCTACGCATGTTTGAAGCTCTTCAAATTGGCCTGAACAGTTTCCCCGCCCATCGGTCCGGGCCTTCAGGCGCTCGCAGCAAGCCTGGGTAAACAACACAGGAGAGCAAGGAAACCAGGAGATGGGGTACACCCACGAAAAGGCATTCAAAAAAACTGTATGAAAGAGATACATGGAGCAATATAGAGAAAAAATGCGAGAGCAATGTGTTGAAAGAGCCGTTCGAAGTACAAATGTCAGGATTCGAGCAGCATGATCGCACAGGAGAAACCTTTAGGTATCTTCTGCTACAACTGCGCTACAGGAACAATATAGCTCCATATATTTCTCTACAAGCGGATGCGACGAGGGGTAAGGGCTCTGTACACGTCGACCCAAAGGGCCAACCTCTTGAACAACACACGCAGAGGGGACTTCCAGAACGCCAGGAGAAAGAAAATCTCAACAGACTACAAAAGTGAATGGTGTGGCCAAAAGAGAGAAAGAGACGCTAAAAGGCAGCGCTAAAGAGAGATGTCACCAGAGATCCACGTACTGTGCCCCTTCCACCCCCGCCCCCAATCAGCACACGTCCCTACATAATGCAAGGGTACACTGCACCAAAGCACAGCGCAGTCAGCAGCAGGTGAGGGGCAACCATCAGGTGCAAAAGTGCCATCACCAGGAGATGAACGTACGGAGTACTCGTGGACCCATCTGCTGCACTTGGTGGTGCATGCTGGCGCGAGTTTCTTCTTGGGGTCGACGAGACGCTCGCTGGGATCTTTGGGGGGAATGTACTTCGGGTAGTGCACCCCAAACTCGGTGTAGTATGGAAACGACATTTTCCTGCTTCGTAAAGAGAAAGTGCGTGTCCACTGAAGTACTGGCCTCCTCTTGCCGCTGCTGCAGCTCGCGCTGCCTCACCGGAAGAGACAAAAGCTGCGAGGTTTGGCGGATACGGCGAAAACGATACGGAAAATTGGCTTTTGGAAAAGAGAGCACTTAGCTCCGCTAGTGAAGCAGCCGATCTTGGTGCTGCTGCATGCGTTACGCTGCCTGTTACCGCTGGTACTCCTGCTGCTACGAAAGCGGCAGAAAGAGCAGCCCCACAGTCGTAGCCTAAGGCGTTAATGTCTTTTTTGCAATTAGAAGTATTTGGAGCTGCTTGTTATAAAGGGAAAAAAGGTGTCACTTGGCTGCCTCTTGGGTTGCTGGAAGCGCCTGTACGCTGGGGTCTCCTTTGTGCACGTATTTTCTCATCGTGGCTGCTGCATTGCCACAGACTTTACTATATATGGTTGGCTACTTCTTCTTATTTATATTATCATTGGTTTCCTGTTATTTAAGCTCCAACTGTAGATGCCTTAGCTGCCCTGTGCCTGGATTCTGAGCAGAAGGCTGCTGCAACCCCGTCTGACCTACTGGCTTCGTAACCGGCATTGTTTCTTTGCTTTTCTGGAAGCTCCTGAGACCCTTCCAAGTAGACCATTTTGCAGGGGGTCTCCTGAATTTGTTCAGAAGTGTCTTTACCTCTGCTTCATTTTCTGTACACTTTCCCGGCAAATTCCTCAATGCCAATATGGCCTGGTTGCTTCCTAACGAAATATCGGAGTTTGTTAGCACAAAGTCATCTCTGCCCGCTCCCTCGGCGGAGGACTGCTTTTATTGGCCCCAGGAAAAGCAATGGGTGCCCGAACGACTCCTGAAGAAGCTTAAAGCGGGCGAAAGAAAGCAGCTTCAGGCGTCAAAAACCCTTGTACAGCGAGCGGCTTCAGGTAGGGTATTCTACCCTCTGCACGCCTTTTCCCACGCCATCTCCTGATTATTGAAGCATGCCCTTGTTCAATCTCTGTGCTTCTTTGCTCATAGTGTTCTTGTTTGGATATACTGCACCCGTTCGGCGTGCAGTATGAGGTCCGTTTCGTTGTTTTCTTCCTTACGTATGATTAATCCCCAAAGTTATCAGCCATCACATTTGACCTGAGTGTTTTTGGTTGAATGTCACGATCTTCGTGTGTCAGTCCTTCATGCTCCATTGCCTGCCGTCGTTTTTCGCGGGGCAGCACATGCTGAGCGCCTGGCTTCCCGTTCCTGCATTGTCTGCCCTCGTTGTTGTTGTTCATCGTGAGGCTTTGACGCCCATATACCTGTGTTAAGTGATGCCGCACTGACACGGCTCCTCTGCTTTTGTGTCTCCGTATTTTGCAGGTCAAAGCAAATGCCGCAAGTGCGGAGGCTCCATTCCGAAGGGGGCCCTCCGCGTTGGGTATCCCACATCAGATCCACGCGGGGCATATGAAGTGCTTTGCTGTTGGCTGCATCTTGGCTGCAGCAGCGAGCTTTTCTCCGTCCTACTGGAGGGGGAGGCGGGGGAGCAGCTCCTAGACCAGCTGAGAGAGGATCTTTTAGTTTCTCTGTCCTCCTTGAAGTCCGTCCAGGCTACCTCACAGGCAGGGAAAGGCTTGCCCAAGGCAGAGGACGGGGTCCCCCCTGCTGGCTCCTCCAAGGAGGGGCCAGCACAGTGCAAAAACGAAAAGCAACAAGAACGCAAGACACGAGCATGTGGATTAGCACGCGCAGCGGCAAAAGGAGAGGAAGGGGCAGCGACTGACAGCTGCAAGGGAGCTCCCAGCACTGCATCAACGGCGGCGACTAGTGAGGCCGGCGTCAGCAGGGGAGCTTCTGGGGTCAATGAGACATCTCAGGCTGGCAACGATGAAGCTACAGCAGTTGAACTGCCGCCGCAAGACAGACTGCTGCTGGAGAGGGCGGGCTGTATTGTCTCCCTGGACCGCCTCTGCCTTGCAGAGGAAGGGCTGTCGCCCATTGAACAGGGGGAAGTCCAGGGGGCACTGGCGATGGCTGCACGCCGCGTATTTTTTCCAGCTGAGGTCCAGGCGGAGTCAGCAGCAGCAGCAGCAGCAGCAGAAGAGGCGCTGGAGGGCCTCGCCAAGAGGGAAGTTAAGGGGCGTGCACCGTCTCCCGAGGGGCTGTTGCTGCCGCTGCTGCCTTTCCAGGAAGAGGGCCTCTGGTGGCTCATGCAGCAGGAGGAGTCTCACGTACGGGGAGGCATTCTTGCCGATGAGATGGGTAAGCACTAGCGGCGTCAACGCCTTCCTGTGGGAGATCCTGTTTCCCACGTGTGCTGGGGGCCACCCATAGCTTCTTCTCGCATTTCTGGCCTTCCGCTTGTTCTAAGGAGGTGCCTCTTTCTGTCTCATTGGCTGCGTAGGCGTGGTACGGGTGCTGCCGCATTCCCGGTCGTTCCCTTGACCTCGCCAAGGCTCTCTCTTTTTTCAGTCTTTTCCTTCTTCTGTCCCTGCGTGTGCTGGGCCTCCCTCAGGGATGGGGAAGACAATACAGATAATATCTCTTCTGCTGTCGCGTCCTTTTCCTCCGCTCCCTCCCTCCGTATCCCCTCTCGTACGCAAAGTCGTGTGCAGCACGCTGGTCGTGACACCGCTGGCCGCCCTTCTGCAGTGGAAGAGTGAGCTGGACAGGTTTGTGTTGCCGGGACGGCTCTCTGTGCTCATCTATCACGGAGCCCATAGGAGGTCGTTGCACTCCGTTCTACATCAGTACGATGTCGTGCTGACAACATATCAAACCGTCGAACAGGACTTCCGCCAACAGGCGAACAAACAGAAGGTTCCCTGCAAGGTACTCCCAGGAAACCACGAAATACCCTGAAAGACGCGCATCGTAGATCCACATGGAAAACAGCCGGGGATCTCAGACTGCGCTGCACAGCTATGCACTCTTGGCTATGATAACTCTACTCTCTATGTGGATACGTATTTTGAGTTTCAACAGTTTATAATCACACTTGTGTTCAACGACTATTACCTTCAGGCAGCCTTGCATTGTACAGCGCTCTACTGCGGGCTAACGGTGTGGATAACCGTATTCTGCACACTAGTATCATTTCCTCTACGGAGATATGTTTATGCCATTGTTCTATGGTTTTAGAAGCTGTACACATTGTTTTCATGGCTTTGAGTGCGCTTTCATCTATATGTCTATTATATATATATGCTGCATGAACCTTTGTCAATGTGTGCAGATTGCACATAGCAATTCGTGCATGCATATCTGTGCAAATATAAGGAGGGAGACGTTGCTCTCTGCCATACATAATCTATATTCATGTGCTGTAAGGGGTGTGTAGATCATGGGGCTTGTGATATTACAGAAGCCCTGCAACAGCTTTGGCTGCGGTGTCGACGTGTTGTCTCTCTGCGATATGTTTTGCAGTACTGCGGACGGCTGTTTTTACAAGACAAGCTGTACATACACCTCAAGTACTTTTGTGGACCCGATGCCCAGCGTACTGCAAAACAGCGTTTGACAGAACGCAAGATGGAAGGGGCTACAGAACGGGCCATGCTGACTCTGAACATCATCCATGCAGAGGAGGAAAAGGCGGAGTCCAAGGCAGCCACTGGCGCGGCAGCCGCAAGAAAGAAGCAGAGCAGCAAGGCAAAGGGGGGAAAGAAGGGGGAAGGTGGTAAAGGAGAGCCGTCGAGCTTCGTGCCAACGCCTTCTAATTGTTTCAAAGAGCTGCTGCAGCAAGCAAATATCAGCCTTGACCAGGTCGGACCCAATCCGTGGCTTGGGCCTCACTTCAACCGGAGTGCGCGCGCTGCGGCAGATACGTCGGAGCTTTCAACGGAGGAAAAGTCTAAGGTGGACGCTGAATCAAGCAGCGGCATCAGCAGCAGTGACCGAGGCAGCACCAACGGTGCGACTGGGGAGGGCCTCTGCGTAGGAGACCTTGCCCGCCTCAAAGTGGCGGAGCTGAAGGAGCTTGTCAAAGTTCTCGGGGGGACAGTAGGAGCCCGCAAAACGAAGGCTCAACTGCTGGAGCAGCTTCAGCCGCTGCTGCAAGAGGGCAACACGGCGAAGGAGGAGACGCCAGAAGGGGCAGCAGCGGAAAGCGAAGCAGCCAACGTAGTCAGCAGGGCCAGTGTGGCGTTGCGGAATAGGCAGCAAGAGGATGACGAGCAGCTTCAAGAAGATTCTGAAGCGGAGAACAGCCCCACTCAGGGTCGTGTTGCCCGCAGGAGCAACAAAAACACGACCAAACCTGTCAAGCAGGAAAAGGTAGAGGACATGAACCTCGTGGATCGAAAGCAACAGGTTACAAGCTCACCGGAGAGCAGCACTAGCAGCAGCACTAGCAGTAGCAGAAGGCCACCCTTCAAGTACGTTAAGCCCGTAAAGCCAAAGCAGCAGCACGTAGATCAGCAACAAGACACGGGCGTGATAGACGACGAGCAGCCTCTGTCTGCTGCTGGCGGGGGGAAGAAGCATCAAAAGGCCAGTAAGGGCACAGCCAAAAGCGCATCGAAGAGCAGCAAGAAGGGCAGTAAGAAAGCCTTGACGAGCTGCAAAAAGCCAAGGACGCCTCAGAAGACGAGACCTCGAAAGGCAGCACAGAGGCAGAGCTCACCCCAGGAGAGTACCAGCAGCGGGGGTGACAGCGACTGGGAGAGCGGCAGCACTGCATACGAGCCTTCTGAGTCGTCCTCCGGAAGCGACTCTTCAGAGTCCTTTGTGACCTCCTCAGACGATGCTGCCCCTGTGTCTGACTCTGACGCTTCCTCAGTCATTTCTGTGCTTTCTGCCGGCAGCAAAAGGAGGGGAAAGCGTCGAGGAGCTGGTAGCAGCGGAGGCACAAGTACCAGCAGCAGGGGGTCTCAGCAGCGTCTGCTGGTCACACCGGTAGATGAGTTGCTTTGGGGTAAGGCACTCGGTGATTCAGAGTCTGAGGACGGCGAAGAAGGGGGGCGGGTTAGAGAGAGACTCGAGGAGGATCCGCAGCTGATTGAGGCTCTTAGACAGTCTCCGCTTCACGGTGTTGTGTGGCAGCGAATCGTGCTAGATGAGGCCCACAGAATAAAGTCCAGGAACAGCAGTACCGCACAGGCGATCTTTGCTCTGCGGAGTGCCACACTGAGGGTGCCCGGTGTAGAGCAGCAGCAAAAGCGAGTAGGAGGAGATGACCAGGCTTTGAATTGTGATGCATGTGACACTGCACCGCCTGTGGCCGCTGAGGCTGCTGAGAGCACTGAAGACGCTGTCAAGCAGACGAGTGGGGTAGAGGGCGATTCCAAGCCTGGAAAGCGCAAACGGCAAAGTAAAATGCAACAACGGCAGCAGCAGAAGCAGCAGACGCAAGAGGCGAAAAAGAAGCAAGACACTGAGGGGACGGAGGAGCAGGCACCGCAAGCTGCTGGGCCTCCAAAGCGGATGCGGAAGGCGTCAGAGGGCACAAGCGAGAGCGGAGGTGGTCAACGATCAGCAGGTTCTGCTACCGCTGATGCTGATGAGGGGGAGCGAGAGTTTGAGATTCGGGTTGGAGGCTGCAGGTGGTGTTTGACGGGTACTCCGCTGCAGAACCGAGTTGGCGAGCTGTACAGTCTCGTGCGGTTCCTGCGGTTCTATCCGTATGCGTATTATTTCTGCTCGAAGAAGGGTTGCAACTGCAGGTCTATGCACTACCGGTTCGCCGACGGGAAGTAAGCGTATACAAGAGGGAGCAGCGATTTGCCGCCTCTGCTTTGGTCGCTTCTGCTGGTGCTGGCTTTCTCTCGGTGCAACAGGGGACTGCAGGAGTCAGGGGCAGCTCAAAGATACATTTGCACGGGCAGCAGCATCCCTATGTATGCAGAAGGAGCCATACCCAGAAGCTTGCTCGGGTGGTCGCTGGGGATGCATGCATATACAAACACGGAAGCCTGCCAGTAATGCTTTTGTTCCTCTTTCTTTAGGTATTGCGAGAAGTGTTCGCACACACGTATGACACACTACTCTTTCTTTTGTCGCCGCGTCGTCAAGCCCATCAAAGAGTTCGGGTATCAGGGGGAGGGTATCGTGGCCCTTGAGACGCTGAAGAAGGAAGTGAGGCTACCTAGCATGCAGCACTCTCTACTCGCTTGTTTCTCTCCTCTAGGCTCCGCTGCACAGGTTGCTGTTTAAAATGCTGTTCGTGCTGGCGCTATGCCAACTGTCTCTGGCGCGGCCAGTGCTGCTCTTCTCTTCGTGATGTTGCGACTCATGCCAGACTTGCTTCCTTTATTTGCTGCTGGTTTTGCCTGTTGCAGGTTCTGGATATTTGCTTGCTTAGGCGAACGAAGGTAGAGAGGGCGGCTGATGTGAAGCTGCCGCCCCTCACGGTCTCCATCCGGAGGGATTCGCTGAGTCCTCAAGAAAGAGACTTTTACGAAGCTCTTTTCAAACAAACGGCTACTCAGTTTGTGAGGCGAAGTTTGTCACACTTGCTGCGCGATTCTCCTAGCTGCCTCCTCCTTGTTGCCCTGGTGCTGATGGAGCTGCCGGACTTATCTATCTTTTGTGTGGCTTCTGTAGTCTCCTCTTTCTGCAGGACTCGTATGTGAAGAGCGGCACTGTTCTGCACAATTTTGCACACATCTTCGATCTGCTCTCCCGGCTACGACAAGCGGTTGATCATCCCTACCTGCTCATTCATGGGTCACTCCAGTCCAAGGAGGGCTGTCAGCCCCTCCCCACAGATTCGCGCAACCCCCACGAGACTGGTGTGTGTTCAATTTGCCAGGAAGATATGAGCGCCATGGTAAGCATTTACTCGGCTATTCTGGGTGCTGCGCTTTGCCAGTTTGTGCCGCTCGACACCCATGTGCAGTCGCAAGAAATAATAAGGGCATGAAGATCTCCTACATGTTCTTCTTTGCCATCCAGTCCTGAGCACTCTTCGGCAGGGGACGTGGAACTTCAATTTTCACCCGAGTGCCATAAAAGGCCCCACATTTTATAGGACTGAGGCAATGATTGTGCTGTGTAACTCTCTGTTCTCATGCTGCCTTCCTCTTAGGACATGATTCAAGCCAAATGTGGACACGCATTTCACCGCCTTTGCATTGAAGAATATATGGAGTCTGCGCCCATGATGGCGGATGCAGGAGAAGAGCAAATGCCACAGCCTGCAACACTGGGATGCCCCGCCTGCTTCGTTCCCCTGACTGTTGACTTATCTTGTCCAGTTGGACAAGAGGCTGCTGAAGAATCCTGCAGCAGCCGGCAAGCAGCAGGCAGGAAGACTGCTGCTAGAGCAGGAGGCAGGAAGGAGCGCAAGAATCAAACGGAGGGAGGATGGGATGGGGAGGAGCTTAGCGAGGATGAGGGAGATGCATCTGAGATTGATTCAATCCTCAAGGTGCTTCATGAGTCTCCAGTTTTTTCTTTATTTGCATTCATTTGGGCGGTTGGGCTGTGTGTATCTGCTGTGCATCTTTGTGTCCATGCGCTGCTCTCCGACATAGTGGACTATGTGCATATAGCTCCGAATAACTCTTCGGCAAGAGTCCCCTTACAAGTCGCTCCACCGAGTCTGCTTGCGTATTTCGCAGGGCACCGCAGGTGGAGACATCGTAGATGTCGCGAACGAGGGGATTAATAGAGCGTCCGAGACAAGGAACAAGGGTTCGACGAGAAGAAGAGCAATTATGAAGAAGATCAGCGCCAGCAGCTTCACCAGCAGCACTAAGATTGAGGCGCTTGTGCAGGTGGGAGGGCACGCGTGCTTGTCGTTTATGAGCGGAAGCTTTGCGATCATGTTAAGTTGATGATGGGTTTTGCTTTTCTTTGGGAGGATTCCTTGTTGCCTTATATTTGCGCTTGTTCCCTGGCTGGTAAGGGGCAATAGGGAGTTTTGCGGAGGGTAGCTGCTTGTTGCAGGAGCTACAAACTGATTACTCAGAAGACCCCGAAGTGAAGAGCATCGTCTTCTCTCAGTTCTGTGCCATGCTGGACCTTATTGAATTCCGGCTAAAGAGGGAAGGAATTCACTGCGCCCAGCTGACGGGGTCTATGACTGCCATTGCGAGGTACTCACAGGTTTCTCTTCCCTTGCATAACCGTCCTTTGCTCGCTTTCTCTGTAGATTCATGCCTACTATATCCAAGCGTACTCAACTTCTTCGTTAAGCAGCACTTGAGGTCTTGGGGGATGTCACTAGACTAGCACCACTGCACGACCTCGTTGCTGGGCGTGCGTCCTGATAGGAGAGCCAGGGCGTAGGTTTCGTGCTGTTTTTTGCACGTGACATTTTGCAGGAGCAATGTGCTGTATGCGTTTAACAAAGACCCCCACATGCGAGTGATACTGATTAGCCTAAAGGCAGGTGGAGAGGGGCTGAACTTGCAGGTTGCCAGTAGGATATACCTCATGGATCCTTGGTGGAACCCAGCAGCTGAGATGCAGGCCATCCAGAGAGCCCATAGAATTGGTCAGACACGGCCTGTTAAGGGTGTGCGCTTCATTTGTAGTGACACAATTGAGGAACGCATTCTGCAGCTCCAAGAAAAGAAACAACTTGTATTCGACGGCACTGTAGGCGCGTCGAATCAAGCAATGCATAAGCTTACTCAGGAAGATCTCCGTTTCCTTTTTCAGTCTTAGTGAGAAGCAACACGTGCCCAGTTCTTCCATATACCGAGGCGCACTTCTGTTGCGCCAGAAGGAGCCTGAGCACCATTTCGCAGCAGTTTCTGCCTGGTCTGTTATCGTTGTTCTTGCAAATCATTCAACTATTGTCTGTGCCCGAATCAGTGATATTCGGGTCACTGCCTACATCCGTCTTATTTAATACCCTACAACTAGGGAGAGAAACGTGCCCGCCTTCTTCGAGGGGGTGTTTCAACTTTTTGACACCTCATTTGGGCTCGAATGAAGTGATCCGGCTCATTTGATACAGGCTTTCCACTTTTATCCCTGCACACACATCGCCTCGTCTTCTATTAAGTCGTTTAGCCTACTCGGGGGGCACTGAAGAACCCAGTGAGGCATATAAGTTAGATGAGTCGATTGGTGCAGAAGCTCCTGTGGAATGCACGCCACGTCGCCACTCCACTGGTATTCGACGAATACTTGATTCCTCACAGCATCCGTCTTTTTCCTTTCCTTTCACCTAAGATAAAACTTGCATTTGGAGTAGGACACAGCAGCCTCGAAGTTGCGTTTCTTCCTGCTCGCAAGTTCTGCTCTGCACTTCAGACAAAGGTGTGTGTGGCTCCCCAGGACGAGGAATTCTCTTCCTTCTGCATTCCGGCTCATCTTATTGGATTGCAAATTGCACTTTGTCGAGTACTTCTTTCTCCGCTTGCATCGATAGCTCCACGTATTTTTAGCTGTAGCCAGGACAGAGCGTAACCCACATGCGGCCCGCTGTGTGGAGCTTTGCAAACGACCACATAGGTCCTAAGGAGGTCTCACATATAGATGGACGCGCAGTATTCATGACAATAAATGTAATTTGCTGCGAATATACCATGCCTCGGCGGCAGTGACGCATTTTGACAGCCGGCTAAGCCGCTCTTCAACACTTCGTATTATACTACTTTTATCCAACTGAGAACTCATATGGATTTGCTGATTGGTTTGTCTATTCGTATATATTATTTATTGCAGAGCACTGCTAGGTTCATACAAGAAGACGCAATTTTGTCTGCGTGTACGCTCACTGCTGTGTACAACTAGCTCTGAAAGCTCGAAGTGCTCAAAGGGTGCGTCTACGCGCAGCTGAGTTGTACCCCTATTTGTAGGGAACTCTGAGGGATGCGAACTGGAGAAGGCGGGATTTCTTTTGAGAATCACGCAGTAATTTAATGCTAAGTTTGTGTTGAGTTTGGATCTTAATGTGTTCTTACGAAGTCCTTCGATTAAGCGTTATTGTGGTCCTGCAGGTGTTTGCTTTAGATACACTTCTTCAGTGCTTCCTTGCCCACACATATCTCCTGCCCAATCGGTGCTTTGATGCGCAAACATGTAGTTCAAAGACACACAATCCTAGCCTGACCCTTGACCTCCGGCAGTACAACGACAAAAGCTTATGGCCAGATTAGCTTAAATTCCTTGAGAAACCTGAAGGTATTTTAATAGTCGCGCATAGGTGCTTTGTGCGGCTTCAGCTGCTGACACTCTGAGCAGAGTAGTGCTAATTCATCCGCCGTAGACGCATCTCAGGCCACCAGAAAGTCCATGAGAGGCCCACTAAAGTGTAAGTCCCACACGCCCTGACGCTCATAGTGAAGTCAGAACGTACATGCGAAAAATCTTTCGCCTTTTGTGGAGCCACAGCAGGTGATCCTCAACGTCTTAGCGCATGATCGTCTTGCCACTTTAGATTTTGTCCAAGGAAGCGGATCTATGGGCTTCAGAAGCATGGGATTCACACGATTCCGGTGGAAGCGGTAAAACATCACAGACTATTGCGTTTGCACTGCACAGTAACCCATTGCCCAGGTGATGCGGAAGCGCGTTGGCGACCACGCTAGAGATGTCAGTAATGTACTTTCCTGTACATCGATGCTGCGGAGGGTGACAAAGCCAGCAGACAGCTCTAGGATAATCGAACTCCTAAAAGCTCTTCGTAAGGTACAACGAAGTCTTTTCGGTCGGAACGGACAGTGGAGAACCCTTACATAAAGGTTGTTGAAAATTTTCGCACCCCACACACTGCGTCGAGTTCTTTTCTCCAGCAATGGATGTGGCTCCTCGGATAGCGATGAAAATAACATGCAACGATTTGATGTGAAAGAGAACCCGTAGGCTGCTCACAGAAAATATTGCCTGGCGCGACGTCACTAGCGCCAGTAGTTTAGGAATAAATGGCGCTCATTATCGGTAGCGCCGCTACTAGAGGAATTGTAAGGCAGGCACTCAGCATCCTTGCTGCAGCGCAAGCCTTCTCTATCGCACTCACAGTCTGCGTTTTAGGGAGTAGATGAGTTCAAGGAGCAGTGTTAAGCAACATTCTTTGAAGTGTAAATTTGACATTAAGGTGCGACCTTGCAAAATTTTGCATTGTCCTTCTTTTTGTGCGAACAAGCCTTAATCGCGTTAATTTTATTCCAGGTGTAAGTCAACTCGTACCGCCAAAGCACGGAATCCTGGAGGCACAATCGTAAACAAGCCTTAGCTTCAAGGACTGTTCCAAAGAGTGAACGGGCCATTTACCTTCCGCGCTGTCTTCTCAAGAAGCAGATTCGTTTCACTTTAAGTGTTTACAATGGTTGGTATTACTTGAGCATCAATGCGAGCTCACTTTGGCGCAGGCTTCAGCCATGGTGGGTCCTCAGGTACGGATCTTCTGTGACCCCTTCCCCTACCCCGCTGCCTGCATGGAAGCCTGCCGTTTCCCTGAGTCGCCTTCTTTGCTCGCCAAGCGTCTCAGATCCATTGTTCTCGTTCTCCAGCATTATCCATGCGCATGCAGGTCCGAATCATATGGCCTTATTTTGCTCATATGAACGCAAACGCATAGTTGGGGGTCTCTCCAGGGCCGCTCAACAGAGTGGATTTTCTCCAAAGCTCTGTTCTCGTTTACCTTGGACCACGGGTTAGGGATGGTTGACCGAGACCCGCCATCCGTAGGTCTCTAAACTTTGGCTGACTTTACTCTCTATGCCCAAAACTCAATTTTGCGCTTACTCGCTTCTGGAGGCTCAAGTAGTTCATTTTTTGGAAGCGCCACGAGGCAGTTGTTTAATTTCTGAGTCGTCGTCCATCTTACCATTACCTGATGTAGCGCTTGGGGTGCACCCGAGAAAAATCCCTGAGGAAGCAGTTGTTCAACTACGTTGTACCTTTTGTGAGCCAAAGTTTCATATATCTTCATAGAGCGATCCAGAGCTAGGGTACCCTGCTTCAGGATTCTCAAAACTTCCAAAGCTTCCGTGAGGCAAACTGGCAGGAACCGACGAGTCAGGGTTTGTCTAAAGGTTTGAAGTGCAGTAATTCCTGCAGGAAGACGACTTCCTCTCCATGGAGTAAGCCATTGGTAACGTGTTGTACCCTCCAATAAGCTCACCAGAACGTGCAGACGTTCCCCTTAATCTGCTGGGTAAAAAGCGAATTATATGTCCAACCAGCGAAATGAAATCGAGTACTTGCCCAACCTTCGGGCCGTCATATTTTTCTGGTCGGCATAGCCTCAACAAAGCATCCGTAGCCATTTTTTCGGCTGGCAAATTATGCTGTCAGAGCAGCAGTGGAGTAAGTGCGCTCGTATTAGCTGGCAGGCTGCCCTCGCCCACTGCCGTAGGCATTGCCGCACATAAGCTTCCAACGCCAGAGGGCGTTGTCCGCTAGACTGTTGCCAGCAAATACTAGATGCTCAGCCTACAAAATAACTTAATCGAAATTAGACAGCTGTTGTAGATAAAGATGAAATCCTACTGCATGCAGAGGCAGGGGATTAGTGGGGGCCAAGCTGCATTGAACTATGCAGCACTACCAAGAAGACTCCCTCCTGTCTCTGTCCGCACCCATCAGATATCTCAACACGAAGATAGAGAGGCAACCAGGGTGCTCGCATCTGCAAACTATGAGCACTTCAGTAATTTTTAGCAAGTTGCAGGTAGCACCTCTCGCGCACACGGAGAAAACGGTGCGTCTTCTCGTATGGAACTAGCCGTCCTGTGCAATAAATTACATAAAAGACCAAACAAACCAACCAATCAATTCAGTGCAGTAGAAATTGCCCACAAATTATCCCCTCACATGAATGATGATTAAGCCGAAAGTGTGCATGTAACCACGGCATTAGCTGCTTCCCGCTACAATATAATTTCGCAACTCCAGGCGGTGAATATGGAAAATGTTGAGGCGAGCTCTTAGAAGGCTTGTTCTCTTTTGTAACGTAGTACATGGCAACTGGCCTGTCGCGGAGCTTGATGAGGTTCGAAGAATGTGAAGATACATGCATGTTGCTTCTCTCTCTTCACCCTGATCTATACTAAGCTATCCTTCAAATATAATTTCCCTAAATCGGTAGCTGCAAGCAAAACAACCGTTGCATCTGCAAATGAACACAGCTGCGCCTGAATTGGAAGCCGTTCGGACGCTGCTGCACTGAGCGGACGATCAGTTGCAGAAGCTGCGGAAGGTAGATGTAGCAAGTTACTGTATTTGTCTTCTCGTTTTACACACTTAAAATTGATCGGGAACTCAAGTAGGTAATTAACTTATTACACCGAGCACCGCGAGGCAGGAACCCTTCAGCCTTCCACCAGAAGCAGCAACGTGGTCTTAGGGTTAGGCGTGCTATCCAGGGCAGCCTTAGAGGACCCATGCCTTTTCCTATTGGAGGCATACGGGCTCTATTTTCGGGATCTTAAGACCTCTATGGCGCTACAGCTTCCCTTTAACAGTTCTTAAGAAAAGAGGAGCTGGACGAGAATTTTTGTTGGCACTGCCAGGTGCAAAAGAGCATCAATTGTTCTCTTCCAGATGTGCGTATGTTCGTTTCATGATTATTCTACGTAGGTTGCCATGACAGTCGAATAGCAGCGGCAGCAGCAGCAGCTGAGGCGAACTGGTTTCTGGGCAACACGACTGTGTAACTGCAGCAACGTACTGTCTCAGTTTCTTCGTTGTCGGCAGTCCATGTCTCCGGTTTTTCACCTGTCCCATTAGTAGAGAAATACCAGAGACTACAGCGGTGTTAGCCACAGAAGCAGCAGCAGCGGAGCTCTTCCTTTTGTTTCAATACTTGGCCGCCGCAGATGGAGGCAGCGAACGACCTAAGTCGGGCCGGGGCTGCGCAACACGCCTCGGCAGCCCAAAGCCTCGCTCGGATTCTCAGAGAGCACAGAGATATCCAGCGCAATGCGTCGCCTCATTGGACCGCGGCTCCTCTCTCCGTGAGCACAACTCATCCATGCACGCAGATAAGCCGTATCAGCGCTAGCATCCTGGCCAGTGCTGATACGCAAGGCCTATGGGGACTCTTACAGAAGACCCTTTTCTCTCTAGGGGGCTGTGAAACTCTTCCAAAGGCTACCAGGCTAGAAATCTACATTAGCTCAGGTAGAGGCATCAATCTTTGAGGACATGAAGAAGGAGCCTAGGTTTTACAGAGTATCTTGAGTTTATTTGCTTTGCGTTCAGCTGGAGGAGCCTCGGGAATGGCATTTTACATTGCGGGGGCCCCCAGACTCGCCTTTCGAGGGGGGCCTGTACCACGGGCGAATTGTGCTGCCTAATAATTATCCCTTCGCGCCACCAGCGCTCATGCTACTGACAAGAAACGGTCGATTCGACGTTAACAAGAAGGTCTGATTGTTTTCCACTGTTGTACTTCTGTCTCCAGTATTGTGTTAGCATTTCTGCAGTCCCTTTTCCTGCAAAAGTGGTACAGGTGCCTCCAGTTTCTTCTAGGTCTTGTGCGGCCTTTCTGGTGGGGTATTAACCCACTGATTCTGGAGGCCGGGGCATGTCTTTGTCGTATGTGGTATGGTCCGTGTAGTCTGCATTCTTTCGCATGTGCCTCCTTGGGGCGGCTCTCGTTGGCGCAGGGGGGTTTCTTCAGGTTTCCTCCCGGTTCTGTGCTGCATGGCCTTCACTCTTGGGCTGTATTTCTCTCTCTATCAAATTAATGTCTGTGACTCTGCCTTCCGCGCATTTGGACTGCCTTGCACCTCTCTCCCCTCCACAATTAAACCCACGTCCGTGTTTGCTCAAATTATTGTCGTACCTTTGCATCTGGTGTGTTTCCCCCACCGTTCCAGATATGCCTAAGTGCGAGTAGCCACCACCCCGAGCTGTGGCAGCCCGCCTGGGGCATCCGCACTCTCCTCGACGCCCTTTGCGCCTTCTTTCCAACTCCAGCTCAGGGGGCCCTCCACTCCATAGAAGCTTCTGAGAAGGTGTGTCGCTGTTGCATAGAGCAAGCGTCGCTCCCAGAGCTGCTCATCCAGCACGCGTATCGGTTCTTGCAGGGCTGCAACTGCTGTCGAGTGGGTTGGCTTACGAGGTCGCCTGCGTCCCCGCTTGCGTAGAGATGTTGGCTGTAGCCGTCACGGGCAACTTCTCGGGCGAAGGAATTGGCGGAAGGCCTTTTGCTGGTGAAGCGATTATTGGCGGAAAGCCTTTTGCTGGTGAAGCGATTGTTCTGGTGATCCGTTTCAGGACAGGCGACAGATGGCCCTAGAGAGTGTCTCCTGGGTCTGTCCCGTCTGTAAGAGACCCAACAGACAACTCGTCGAGGAAGGCTGCGCCGCTCCGACGGACGCACTTCCGGTACGTAGAGCAGAGCCGGCGAGAGGCGGATGGGCAGAGTCCTCGATATTGCGGGAGAGCGGAACACTGCGACAGCTGAAGCACAGAGGAACCTAGTACCTAACCAGAAAAACCCAGAGGGGAAGGCCTAGGTGTTTCTTTCTCAAGATTCCAGTTGTTGGTTAGCGGCCGGAGTTCGTAGGTGGGAGAGTTCACAAGGTGGCAAACGCTGTCTGGGGCACGCGGGTTTTTTTCTGTTGCAGGAGCTACCGGATCAACTGAAGGCTCAGGCCCTTCTGGCGAAGAATGGGGGAAAGGAACCACCTCCGGACACAGCAGACCGGGGAGTAAAGGAGCAAAACTTGCAGGTGCGTGGGGTATACTCTTAGATGCAGATAAACAAAACGCAGGGAGCTGGTCAGGCATGTTGGAGACGACAGCAAGAACCATTAGAGCAGTTTTAATATGCAGTTGATAGTGAGACTTTTGTAATCTAGGCATAGTCATTTAAGACTCTCAGTAGTCGGTTGTAGGCCCCTCTGAAGGTAGTTGGGAGATACAGAAATGAGTAGTCAGTTCGGTTAAGCTCGGAAGAAATACTGCGGCCGCTGCGCGACAGGGTCTACGCCGGACGCAAGTGATCAACACCACCACTGCTGCATCCACTCTCAGCAGTGGTAGCAGTAGCAGCAACAGCAGCAGGAACCCCATCGGCCAGGCTGCGGAGATTTCCGTGAACAGGAGGCCTACTCGGCATCAGCCTCGGTCTCTGTTGTCGCAGCTCGTGCGGCTGCCGTCGGACAGGACGGAGTTGCTCATTACTTTGGCTGACATGGCGCTGCTGCTGCTGCTCTTGGCTTCACTGCTGCTGCTAGGGGATTTGCTCCTGCAGCCGCCACAATTCTCCATCCTACGTCCATCTCCCGCGCTCAGCAGCTGAACGGCTGATGGCGTGCGCAATCGGTGGTCGTTGGAATCAAATGAAGTGCAGTACATGCAGTTCCACGAGCCGCCACAGCGATAAGTGCGCTGAGAAGCTCCGCACTGGCAATGTAAAACGATCTGCTTTGTGTCTAGAAAGAAGCAAGATGGCAGGTTCTCAAATGTTCGTATTTTATGCGCCATTAATGGAGTCCTATGAATGTGGATTCAGAGGCCATAGCCTAGAGTAAATCAAAGAAAGGACGCTGCGGCAGGCGCGCTCATAAACGGGTCGAACCGGCAGGCTGCTGATATCCCACGCCACCCAGAAGCCGAGTGACTATCACTGTAGACACCTTTTTCAGCCTCCCTAGCATATATGCAGATGAACATCTGCATTGTTATTGCTTAGTCGAGGAGACCATTGTCGGAAGTAGTGGAGTCTGGCTCTCTGTGGAAACCAACATAACACTTTTTGCCCCCCGAGACAAGAAATGGGCATGCTCTCCTTCCGTTTCACTCCTTCTCAATCTCCCCACCTAATAGAGTCATAAGATACACTAATTCTCTGCGTACTGTTTTGCAGTGCCCCCCATGAAAGTCCACATTGCACATTCGTAATTCATCGCGGTGGCGCAACCTGCTAGAGGTATTATGTACTTTAGGAGCATATTCTGTTCATAAGAATGTCGGGCAAGACGTAATGAGAGTCTTGGATTCGCCTCCCCGGTGGCTTCTACACACCAGTTCTGCCTCCTTTGCTCACAAAGCTTACGGGTAATCTATGTGTAGCCTCAGCAAGATAATTTTAAATAGACTGAAAGGGCCACTGATCACAGAGGACCTTTTGTTTGGCTCAGGAGGTGATAAAAGGTCTCAAGACATGCATGTTCAAACACAGAGACTTTGTGCGTCTTGGGTGTGGATAATGCAAACCTGCTGAGCATCAACAGTTATCACTATGTTGCGGCTCAATGGCATGCATTTCACTAGAAACATGAAATTTCTAAGGCTCCGCTTCCGTATCCGAATTAAGTAAGTCTTGATCTTATCACACCCATTTCAATGTTTAATGGAAACAAAGCAAAATTAGTTTGTCGAAAAAACCCGCCCACAATTGCAGTCCAGGTGGTTGACATGCAAGAAATGCACTGAGCCCACCAAAAGCCCTGCATTGAAAGAAGCTGAAAAACCTTCCAAATGGGCCCTTGTTGGGCGGCATGAAGAAATTTTTCGCTTGTAGTATAACAGAAGCTTTTCACTTTTACAGTTTGGTGATTGCGTTCCTTCTCTTCTGCCTCGCCAAAAAGGCATTGTCGAAGGGGCCCTGCCCCTCCCCTCCAGCAAACAGCTGGTCGCATAGAAGAATACCCTTTTTACGTTTTACAGATGTTCTCGGCAGCTGCTGACATTTAGAACCTACAAGAGATAAGGGAAATGCTGGCCGAGTTGCGGCCTGAGCCGCGCGACACGATCTCTACCATCTGCTTCTCCCCAAATCATGCCAAAAATGTGCTCGCTGCATCATCCTGGGACAATGTAAGCCTTATTCACCCACTTATATGTGATTTTTGACTAAACACAGAGGTTCGGCGTAATGTTATGATAATAAATAGCCTAAGCCTAAACATGAATGCACGGATCACAGTGAAGGCATCGCCGCAGTGTTCCTGCTATAGCAGGTGTTTCAGCTATTGCTGTTGATTGTCCTTGGACAATTAATATGTGCTCTCTGACTTTGGGGGAGGGAGGGTGGAGTAGTTGGTAGGCCGAAGCAGATGGTGCATAGTCTGTACTACCTAAAGTCCCGCTGTTTGTTGTGGCTGATTCTGTGTCATTGCAGATGTTGCGCGTGTACGACGTGGACAGTTCGGAGCTAATATCACAGCACGAGTTCCAGGCGGCGCCCTTGGACTGTTGCTTCCTTGCAGATTTTAACCGCGTGGCCGCAGGCGGCTTGACCGGGGGCGTTCACGTCTTCGATGTTCACGGTGCAAAAATTACACAAGTCGGACGGCATGATGCTCCAGTCCGCTTTGTGCGGTTTCATAGGCCTACAAGTGAGGAGAACGCTTTTGGCTCTGTTTTAGTCTTGATATTTCTTGCATGGCAAGCACCATGCAGAAGCATACGAATGGTAGTAGGCTGGAGCGCCTACATAGAGGTATAGAAGCTTTTAATATTGTCAGAATTACGACCTTTGTACTGCTTTAGTGCACCAACTTTTCTTCGGTGGATTTAACTGGTCGTTTCTTCTAGTATCCTGCTCCTCACTTCTGTACTGCACGCGAGGGAACGACCTGGGATGCGCCCTACTTTCTCTCCTCTGTTTCTCTATATCCTTATGCAGATATGCCAATCTTTCCTTCATGACGGCATTTTGTTTCTGTATCCGGTACTTCGCAGATTTGATATACTCGGGGGGCTGGGACAGCACAATAAGAGCGTGGGACTTGCGGTCTCCGCGGGAAGTTGGGATGGCGGCAGTCCATGGTAAAGTCTACGCTATGGACCTCAATGACGACAAACTCGTAGTTTGTGACTCAAAGAAACGAGTAAGCCTGAGTCACAGCAAGTAAAGAGCTGCCCCAAAGAAATGGCAACCTGCAGATATATCCGCAGCCATCTGTTTCTTGATCAGTTCTCAGTATGTTTTCCACATCGATGGCATGAAGCAGCAGAAGAGATATTGGCAGCCTTCAGGAATCCTGCCGGCAGGATTTGACCTTTCTGTCTTGTGACATGGGTGCTGTGATGCGTGCAGACATACATCTATGACATCCGGAATGGCCCAGAGATGACTCATGCGGAATACCGCGAGTGCGTCCTTCAGGCTTAATCGAACCTTACTGCAGGTTGCCTATGATTGTTTCCCCTTTTGTTCATATCTACCCACGTTGCTTTTTGGAATAGAGGACTTCTTCACTTATCTCGTGGGCGTTGGGGGTTCTACAACGGGTGGCGATACAACTTACGTAGATGTAGACTTACGTTGCTGTGGAAGGCCCGTGTATCTAAAAGACGTGTATATACTGAATGCGAAAAGGTAGAACGGAAGAATTTGATCTGCAACGGTCATCTGAATGCATAATGTATGTGTCTTGTCTCATTTGCGTTGCAGCCAAATCCTGAAATACCAAATCAGGGCAGTACGCTGTTTTCCCAACGGCCAAGGATTCGCGGCCTCTTCGATTGAAGGGCGCGTTACTTGGGAGTACTTCGACCCCGTAAGCTCTTGATTTCCATCGTAGATCGCGACTTACCTTATTCTACCTTTCTGGCTCTCAGCCTTTGTAGATTGTATATCTGTATGCGCTTGGACTTCTCTTGGGCTCTGGACGTCCCGATCACGCATGCGGTTTTCCTGTCATGGCTTCTCGTGATTGCGAATTTTCTAGTACTTCGGTTGCATGTGTATTTCTGGAACTTACAGCGGACTCTGGACTATAGGCTTCCACTTGCACTATTTTACATGTCCTACAGCGTGTGCCTTCTGCGACTGTCTGATGCTTACAGAGTCCCGAGGCTCAAGCCCGCAAATATGCATTCAAGTGCCACAGGGTCAAAGGTGGGCCTACCATAAAAGAGTAGCTGTGGAGCGCCAGGGAAGGGCGGACACATTGGAAGGCATTTACTAAAAAATGTCATGCAGAGAGTGCCAATTTTTGTCAGTACCTCGATTTTTGGGTGTGTCACTAGGACAATCTAGAGCTACATTTCACTGCGTCGGCTTTAGTATCTGGATGCTTCTACGTTGTGCTATTCATTACTGCTTTATTTTGCAGACCCGGACGGCTCAGAAACAGCATGCCCTGTGAATTCCATTGTATTTCACCCGCGGTGAGACATCACCAGCCGTTATGCATATGTCTACAGCTACCTGCCTGTGTCGATGTGTATCCCCATTTGCCGATATTTTGGAGGGCTTTTTACGGGTGGAATTTAGCCCTTGTGGGCACTAGAGATCATTTGGTGTTCCTTGAGAACTTACGTGCATGTGTGGTCCCTACATCTTCAGATATGGTACCTTCGCCACTGGAGGTTCAGACGGCGGAGTCTCTATATGGGATGGCCTGAGCAAAAAACGGCTCTGCAGGGTTCCTCCTCTACCTACCAGGTACCCTTTTATTTATGATGAAGTACATCAACTCTGAGACTTTTTGCCGGACTCTGATAGCCCAGAACTGCGCTTTTCTCGTTACAACTCACGTGAAAGGCATGCAAAATACACGATGTATTAACAGTGTAACTTCTCTTTTGTTAACGTCTTATGACGACATAAATTTAAATCACTGATTATGCTTGTGTCACGTTCCCTTTTTTCATTGAGGACAATGAATCTGTATGTTACTGTGGTGAATTTGGAAAGATGAACTTTCTAGTTGGACGGATATGTGATTCCTGCAGCGTCTCCAGTTTGGCCTTCAACTCCAGCGGCACGCTCCTTGCTACGGCGGTTTCTTACATGTATGAACGAGGGCCACAGATGGGAGTACCCAAACCGCAGATCATTTTACGAGCCGTGAAGGAAGAGGACGTGCGGCCGAAGGCCTAAGGAGTACGAGGGCCTCAGGGGTGAGGGCCCCGCGACAAGGGATACGGAGAATAGTTCGTTAATGACAGCAGTTAATAGCCAGTGGGCAGTAGATGCCTGCCGCTTCAATGAATGGTGTTGGCGACGATAAACTGCCTGGTATCTGGGACTGGCTTTTGGTGGACTAGGGGTTTTTGCTTGTCTGCATTCCTAGGCATGTGGGTGGGAGGCGGTTTGGGGCTACTTTTTATCCGGTATTCACGGGTAGCCGCCTAATTTTCTCCCCGTACCATTACGTCCAGTTGATCAAGACACAGTTGGCTCAGAATGTAATCTGCGTTTAGAGAGTCGTTGTCTTCCCACCTGTGGGTAGCAATGCACATTAAGACACACTTCATCGCATGGGGCCGATTCTGCCGCTTCAGTGCCCCACTTAGCTCCTATAGTTCCGGCATGCGTTTGGCCATTTCGGTGTCAGATAGAAAGGTACTGGTGGTTCATCCGTCCTCGAACTCATTGGCGGCTATTGTACACCATGTAAGCCAAACATAAAATAGTCTGGGAAGTCGCAAGCTACGTATTTGGCAACGGCTAATGGCACCTGAGTCTGGCATCTTCTTCCGTTTGAGCGATGCCACTTAGCAGATGCCGTTTTACTACACGAGATTCAGCAACATGCCTGCAGCAGCAGCTCAACAAGACTTCACAGAAGCCTCAATGGTAGTAATGTACGCGTATTACCGTGTACTCTTTATGTATGGCGTACACATGCCATATTCAACTTGCTGAAGACATGTGTAACATCGGTTGCCAAGCACGACATCGTGTAATCGCTAACACTTAGATTTTATAAGGGCATTTATGGTATGGGGCTACTCATGCCAGGGATCACGCATGCATGTACTTTGGGTCGAGGGCTTAGTGGCGTACTTTGGCGTGTCGATGAAGATTGTGAGGTCGAAGAGTTCATGCTTTGGAGGCCCCTCATCTACCAGGAGGGTGTAAAGTCCTTCCACTAAGACTACCCGTGTATCCTTTGCAATTGTACAGCCTTTGCTTTCAGGATCCTGCGCACAGCGGAATGTGGTTGTGGTACGTCCCGAAAACTACATAGTGCATTGTGCTGGATGCACGGTCTCGCTTGCCCATATATGATCGTTAAAAATGCTGGATGTTGGAGTTACGGGCACAGCTGCTGCCTCTGCTGTAAGCAGAAATGTTTGGTGTACGAGACCAGCACAAGCTGAGTTGTCCTTGCTTTACACCGTTGGTGCAAGTTGTGCATACCTCTCCTGTCTGATGCGTCTGAGCGATGTAAAGAATGCGGATGCACCTGGGAGAAAATGATACTTGACGTGTTGAAAAGCGAATAAGGGGGGCTGTGGTTTATACGGCAAGAGAAGGCTCACCTTCACAGAGTGGTGGAAGGTAGGGAAGGTACAAGCCTCGGCTTTTGTCTTCAGGTGACGCAGCGCGGCCCTGCCCCGTAAACAGGTTCAGAAAATGGCTGCCTTTGTGTATGTTGCTTTAAAAGCAGCAAAGGAGGACTGCGGATGAATACAGAATATATTTATTTCACAGTATTATGAGGGCAGAAGACCGGTCGAATGCAAGCATGCCTAAACGATTCAAATTGCTAGAACATGTTTGGCATGCAGCGCTTTGGCAAGTTTTACATTGGTGCATGCGCATCGTACACACAAATAAGATGCCCTTGTGTGTTTTATTAGTCTGGATTAAGAACTCTATATTAGACGAAATTTCACTGTACCAGAAAGCTGGGAGATTGAATGTCCATGGAGCTCCACGGCGGCGGTGTGCCTCTTGGGGGTTGGGGAACCTGAGGAGACAGGGAAATTCTTATCCATGGGGTACTCCGTCAATATATTGTGTTGCCAGTGCACGCTCCGATATGTCTAAACAAGAAGGCCTCTTGAAAATTGATGGCAAGGGAAGTGTGGAACAACGCACACTTACTTGTCTAGTTCGCTGCGACCGTAGTGAAAGCCATCAATGCCCACCAACCCGACAGGCTCTGCGACTAGTGCAGTGTCCTGTTCGTCAGGCTTGTGGATGTAATCTTCGGTGGTGGAACTCTGACCTAAGAGACAGCTGCAAAACAGGTCTTTAGCTGCAGAGTTGAGCTCAGTTTGTAGTCGCCTTGCAAGAGTGGACTTGCCGCTTCCTGGAATACCTCCAATAGCCACGAGCACGCGCCAAGAGTGGTTTTCTTGCTCAGACTTTCCTATGATGCTGGGTGGCTGCACATTATTACTAACGCACTGAGGCTTTTCGGCCCCCTGTGCACCATATGCTGATGGCCGTTCGGGCGAAGATATACGGTAACAGCTATGAACAGCCGCCACATAACTGGCTATATGTGTTGCCAGCGGCTTTAGGTCAGAAGTCGAAAAGTGTTTCAGCCTCGTGTGCTTAGCATGCGTATGTGAAGGACACACGCGGCTGCGGTCCTGTGCGTCGCGACACTCCATCCCGAACAAAGCAGTATGCACATATTCGAATTCAGTAATTTGCAATTAAACGAAGGTACATTCAGGTGCTTAGTTTTATGACGCTGAATATTCCAGAGTCAGCCCAGAAGGAAAGATGGCAGCGAGGGTGGACGGGGGATCGACGCTGAGGCCTCCTGTGTTCTTTACGGTGACCCTTTGTTGGTTTTAGTTGCACAGCTCAAACACACCTATGTATGATCCTAGATAAGTGTTCCTAAATTCTCTATTCCAAAGTAGTTACAGGTTTCTTTAGAACCTCTGCCGAAGCCAGCTTTGTGGCTCTTGTGTTTCCTGCAGTGGCGACTTCCAGAGCACAGCTTAGCCCCACACGTGTAAGAATAGTAGTGGGGTGATTCGCCAATACAGAAAATCGAGTACCCTTACGCTGACAGGCATAATGCATTGGGAATATGTTAGGAGCATTACAAGAAGCCGAAGTTATCCTGGAACGTATTGTGCCATTGAATGCTGTGAAGTTATACGTGACTAGAGCTTTAATTATCAATATTATTGCTTGATTAATTAATTTTTGCGCTGTAGCTTTCTTTGGTTTGAATATGTTGAAATTGTGGACTCCTGAGGCAACGAGGAGCACGTGTGTTTAGTGGCACAAATGGGACGGGACTAAAGCATGAAATCAGAAAAGAGGGGGGAGCATCATGAGAACTCCAGATAGAAGACAATATCCTTTATTAAGAGCGTAGACTGTAAGCTACGCTCACGTGCTTGGGCGCTGGGCACGAGAATATGTGTGTCGGAAAGGTGAACCACAAAAAGTCCTACTGAGAATAATACAAAGTGCCGGTTTTGGAGGCAGCAAACTCGATGGAACACCTCAGCTAGGGCTTCGCGTCAACTCCGCGATAAGTCACTATGTAAAGAAGCACACATTAAATGTACGTCTCGGTGCCATACACAGAGCATTAGGGAAATATACAGGCACCGGACTTTCCAACCATCGAGTTACGGTGTTGCCGAATAGGTGCGATATTCGACGCAACGCAAATCCCAGAAAAAGTACGAAGATGCGACCAAAGACCACCTTGATGCTTTCCGTTCCAGCACCCGCATGCAATCGTGCCGCAAGCGATATGTGTGTTGCTAGGCGCGACTGTGAAAAGGCACTGGGGGGCCCTGAAATTTCCAATGTACCAAAAAGAAAAGTCAGCCTTCATTGGTGAAAAAGTGCACCCGTCAAATATCTTGATAGGTCTCCAATCGCAATCCCTTCTGGCACCAATAAGTGCCGTAGGTTCGCAATATTGAAAGGCCCTGCAGTGCTTGCTGACCTAACTAACGATACTGCAACACATAAAAAGAGCTCCTGTGCAAGCACAAGATGCATTTACGTTGTTGCGGTTTGAGCAGTGTCCGTGCTTGTGGCCCTCACCGAGAAGGCTAGAGCTTTTTCGGGCTCTCCGCGGTGAGCAGAAGACAGCCCCGAGGCCCTGCAGCAAAATCGACTACTCTGATGCCGCCTGGGACCTTCTGCTGTTCGTTATTCATGCAGGGTAGAAATGAGTTTGCCCGCACTGGGGTTCGATATTCCGCAGCGTCTTGACCGAGGGGTAGCAAGGACGCCCCCGGGCCCCAGAAGAAGATCTCCCCTTTCTCTGCGAGTGCACGCACATGTATAGCCGAAATGCTTCCTACGAAGAAACAATAAAGGGTGCCCCCAAAGCAAACACATCACTACTCCTGATGCAGCCACAAGCGTAAATTTCCATTTCCCCGTTTGACAGTACAATCGTCGCCTTTACCAGCCCCCTTGTAGCACCCCCTGGCAGGACCAGAAAGCCTCCTTACTAGACTCCTAAATGGCGCACCGTCATGAAACGAAAAAGCTTAGCGGAACAAGTATATATGATGCTTCGCATGGCGCAAAGGGGCGCTGACGGTTTCTGATTGTAAAATGATTTCTGCTTACCTGTAAGAACAGCCGAAAAAGCAGTTGCGCTCGAATCGCCCCCAGCAGCTACTTTCGTAACTCGACCTTTAAAAATACTCTGCATCAGCAGTAGCAGTGCACAAACGAAATGAGTTGGAGAAACATTTACAAGGCGATGTAACGCAAACAGATTGGAAAGGGTACGGAAAGCCAACTTGCACTTGAGTACTGGAGTCCCAAAGGGTTGCCTACAAATACTCCATATACTAAAACCAGCCTGTGTTTCCAAGCTGATATTTTCTCACGGACTCCAGGATATCGCCAGTGCATATCAACGGCATGAGGGGCCTCCGCCCTTTCTCCTCCCCACTCGTACACCATGCCGTTCCCTGATAGTACAAACAACAAACCGCCATAGACTCGAAGTAAGGGAACAGTTCTACGGACCGGTAAGTGGGTATATAACAGATGACCTATACGACGAAACATCGCACCCAATGGAGGCCCAATGGCTTTAAAGGCCCCCACATGGTTCTGTGGGCCCATGTCTCCCTAAATTGGAAATCTGTGGATACGTTTGCAAAATCTTACTAGCAACAGCGAGGGAATGAAAAGGCCCCAGAGCACAGCCTTCCAGCTGTACATCTGACCGCGTAAAGAATTCCGCTAACAATGGGTAATTGGACTCTCCACCCGAGGCCATTACCTGTACCGAACAGACATACAGCCGAACAAAAATATATGCGACGGTGAGAGGGGCCTCAAGGGGCCTAAAAAGCCCGTATGAGGCACCCATTGAAGATCCTGCACTTCAAAACCTACAATGTTACTGGTGCTTTTCCCAACAAATTCTGCCAACATCTCTGGCTCCTCCGAACGCCTAGGCAACGTGCATAGTCAGATGGGTTTGCAAAGGTGTTCTACAGAGGGCAGCTTAGTGAGGAAGAAGCTGGGGGATGGAGCAATGTAAGCCCACGGATTTCTCCTTGCTGAGCTGCATGCGATTGTTACGCCCCCACATCCATAAGCAGCCTTCGGGCGTCAGAAGACCACAGTGAAAAACCCCACAGAACACTGAAGGAAGTCTCTCGCGAGTATCTGCAGGAAGATGGCCAGTACAGTTGCTTGCTGCACTGCTGCCCAATGGCGTTTCCAGGGTGGAGTTCTGTGCGGCCTCAAAGGGTTTCTTGGGGAGATAGGATGGGGAGCCTCCTTGTTGGTCCCAGTTCTTTCTCAAGGCTTCCAATTGCTGCAGCTGTCCTTCTTCGTTACGGCGCTGGGCCTCGAGGAAGCCCGAAGAAAGGACCCCTCTAAAAAACTCTAACTCTTTAAACACCTTACTGCTGACGAGCATCCCTGAGCCGTTCAGTCCAAAGTCCGCAGCCCCGGAGCTGAATACTCGTCCAGAGCCTGCAAAGGCAGCGATGCCACGGAAAGCGAAGCCGTAATGACTGGAGGGGGCACTTTAGACTAAACATCCCGAAGTGCCAAGGGCGCTCACGGGTTCACGAAAGCACAAGGTGGCCCTAGATGCTCTAGCAGCCGAGATTTACGAGAAAAGCAATGTCTCTAAGCTACCATGAACCAATGAGAAACCAGAAAAACGAGTTCCGTGGAAAGGAAGATGCTTACTTGTCACAACACAGGTGCTGGCTGCTCCACAGGCGACGTCCACCACGAACTCCTCAGTGTCAACAAACTGCGCGGCACAAGCAAACCACAAAGGAGAACCCAAACCTAAGGACCCTTACGTGAAAATGTGGTGGGGCTACTACTTGAGCTTTCAGCGACTGTGTTAGCCGTAGTACGAGGACACGCATCCGCCTCATGGAAAAAATAGGGGGAACGCAAATACGAAGGCCTCACAGTGCTTACCTGCCCTACAAGGGTGGGCCTAGACCGGTCCTTGCTGTCGCCGTGCCCAAGAGGGCTCCCAGCTCCCAGTGAGCCACCTCTTCCCCAAGTGTACAACACACCGTGAGCTGTCACTGCAGCAAAGTGGTGCAGTCCCGCAGCCACCTTGACGAATCGGACCTCCTCCTCTGTGACAGGCCCTTCAGGTGAAGGGACACTCAAGGCCGTTAGGGGAGCCCTAAGCATTACCGGGATGCCCAAATCCTCACTCCTACAGAGGTGCTGCAACAGCTTTTTCCTATGAATGTTTGATGCGTCTGAACGCTCCGGTAGAATCTTGTGCAGCATCACAGGTTCGGAAGGACCCCGACGCTGAGGCGTGCCTAAAAGGGCCCCCATGAGGATGCCGTCCAATGCAACCACCAACCCGGCGCCTCCAAGAGCCAGAGAGACTGCTGCTCCGGAGAGGGGCAGCGGAATATCATGTAAAGTTCCTACAGCGCCCGGAGACCCAAGCCCCAGCAGTCGCCACCACCGGCTATAGCCACAAGGGAGACTCACGAGAGAGAGGCGCAACAGTGGCGCAAAATCGCTACTAAAGTAACGGGATGTGTGGCCACTGCCCTTCAGTCTGGAGAGGGGCCTCACTTTGCGCAGCAGCGCTGCTCCAGTGGATTCTCCGCATCCTGTGGGAACTCTTGCAGTTCCTGTTGTACGCAGGCTGATGGAAAGGCCCTGAAGATGCCCCCTGTAGCGGGAGGCGGGAAGGAAAGTTGAAGACAGGAGTGCAGTGGGTGCAAGAGTGCAGATCATTCCGCACCGTTTCCAGGTGTCTGAAGAAACGTCCGCGGGTGGAGACTCGCATATGCAGCTGGAGGTCTTACAGACAATACGCCGGAAGACTCGTGACTGTGGCGTGTCACGTGCCTTAAGACTAGTAAAGCATTTCCGGAAAGGGGGCCCCAGCGAGCAGGTGCTCCTCCAGGGGTGCACCAGCCGCGACATTGAAGGGATCACCCTCCGCCGAACAACTGCACAGTCCCCTATGCAAGCAAGAACGGGCAAGCATCAAGGGCCTTCAACCTTCAACCCCAAATCAGCAGCAAGCCAAGACCAAGTATTCTCCACCCACAACCTTTGAGCTTAAGCACTACGGAAAACGGTACTTCAGCGTTCAGAACCCAAACATGCCGCCCTATTGTTCTTGCAGTAGAGCTCTTTGAGCAGACTAGCACACCCAGGGGACGAGAAGATACCCCACGGAACAGAGGAGGCCGTAACGTCAGACACGTATCCTGGATTGTGCGCTAGTGCACATGAAGGAGACCTTAAGGACTTCTTCTAGGCATCCGAGACTCCGGAAATACCTAGAATAGATTATTACCTCCAAATATTACACAGCGCCCTGGTTTAGAAAAGAGAGAAGGCCGTAACTCTGGGGGTCTCGCAGCCTCAACAGTCGCATGGGGTACTGCCGCGCTGAACTCCTCATAACGACCGGGCCCTCCCACCCGTCGATCAGATGTACAGCCTTCTATGAGGATTCAACAGATCATAAGACGAGAGAACTGGCCATTCCCTGCCGGTATGTGGATACAACATCGCCGACTCGCGAAAGCAGCCACTTACTGGGGCCCCCCGTGGCTAGGCCCCAGCAAGAGTTTAGATAGTGCAATACGCGGCTTCATCAGCATTCTGTTCATCAAATGGTTTTGGACCTCAATTAATCATGCACCGGGGGTCATAGATGCCGTGGAAGCGAAGCATGAAATCATAAACTCCCAAGTCTCGTGGAGTTGAGGCGGTCGAGCCCATACAGCTGGGCCAACCATCTCGCCTTTCCCTGCAACACCGGTTTCCACCCCTCTCCCACCGATATACTAACAGCATAAAACAGCCTTAGAAGGCCGCCGCACAGACCTACTTCCCGCTCCTCTCGGCTTTCCTTGCCGGGACGAACTGTCGCTAACTCAGTTGGTAGTAATCCGCGACTTCTTCCACCTAATGACCTGTGCTGCAGCTCATTGAGATTTCATCAGGCCTTGGTATCACAGAAGGTTACGGTGGCATTCTGACGCTCTCTCTTGGGGTCATATGTGACCTCTAGATATTCAGCCTCGCACTGCATAGACCTGAAGACAATTGAGTGCAAGAGGAAGGGATATAGGCTACTAAGATGGTGCTTGGGGGCGAGTACAATTATTAGCGTCGTATGGAGGCGCCGGAAGGTGGAGGACTGGAAGAGGAACGCCATCAGTCCGAGGTCCTCTCTCTTCCCACCCGTCTCTCCAAGGATCCCCCAGGAAACTGTTTTCCTTAGCACAGGCTGTGTTGGTCAGCTCACTAGCTGCCCAAGCTTTTCTCTTTTTGGAAGAATTGCATTGTTCCTGGGGGCTCTACTGCTCAGGGGAGTGATTCTGCCGTGTTACACCGTAAGAGCCGCTGCCCCTGCAGCAGTGGCCGCTGTTGCGGCTGCAGTAGGGGCTTTAAAGAAAGAGCTTTTAAAGCGTAGCGCTAGTACATAGAAGACCGGGCAATGGAAACTCGGAAGGCTTTCCAAGCTTGGGATTCGATAATGAAAGATGACGTCCGAGGGCAGGCGACAGACGGCGCCGTTGAGTATCAATGTGAAAACCCCCCAAATCGCAGCAGAAACAAGTTGATTGAGGAGGCTTACGATATTCGCGCCCGCATAGAAGGTACGTTTTCGCTTGTGTGGTGCTCACGATGCCATTCGTGCCAGCTACAAGGAGCCGGAGAACCAAGTACACTAAGTTTAGGGCAATGACACTCAGGGTATTGGGTACTTGTCGTTGTGGTGTCCGTACAGCATGTCCGGTGCATATGAGTAGCGCAACAGCCTTTGCGTCCGCTCTGGCGGCTAACCTTTGTGTCACCCTGGACGCCTCCGCGGCTTTTTGCTTCATGCGGGATGTTGAGACGGAGCAGCTGCTGGGGGCCTACGCTGTCCGGACCCAGAAGGCCTCTGCTACAAAGGAATCCCACTTAGACAAAAGCCAGCACGCCTCAGTAGAGTGTTCTAAAGCCTTTTCCTGCACCACCCACAACCTGGCTAGTCAGTCAACGCTGAAGGCCCCGCTCTATGAGACCTTCAAGTCGCTACAGGACCGATTCAAGACCGTTCACACCGTGCCAGGTGACCATGTGGCTGCATGATTATCATGGCTCTAGTGGTCGTCGCAGTAACAATGGAGGCTACAAGGGATTAGGCAAATGCGTTGGGACCTTCATATGGGCCAAGGAGAAAACACAATGCCTAGCAAGAAGTTCTCAAGGCTTTAAACCCTGGGTTGTGATGTATTTATGCGTGGCGAGCTACGCATATATTCGCTTCCTATGTATATGTATATGAGTATACACGTGTACAACCTCTGACTCTACGGGCCTTCATATTTTTCAACCTGGCTCAGTGCACCTTGTTTTTCATGTTGACCTTTCGCAGGCAAAAGCCCTTCCAACGGAGCCTCCTTGCGAGAACGGTTGCCTTTGGACAGTCTTGGTACCGCAGTTTCAGCCCTTTTCTCTACTCTGCTGGTCCAGGACGCCCATGCGAGTAATTGGGGTGCCCGAGCCATAGAGCAACTACAGGAGACGCAGGTGACCACAGCAGCAACAGGCCCTTGTGTGGACCCTTTAAATAGGAAACCTTAGTCCGCGACGGCAGCTCATAGTCCTTCGACCCTGGCAATAGATGCGTTGTGCTTGAATCGGGCTCAAGTAGTCGGTAATGTAGGGGCTCTTACCACGCCGAAACCGGAAGGCAGTAGTGTGCCATCGAACGGCCTTCCTCTACTCAGGACCTCATTGTCGTCTCCTCCGACAGTTTTGTCGGTCATCTGCTGGATGATCTGAGGGATGGCGCGCGGGTCAGTCTTGAATCCACTCTCTACCGTTTTTCATGCCTTGGTACTGCGCATTACAGTTAACAGTGGCGCAGAGCTTTGGTTCGAGAGACCCCTTGCAGAAGCACAATAGTGTGCTACTATCGGCCCCTTGTCTATGAGAAGTGCTGTGGCTAGTTGTCTTTTTAAGTGTTGTGGGAAGTGCTGTTTGTGTTGGATAAACGTCTGCAGGCATTTTTGTACGATCCGGCAACGGATACGCTTTCACCGTTGCCTGACGAGAGGAATTCGCATCATGTGAATGCCTCTTCTAAGCCTTTGTGAGGTGTATGACCCTGTTGTAGTATTCAACTACTGGTTTTTAGGATAATGCGCCTGTGTGGCACTGTAATGAACTCGTTGCATTGAGTGAGGTTTGGAAACCCATCACCGCAACATTTTGAGAAACCTGAGCCTTGGACCTAGCAGTTTGTAACTTTGTCTTTTGCAGCATTGTTCCACCTTCCGACGACCCCCAAGGGGTCCTCATTGCTTGTCGGCTACAGGATGAGGGAGCGTGCAGCGCATGTGAGGCAATGGCAGATGCTAGGGTTACTTATGTGGGGCACTCGATGACGCGGAGGCTCTCTCCTGCCACAGGTTCAAGCCTTTCTCAGGGTGTGCGAATGGAAGGGACAGCGGCTGCAACACGGTTGGCATCTAGCGAATCCGTTGTCAGCATGGTTGACGCCTGGAAGTCTTTGCCTTCAAAATTTGTGCTGACCTCGATGCCTCATCAAAGTGGCCTACAACGCTCTCCTTGCCACACCCAGGAAAACATGCCATTGTTGTCTTCTGCTACTGTGGAGCCGCCAGCGATGCCGACGGATGAGGACCTGGTGTCACGCTTCCAAGGAGTGACTTTTCGCAACCGCAGGCTTACTCAACAGTCCACACCTCCCCCGTTCGGCTCGCTTTCTTTAATGAGCACTGAGATTGTACGTTTCAGGGCGATCTGAAAGAATCAGGAACGCATGATTGGGCTGTCAACCGGTAGTTCGAATGTTTTGTGCTCGAACTTCGTCTCGCGTGGGTTTCAAAAAATGTCTGTGGTAAAGGATAATGCACCAGTGTACAGCTGTATCTTGGCCTGTGAGATGCATCGTTCGGTCTTGTCACCCATGGTGTTCTTGAGTATTTTGCTGTACATGTCATGCAGGCTTTATTGAAAGAACAGCCAGACCTCCATCATACTGCATCACCTCAGAAGTTGGTCGTAGCTCCTCTACCCCACTCTTCACGTATGGCGAACCCCTCTGCAGAGGAAGAAGAGGCGGAAGTTCTGGTCTCTCCCGGCTCCACGCGTTCGGCTCACCCGGAAACGACACTTGGTGTAATATTTTGCATCAACGGTAGAAGGCCAGATGCGCAGCTCCTGGTGGAAGCCGTTGCGCAGGTGTGCTCGCCGCCAATGGCACTTCTGCTGCAGCAGCAGTGGCTCCGTAGGGACAGGTTCAAACGCATGCTTCAGCTTGAACTCCACAGAACCATCTTCCAGGTAAGCACTACGACGGCTTGCCATGACCATTGCATCTTAAGTGCATTTCAGCCTGCCCCCTCTCAGTACGCTCTTGAGGCAATCTAATGCTAACCATTGTAGAGATTTTATATCAGAGTGAGCTTGGGCACAGGCGATACACCGCTCTGCATAAATGACAAAGCCGGCAATTGCAGTCATGTGTCTCCTCTAGGCTCTCATAACTCCTGATCTTTCAGCTGCGTGCACCGTGCTGTCTTCTTGGACGCTCAGGAAACATCCATTCCTATTAGGATGATGCAGCGGCTATTGGCGCTCCTGCATGTTTCTGTAGGGGCTGAAGCAGCTGTATTCTTTATCGCTGACGCCCAGAACCGAGATTTCATCTGTCTTGGGGGCCACAAGAGGTGAGAATCTTAAAGGATATCTTTGGCGTTGTGGCACTTCTCACAGGCAGTGCAGCAGGCTGTTTAACATAGGCTCTGCAGGTTCTGGGTATCCAGTCGGGATACTTGTCTCATAAGAACCTGGACGTACGGAAAAGGTGAAAGGGGCCACATACTGCTTGCTATTTTAAACTATTTGTCTGGCTAAAAGGCATGCATTGCATCACATAGTAATCGTGATACGAAATTGCCTCAGTAGTATGAAATTCAGACGTAGATACAACTGCTGTGTTACTAGTAGTGCCGCTTTGAAAACATCCCACATGCTGCATACATAGACAGATGCATCGCTGTGTTTGTGTCCGTTTGTTGAATCTTTAGAGCTGCGGGTCTCTGCCTACGGGGAGACCACCCCCTATTAGGGGAGGCCACACGCCAAGGAGGCAGGACGCTTGTATTCAACTTTCTTCCCCCCGGGTTCAACAAGGAGTACGACGCCCGTGTGCGCTTCGAAACAAAGTAGGCTCTCCACTATCTATCGGCGAGAGACTACGTATTTCAAGGCTCGTGTGCGCAAGTCGCACTGTAGCTCTTTCATGCGTATTGCTGCTGGCAGACATTCAAAGTAACCCCGTTGGACGGACTGTTGAGACTAGGAGACTGTATGAGACAAGCACTACGACTGCAGTCGTGATTTTTACGATTTGCAGGCATGCACTACTGGTTCCCCTATTGAATACTCAAGGCCACGTAAAGGCCGTAGTTTTACTGATTAATCGGAGCCAGTGTTCTTGCGAGCGGCTGGAGCGGCTCGAAGAGGAAGCGGAAGAGCAGTGCGCATGCAGCCATGACGTACGCGCTTTCGAGCCACTGGCCCTGGCAGTCGATGCTTGGACCGCCTCCACATTACCGTGTCAAAGCTGCAGCAGAAAAAACTTGAACGACCTCTCTTATGGAGAGTTCATCTCAAAGCCTCTGGCCTCCTTAGACATCGACTGCCCGCGCCACTTTATCAGGCAAGTGACTTGCAAAAACGGCGGGCGTCTTAGACTTTATAGTAGGCTGGCGAAGTAGTAACCCCGAAATGAGTTCATCCTTGGCTTGCATGCCTTGGTCATCGGGTACGCTTATTGCCAAGGTACTCAGGACCTCCATTCATTCTGCGATAGTGCTGTCCAGTTATTGTCTTCCAAAGCCTACTTTTTTTCATTCAAGCAGAGGTTACAGGTAGAGCTAATGTGGTTCAACCCTGCTACATTCAGTGAAGTACGGACGTAGCAAGTAGCTATACGCTTGTTTCGGATGCTAGCTGTTTGACACCAGCGACCAGTTGCGATTGCTGCTTCGTTACATTCGCACGTGCAGGGTTCACGAGATGCTGATGCGCGCGGTTCAGTGCGAGGTGCAGCACTTTCTGGGAGGGCAGCTGACAAATGTGTGTATGGCTGGCATGAGTCTTCTTCAGCCAATGGAGACGATGGTCTCTTATGTAATGGGGGGGCAGCAGCGAGGAGGCCGCAATTCGACGAAACCGTTCGGGGCGGTACTGGAACAAATTGAGGTGAAACAGAGATGCATTAGTCAAGCACAAATAATAGTTGTTTTGTCAGGCATCCTGTGACATTGGGAATCTCATGCAACGACAAATTTACAGGAAATTTATGCTATGGCAATAGTTCTTTCGAAATTAATCGAACCTCGTCTGCCGGCTTTCTTCTAATTAGCGCAGTGCAACTGCACGTAGGGACATCGAACAGATTTACTCGCTTGGTGGTTTGCTCACCAGAATTTCCAGCAGCAATGTTTCTACACTTCATTGTCACAGTATCTGGAATGACCATGCGTCGGTCAAGGCTGACATGGTAGTCATGCAGAAAACGGGGGGGATAATTTTTTACACCTGATTTTGTTGTTGCAGAGTTGTCGACTCTAGCAGTAGGAAATGCTTGCCATTTTCTGTTTCGTGCGAATGTACTATTCGCTTGTGCCTTTGATCAGAATTTCGTCCTTCGCGATAGAAAGATGAAGCTGATGAGGCTCCGGCGATGCGCATCCGTGGCGATGACAGAACCGTCCTCTCCTCAAAGCTTGTCAGATGCAGACATTCCTCGTAGGAAGCAAAAGTATTCTTCCAATAACCAAAGCTCCAAACCACGGCACCAGCACAGCCTTAACCGCAATCATGCCGCAAGTGTAGTCGCCTGGGAGACCCGAAAAGGAGGGCTGATAACTTCAAGGTATCGTGCAGCGAATTTTCCCCCACTCCACCAGCTTTCTCATGCAAGCCTTCCTATGGCCGTGACTCGACGTCAAGGCTATCCAGAAGAAAGACTACTTGGTCAGTACTTTTGCACTGAAGCGGCAGGGAAGTATCTGACGGGCAGAAACTTCGCACAGCACCCTGCATGAACTCCGAGATGCGGTAACAGTTTTATCTAGAGTTTTCTGCATTTCTGTAATACGCGCTCAATGAAGGAGAGCATCGTAGCGATTTTGCCATGGAAGAGGAGGGGAGAAGTGCGCCCAATCGAGCCAGACCAGACAAGCGGCCTGTCAGAGTGTGTTCTTGCATGTTTGTGCGTGGTTTGGTGCTTTCGGTTGTGTGATTCAGATCACCAGGGGCCTCCACTGCAAACGAACAGCGCTCCGCTTGTGCTCCTACAGGAGGTGTCTCGGTCTCTCGACTTGGACCAGCGGACAGCAGCCGTTAAAGAACTAGAACATGCTGGAGAAGAACATTTGAAACTCCAGTGCAAACGAGCTGCCTCGTTACCCTCGCTGGTCTTTTCTGCAACTCTACAAAAATGCACCGGACCCTTCGACGCGATTCGTAGACAGGTACAGTACGCATTTTGAACGAGGGCAACCCGACATAAGACCTTCAGTTCGCATCAACGAGGTGGCTGTGTACTCGGTTTGTGCGAAATTGGAGGGGCATGCCGTTAATTTGTTTTATCAACTCTGCATGTCTTGGAACTTGTTGCCAGGTAAAATTCTGCCCATGATAGTTTTCAGTTTGCATTTAATTGGTGCCTCGTTGGTTGTTGTTGGTATGTATAGCTTTCCTTAGAGTCATATAGACGCTTGGACCTGGACATTTGGCGGCGGACAGCAGATGAACTGGAGTTATTTTTTTTCCTGGCTTTGGAGGAGCTTGGGGTGATGGTGAAGAGTGAAAAAGCAGGCTTGCAGGCTTTCTTCGGTCTCATACGGGACGCTTACCATACAGACAACCCTTACCACAACTTCTACCATGCAGCGCACGTAACTCAGGTGAGGTAAATGAGATGTGACTTGGACTGTTTTCTGACGTAGCAGGCACTTTTTGTATGGGGGCATATTTATCTAACTGGAGGCTGCAGCTCATCACCCTCTGCCAACGTCGGTACAGTGCATGCGTATCCTTGGTTGTCGTCCACTGCTTGTATTCCTTTTCCTGGTGCTTCGCTTGCTACAGATGTGTTGGCTTTTCCTTACACGGTACGCGTGTAGAGAGCTGCTGACGCCAACAGAGCAGCTGGGCCTTCTTCTGGCAGGTACATATGTATTCCTGCTTTGTTTTTCAGTTCGCAGCAGGTGTACTTTAGCATTCACATTCACGCGTTGTGTAAGGCGAAGCGGCTGCCCTATTGGCACTCTACTAATCAAGTGTATCCGTTTCTTGTTGGCCTTTATTCTTTCAATTCGCTTTATTTATGAAACGACTACGTAGTTTACTGTGCTACTGGGGGAGTGCCACTCCTAGTAGATGGGATCTGCAATCACAGTGAGAAGGGTTAAAGGAGAACTAAGTCCCAGTGGGCTGTGCCGCGAGCTTCTGTGTGAGCGTGTGCATTTGCTATGGCGATCGCATTGCAGCCTTGGCTCATGATGTTGATCATCCAGGAGTCAACAACAACAGCCTTTGTGAACAGCAGCACCCACTCGCAATTATGTACAACGACAAGGCGGTCTTAGAAAATCACCACGCAGCTTTTGCTGCTCGCGCGTTAGTATCTTCTGTCCATGCATAACCACTTGTCTATGCTTTGCGTTAGACTGCTTAGGCACCGTCCTTCTGCACACATCTGAGCGTAACAGACGCCAGCGAACCGATGCGTCTATTTTGTCTCCTTTGGGGCGCCTAGGGTTTAGATCAGTGTCGCATGTTCTTTGTATTATTGAATGCTTTTGTTTGCAGCATGATGAAGCTTGGATTGTTTTCTCGTACGGCACAACGTACCCAGCCACAGCCTCTCGTGAGGAATTCCGTATCTCTAGGGGATGCGCCGCTACGCTATTCGCGTCACCATATTAGCACCTCTGCAGATGTCAGCAGGGAGTCTCAGCAACCATACAGCGAGTTCGAGGATCAGGATGAGGAAGCTATCGAGGACTTTTACCCTACATTCGCTGAAATACGCAGAGTGCTCGTTACATGTATCCTCGCAACTGACATGGAACTATTTAGGCATCACCACGAAGCAATGCGGAAGAGAGTCCAAATGAAGCGAAGTCAGTCTGGTCGTAAATGCCTCTCCAGTTGACCGTCTGCGGTCCTTCGCTGTCACTGTATCAGCATAACCCTCGCTCCCTTTCCAAAGAAAGCATGGTTCGTTTGTATTCGCGAGGGATTGGAACTACACTATTGGTTTTTTGTGTACAGGCGAGCGCCTACCTATATTTCTGCGATTCTTTCTGTTGTTTGCGTACCTGCAGCGACTGGTGACTCGTTGAATAGTGAGGAGGACCACGCACTATTGACCACTTGCCTAATTCACTGCGCAGATATAAGCAATCCACTGCTGCCAGAACGCCGCAATGTGCAGTGGGCTTCCTTGATCATTCAGGAGTTCAATGCCCAGGTGAGATTGTCAACACTTTTTCTAGCAACTGCGGACCCTGAACTACTAATTTTGGTTCATACTTTCCTGACTTATATCTTTACTGACTGCTTGTACAGGGGGTTGCCACATGTCGCTTACAAAGGACTGCTACTTCAGGTTAATTGCCTTTTAATTGGTTGTAATATTCTTACTTGGAGATGTTTCGTGCTTATGTGCAACCAGACAAAATTCTGAATAATTTACGCTGGATTGGTGATGTTGGTTCTGCTGGTTGTTGGTAGGTGGAGATGGAGAGGCACAAAGGACTGCCAGTGACTGTCTTCATGGATGCTCGAACGGAGTTACTCAGGTGCATGCTAGTGTATTATCTCTCAACATTCATCTTCGTTTAGTCCTATAGGGAAGTCGCAGTAATTATCCACGAATTCTATCGAGGAAACCTTGCAACAGACAAGGAGTGGTGCTTGCTAGCTAGTGTTTCGTAAGGAAGGAAGTTGACCTGCTGTAGCCTTAGCTATAAAGTGTTTTCTGAGTAAGAAGTCCTTGTAATGTTTGATTACTGCCTATATGCAAACGCGTCGATCACTGCTGGATTTCGCAGAACTCAATCCCAAATAGGCTTCCTGTCCTTCGTGGTGCTCGACCAGTTCCGTGCGTTGGCAGACTTGGTGCCTGGTGTGGAGGAATTGGTGATGCAAGGTGAAAAGAACTTGGAGGACTGGCAAGCGGCAATGGATATTCTTCGAGAGGCCGAACGTCGAGATACGTGAGACGAACGGTTATATCATATATGCGGATGAACACCGCATTCCGCTTAGGGGCTTTAATTATCTTCGTGTGCTTGCTCCTGAGGTTTAATTACTATGTTGCCCTGTCGACCGTATCTTGCATTATCGTTGTCCTTAGTTGCGGTCCTGTTTTTATCTAATTAAACGTAAATAACTCTGATTTGCAGGTTGGGAGAAAGCATAACTTCGCTTGAAATACCCCGAAACTTTACGTTTCGCCTGAAGAACTTGAGCTTCAAAGGCATTAATGGGCCCAAATGCTTCGGTCGCCTGCGGAGGTACTGTCTCTTTTCGAATCCTCACTTCTCACAAGCATACAAAACACGTTTAGTCCACAGCATAAGGCGATTAAAAGTGTAGTTATGCGCTTAGGAGCAGGAACATGGAGTTGCGATGGTACAGATAGGCGAACGGGTGACTTTCAAACAGTTTGCTTGATCTAAATGAGCAGCTACGGTGCATGTGCAGTGACAAGCAAGATGACTGGAGACCGCAAAGTCTGGACACGTGACTCTCCAGCTCGGAGAGCTACGCCCCCTGTTAAGCGGCTGGAATCAAACAGGGAGCCCGTGCTTCCCTTTCCGCTTGGTCTCCGTTCTCTTGGGACGTAGCAGGCATCTACAGCGGCAGCAGCTTGTGCGTACACATAGCGGCTTATCTAAAATTTCTCCAGGCGCCATTCTTTGCTTCCGCTTCCGATGAGACTGCTCCTGCAGCCTCATGTTTTCTCAAGGATTGCCAGTCTCGCCAGTTTTAACCTCCCAGTAGGCGTTGTCGAGCAATTACTGGCCCGATGTGGGCGTAAACTATCAGACGATCAAGATTGCTTGACTGGAATAAAGGAGTGCCAACGATCAGTTATCCGATCCTTCTCATCTTGCGTCTGTGCTACTAAGCTAAAGGAAACTGTCCATACCGTCTTCGATGCTCTCCGCACCATGTGTACTCTTTCCTCGACATCTTTTCCTCCTTAGACCGCGGTTGTATGCAGCATAACGGGCGGTGTAATTCCCTTCCGTTTCAACGGCGGCCCATCTGTGGTCTTCTGCGCTTTATGCGGGATCTGCCGTGGACTCTCAGCAGAGATTTCCAACGATTTAGCTGCTCACCAGTATTTGAGCGTCGCTCTACGTTTTGACGCCACATGCTAATTTACTTGCATGCCTTCGGCCCGTCGTCTATTTTGTGGAGGAACAATTCACAGGACTGCCACCTTCCCAAGGAGACATGTACTTCGTCGCTTAGATATGGCTGGTGTTGCGCCAGCAGAAGCATTTGCACTTTGCAGAGAAAAAGAGCACATAAGGCAGGGTTTATTGTAGATGGGCTTTTCAGCAAACTTTAACCGCTTCGCTCTCATACAAATATGTGAGAGCTTGAGCAGCTCCATATGGAAACTCCTTATTCCTTTCATCAATAGATGATACATGAAAACACATCGTGAATGAGGTACCTGATATCTCATTTGTCTGCCTGGCGTGAAGCCGCATTTGATGCCACTATCTATAAGCAAGTACGCTAATGACGCTTCTTCTGCGACGCGTGCAGTTGCCGGCTATGTGTTACGCAGTATTCACGAACTACTATTCTTTTTTGACGCCGTTGTGAAGAGCAACTGCCTGCGGCTTCCCTCATGCTGCCCTCTTTCATTTCTGCCTCCCTTTGCCCGACAGCAGCGTGCTTGCTCACCATCTGCACACAAAAATTTAATCTGGGAAATACTAAGGTTTCCGGACTCCACGGTGTAAGTACAAGCTGATACATACCTAGATATAACGTTCAGATCCTGCACTCAGTTGTGTGGAAGCTTTCAGTAGCTTATGAGATTGGCTTCCGGCGTGCCTTTTCCTCTGAAAAATTTAACCGTGTTAATTGCAAGCATCTAGATGTGAATCTTCGAATTTTTTACAACTCGCTAAAAATTTGAAGAGAGGTGGTGTAGAGTCTATGCCATGATAAGGAGTGCTGGCTTCCTCAGTAGATCCTAGCTGATCCTCACACAGTGTTCTGTTTGATGCGAGGTTTGTGCAGCCGGATGCTGCAGTGCCCATTACCTAGGCTCCACCCACCAAATAGAGGTTATTTTCCTGCGCGTGCCTGTCGTATGAAAAACATGCGGCATCCACAATAGGCCCTTTCACAGTCCGGTTGACCGCGGCAGCGAGTTTGTGTACAACAACATTACCCAAGTCTACGTCCACTTTTCCTTTTGAGAAAGATTGAGCCATTGAAGCTGCCAGTGAGGGCAGGGTACGCACTATCATTGAATATGCACTATTCCCCTGCAAATGTCGGTGGCAGTCCCACAATCCGCACTGTGGTTGAGGTGGAGATTGCATAACTGTCTCGAAGTAATTCGATGCATGGGAATGCCCAGAGCAGTAACGGCCTCAGAAATCCAGCTGGGTAGCTCTCACGCTCTAAGCAAGCGGAACGCAGGATGCGCCCCGCGGCCTGTCCTTTCTATTCACAGGAAGAATGGCTTTAAAAGCATTTAAAAAGAATGGAAATGTACATAAAACCTAAGTCGCATAGCGACAACTCAAACTGCTGAGCATCTCACTATGCCATACTTCCAGTAGCAAACAAATATGGAGCTAACAAGCAGGCATTGCCACTCTGGCTAAGCTGCTTGCTCTACAGCCCAATTCCAAGGCCGCGGGTCGATATGGCCTGAGGGCTTACAAATAGCTCGAAGTGCAGGGTCTACGGGAAGCCCTGAAGCTTAGTGATCAGGGTACAGTTGTATGTAGAATTTGGAATCCTGGAGTTTGGGCGTAGTCTAGGTGAAATTGGACTCCAAGGAGTTTGCGGTGTACAAAGCATGCTGTTCGGGAGGTAGCTATCATTCTTCCTTCCCTTTCGACTCAACGCTGTGCTCCTCGCTTTGGGGTTCAGGCTCAGGCCTAGACACTCGCTCCCTCCTTAGTCTGTCCTTTTCCTCAGCAGATGGTTGAGGGGCCTTGACATAAAGACACCCATTCGCGGGGACATCCAGCCACAAACAGTAGGGCCACCCGAGCCTGTCAACAGCAGTTAGGCGCACACTTGTTGAGCTAGTTGACGGCAACTACAATGCTTCGTTGCATGGGAATACATATGCATTAACAAGGTGTACTTTTAGTTCGGATTAGGGTGCTGATGCATCTGATGCAGCAACCTGGCTGAGTGCGCTAGTCTCCTTAATCAACCGATGCATAGAGTGCAAAGTAATTTCCATATATGTAAAATATTTGTGCAAGTAAATAGACGCCATTTTCACGAAAAAAAAAGAAACAGGATGGACAATAGACGAGGAAGAGGAAGGGACAGAGTTAGCCCACCTGCCCCCCTGCGTCGTATGTATGTAAGAGCCGTTGCCCATACCACACATCCCCCCCGCGTATTTCCAGTCATCTGAATTTAGCAACAGCTGCCACTCGCCGCCATGGGGCACACCCACAGGGTATCTGCAAAGAGCAGGCAGACGCTGGCACACAAATATATACGCACCATTTAGAGTCTACTATTTTATGAGAGCGTACACTTCGGGAATGAAGCAAACCTACGCATCAACATTTGCATTCATCATGAGAGTCTTCTCCAGGCATACAATACCAGTCGAATATTTACTCTTAAATGCAAACATGTAAACGCAAAAAGTAGGCCTTCAAAATAAACATACCTGTAGTAGGCCTGTGGTGAGAAATTGCAGACGACAAGGATATCGTTGAACCAGAATTCATATGAGCGGAGGAAAGCAACAATGCAATCGTTGTTATTATCGCAATCTGTCCACTTAAAGTTCCAGGTCTCGTCATCTCCTGCATGAAGCGCAGGCTGTGACCTGTAGAGCCCCAAAAGGTCCGACACCCAAACGCACAACTTCTTACGTAACTCCTCTTCGCCCTCGTGCCAATCCACAGACCTGAGGAACGGACATAAGCCAACAAAAGATTTAAGCAAGGGGGCAGTCATCCACATGTTAGAAAAGAGAATGGTGAAAATTCCAAACGAGAGGCACACATCTAGCGCAAAATGCTTTCCAGAAATGAGCCGTTTCATGCACATGCCACACACATATCTGCATGCATGCGTATCTGTGGGCGCTCGCTAGGTGAATGATAATGTAGATGTGCGCATTCACGACGGCGGCTGCGCAACTTCATGCTCATGTCTTATCAGCTTACGCACCTATTATCCTTCCACTCTCTACCTTGTCCTATCTCCCCCCCCATGAAGATGAGCGGCCTTCCCGGCATTCCTATTTGAAACCCGTAAAGAGTCTTGAGGGTTCTAATACGATCTTCAAAGGGAGTTCCAAGATAGCCACACTTGTCCAACAAACTCCCCTTCCCACTCACCACCTCGTCGTGGGACAAAGGCAAAATCCACCTACACCATAAACGATTTTCCACAAGCGCTGACCCTCAACCAGCGAAAGTCCTAAGCCCCAAGTTAACCTCATCACATTAGTCCCAAAAACCAGGAATGGGGGAAAACAGGAAACAATCCAAAAGTCGCATGCAAGCCCTAAACAACAAGCAAAAAACTCTGGAATATGAAGTGTACAACTTGAGTTAGTTCAGATCCCGACCTTTCGTGAGCCATGTAGAGCCCCCTGAAGGTAAGTTTGTTGTGGCACTTCTTGCGGTTCTCCACTGGGCAGCACAGGTACGAAAGCGTGTCGTTCATCCATCCCAAATCCCACTTCGCGTCGAACCCGAGACCTGCGCCAAAACAGGAGCTTGCCAACAATTGGTGGGTATGCAAAACTCAACTCCAGCTCTTCCCCCGCATCTGTTGCTGACAGGCGCCCACCTCCTAAATTCCCATTTTCATAGCTATTATTTATGAATTGCCGAAAGGCCAGGCACGTTTTCGCCTAACCTTCTGTTTTGTCAGTGACCCCTCTCCAACTGGTGCTCTCTTCTGCCATAGTAAAGACCCCTGGGAATTCTTTATGCACCACCCAGTTGAGTTCTTGCAGGAGGGAGATAGCCTGAAGGTTGGCATCCCCCCCATGTTCATTAGGCAGCCACTCTCCGTCCTTCTTCTGGTGATTCTTGTACAGCATCGACGAGACTGCATCAATTCGCAGCCCGTCTATATGGTATCTCCGCAGCCAGTGGTAAGCAGCACCCAGTAGGAAAGAACGAACTTCGCTTCGGCGGTAGTTAAAGACTAAACCACACAGAGACTCCGTAAACAAACAAACGCTTTAATCAGCCCCATCCCACCATACAACGTATACTGCGGGATATATTGAAGGGTGAAGGAAGCACTCCTAAAGAGCATTCGGCAAGTGCATGTCTAACATCCACGCGAAGTAAACGCAAGAAATTAATAGGGCAACCGATGAGAAGAAAAGCCGGGCATGCAGTCAGGGGCACTGGAATAGGATAGATGTCACATATCTTACCAGCTGTCCCCCACAGTTTGTGCTCGCCTTCCCTTGGATCTGCGTATTCGTAGCAAGGCTCTCCGTCATAATAGACAAGGCCCCAGGAGTCCTTGCAGAAATGCGCCGGCACAAAATCAATGAAGACACCGATATTGGCCTGGTGCAGAGTGTCCACCAAGTATTTGAAGTCATCAGGGTTTCCCAGACGGCTGTATGGTGCGTAGAGGCCCGTCACCTGCACATAAAGCAAGTGGGCGAACAGCGATGCACCGGAGAAAGGTTGAATGTGCATATAGGAGAGCAGCAGAGGAGAGAGTAGACGATGACACAACCATCGACCTCTTGGGTGCCCATACGACGCCGCCCGTTTCAGTTCATGAAACTTTTCAATACACACATAAATTTCCCAAATATTATATTCAATTATTCAGCTAAGAGGCGGCAACATCAACATATGTGGCAAGAGCAACGACAACAAGGAGCAGCTCACTTGGTATCCCCAGGAGCCTTCAAATGGATGGTGAGCGAGGGGTAGGAATTCTACGTGAGTAAAGTTCATATTTTTCACGTGAGGCACTAAACGATCTGCCAACTCTCGATAACCTGCGCAGGAAATAAGACTCATGACTCGCAGCCTTTTTATGGACCTGGGAGGTCAACTGCCACCGACAGACAACATAAGCGAGCCTCGCACCAGGGCCGCCCCTAAGGTCCTTCTAAAAGCGCCGAAAGTGTTGGTGCCGGGTAGAGAATAGACTCCATGAAAGCCCAAGAACGGCGGACGAGTGGCAACGAATGATTTGACGTACTGAGGTATCTTCCGTCCTGTCCCCTCATCCAGCTTGGTAGGTGGACTTCGTAGATGGCCATTGGCTCTCTGTGAAGCTGGTCGGTCTCGCCAAGTGTTTTGCGTCGCGCCATCCATTCCTGATCGTGCCACTGATAGCGGGCTTCGGCCTGAGATCCACATACAAATCTCAAAGCCCAGAGGCCGTACTCTTCAACTCGCTGCGTTCTACCACTCGGTGGCAGCCACTTTAATTGCCAAGCATTCGGGGCTTGAGCTTAGGCACCCATTGGAAGTCCTGCCAAATCAGAACTTTAAGAACCATGAGCCTCAACCCACTCCAGAGTCCGTACCGGTTTGAAAGCATCGTCACAGGAGCTAATAATGCTGGCAGTTTTTGGTGGGTTTTCGAATTCTTGGGCGTATGGGTCGATCTTAATGAAGTCTGACCCGTTTCGCGCATGAATGCGGTAGCCATACTTCTCGCCAGCACCGATACCCGGGATGAACAGGTCCCAGCAACCGAATTCTACGCGCTTTCTCATGGGATGCGCGCGGCCGTCCCAGCCGTTCCAGTCTCCCACCACTGACACACAGGTGCAGTTAGGAGCCCACACGGCGAAACGCACACCAACAACGCCGTCTACCGTTATGATATGCGAACCCATAAGGTTGTCTACATGCCAACACGAACCTGAACGCGCACCAAATAGGAAGAGCCACAGGGAGCAACTGCTAGATGGACAGCGTTCTAGAGTAACTTGCAGCAATCGAGGATTCGGCTCAGCCCCTGAGAGTGTAGTGTCTGAAGAGCTGCTACTGCTGGGGAGTCACAATACCAACTTTTAACCCCTGCAGCAATTCCTAGGAGCTCCTCTAGAGGCCTTCACGGCAATGCAGGTAAGTAGCGAAACTCACCGGACTGAAAAAGCTCGAGGTTATACTGGGGTACAACCATCCCAAAGCAGTAGGTGTCGTGCACCACATGGGAAGTCTCCTCTCCGTCTCTCTTGACTAGCAGCTCGTAGTCTAAGGGGACGTATGGATCAGAATTCTTTACAGGGGGTCCCCTAGAGGCAGCGGAGGGATCGGTCGTGTATATTTCAAATGCCTGTATACATACACTTCAAGGACTGTCACCGTAAACTCTTGCGCTTTCGATGGCCATAAGGCGTAAAGACAAAGCTAAATGCCGTGGGACACAGCCTCAGCGGTTTAAGGGGTTGGGTGCTTGCCTTTTGAAATAGCAGTTCCCCCTTTCTTTCAAGTTGTACAGACTCCAAGGGAGGGGGAAGCCTCCAATCCGAGACCCCAGCTCGGGGCCTGAGTTCTACATGAGATGCGTTCTTAAGCCACGCGCGTACTACCACGACTCGTACATCGCCGTTGCCAGTACCCTCAACTTTGTGACATCCCAGCATTCTGAAAGGATCCGCGTGCCGCGCCAGGTTTAACAAATGCAGGTCATACTCAGGTATATCGGCCTCTGGAGGCAGAACTGCGAGAGGCACTGCCATGAAATGTGTCTGGTCATGCCGCTGCGCTTCCTCCACATGATCCACTCGAGCCACATCGTGCATGTTAGTATTGGGCTGCTCCTTGGGTCCAGAAGAAGGTACATAGCCTGTAGGACATCCCGTAGTGCGCTGAAAAGGCGCGGAGGGAGAAGGAACACCTTGTGTAGAGTTCTTGCTTCCCCCAGAAGCGGTAGGCGCGGGCACACCGTTCCCATAAGCATTGCCTTGGTGCGCCTCCTGGGACCCAGAAAGGGGTTTCTGCATAGAGGAAGCCTTTCCCGGTCCGGTTTCTGCCACGGATGTGCCCGAAGCACTGGAAAGACGCGTCACCTCGGTCATGCTGGTGGCCAGGGACTCTATAGTTGGAGAATCGCCGGTCTTGGTGGCAACTGAATCTGAGGCGGGGTGGCGAAAAGAAGAGTGCGCCGAAGGCTTTGGGAGCCCGGTGGAGGTGGCATGTGCGCTATTCCTTCCCCCGTGTTCACGTGCCTGCGGCTGCGCGCTTTCTGTCATTTCCAAGGGAAAAGGAGATGACCAGGGAGCGGCTGGGGGGAGCCAGCGAACGGAGAAATCGGGTGTGCAGCGATCTATGGGTGAACCTGGTGAGGTTTATATCTAAGGGGGAAGTAAACCCCAATAAAATACACGGACCACCAGATTATAGGGATGGATGTACAGTCCAGCTCTTTGGAAAAACGAGGGCTCACGTCTCCGCGGACATCCAACAAGATGTCTTAGGTCCCAGGTGTTATATCCACGCCTTCCTCCTTCCTATTCCACAGGGCTCTTTGTCTCGAAACGCCCTACAAAGCAACTCTCCAGCTACCGAAGACAGTGGAGCAGACTGAGCAGCCGACGTCCCGCTGGGCATCGAGCCACCAGGGGAGTAAAGCAACCGCAAATGAAATTCTAATTCCTGGAAAGAATTAACTCTCTGAATGTTTATTTGAGACGGCTGAAAAGACGCAGAAGGACGAAGAAAGAAGACGCTCGAGCCTGGGTGCCAGTTTCCTATCCCGCGACACTGCAGCAGCTTTCTCCGCCGAAGAGCCCCAGACTGAACAGGACTGGGTCTCACTGTCTCTTACAGCAATACACACCTAAATACACATAACAGGTCCTTACTTCTAGCCTGCACCAGTATTATGTGTTAGTGCTGCGGTGTAGGGACGCTCTTAAAGCTTTCTTCTCTCTGCATCACCAGTTTCCTCTTCTCTCTTCAACCACATCCTCCTTGCTTGGAGAGAGGCAATCAAAGGAGTGCACAGCCGCAGAGTGTCGTAAATAGACGATCGTCATATATCGTAATGCACCATTGGTGCTCTACGGGAGATCTCAGGGACTACAGAGCAACAAATTACTAACGGTGGGTCCAGATACCCACGCATAGATTTCTAAAGCTTGCAGCCTAGTAGGGCCCAAGGTTCTGGTGCTTCCGAACAGGCAACTCCATGTGTAGGTCACATGTTACGGTATTGTAGCTTCAAAGTCATGTGGCAGCTTTTGCGCAAAACCCCCCACGTTCTCGGCAGGGGTCAACGATGGATAAGGAATTGTTACCCTTAGAGACAACGTCTAGCTCGAACGGTAAAGCTCTCGCTTATCATGCGACAGGCTTCTGCCGTTTGAAGGGCTTTCTTCCGGTTAGTTACAGCCAAATCAATCAGTTACCGGGTATCAAGAGGAAAGCATACAGAGACGCAGTATCAACATCCAGACTAAGTTAGCTCCAATACCAACAAACTTGTGTCTGCTGCACGACGAGCATACTTGGCACGACTCGTGGCTAGATAGATGTGCATGGATACCACTGAATTGCAAAATGAGGCAGTGAAATGCAACAATTTGTTACCCCACTTCCAGCGCATCAACGCTGTCAAAGACTTGCCAAGCCTGTAGCCAAAGACTACCCAACGCAGAACAGAGGCTAATACCCCTGGCAAAAATGAAGGGCACATTGGTATACCATTGCCAGATTTAGCGGCTGCCCTTAAAGCAACTAACTGATAGTTTGAGACAAAAATTATTGGGGAAATAATGTCAAACGCGCGTCTTTAGTGATGCGAGCCGAAACATATGCAATGAATCCGTAGATTAGCGGGCTGAGCTACACTTCACCGATTTCTACTACTTTAGTTGCATTCAACCAAGAATGAGGAAAGAAATGACTATTCGGTATATCTAGTCGTCTACATTTCTTCCAGGGTCCTGTCGGCTCGATAAAAGAAGGTGTATTGTTGTCTGCGTGTTAACTAGGTGCTGATTGCGAATGGCTGTGAATGCTTGGAGTGTTAAAAAAGTGCAGATACGAGCTTCCTGCTGGTCTCCTCCCTCAAGTCAGGAAGCCTCACGGGCGGGAGCAGTTGAAGCGGGGGTTTTCGAGAAGCATTCAGTAGCTTTCTAATAAGTTTATCTTTAGACTTGAGTTCAGTGCCCTGCAACAAATACTTCGGGTAAAGCGTTAGCGATAGTAGCGCTGCACAGTTTGCTCTAGCAGTTCTGTCTTATCCACTGGTTATCAACGCACTGGGATGTCAGGTTACCCTAAAGATGAACAAAGTGGGACGTAGGGTTTGCTTACAACGGTCCAACTGCGTTTGACCAACCTATTTGGTAATTCATTTTTCTAAGTTCCTTTGGCGGCAATCTAAAAGTATCATCTGGGTATGGAAGTTGACAGCGGAATAACGACGCTGGCGGCGGCAAGGGCCGGCCTTCATGCTGGTGCGAACGTAGAAGCTTCACAGAGGTGAAAGGGCTTGTTTGATTAGCCGATTATAGGTTTGAGATGCGACGACGAGGCTATGAAGGGCATAAAGGTATGACGGCCTGAGGATGAGGAAGTAGTCGATTAATTCATCATTCAGTTGGAAAGGTAACTCCTTTTGTATTTCTTAGAAGAAAAGACTGCTCTTACTGGATGGATGAGCAGTGTGGACGTAGCTATTGATGTAGGAGGATCTAAGTACCTGCAAGGATTACTACAGCACAAGTCTTCGTACAAGTCCTGACTCATCGGTGTATCCCGAGATTAGCAAAACAACAAACTTTTTGGAGTTAAGAAGGTGGAAGAGAGGGAATCAAACAATACATTCGTATATCGAGAAATGTTAAACTCTCGCTCGCAAGAGCCATAGCGTTGACGAGTTGCAGTTGTACCAGTAATTATCTGAGGTCTACCCGAAGTCCCTCGTGTAATTGCATTGTGGGTTGCGACTCCGCGAGTAAATGAGCGACCAGTAGGTCATTTGCACATGATGGGCTGGTTGAAGTTTCAGGAACAAACAAGCACCACTCCTGCTTTTTCGATTGATGCTCCAAAGAACATGAACAACGGAACTGGACACCCTAGGTTCAAGCTGGTGAGCAGAAAAAGTGCCTCAGGGAAGCAGAAGACACCCTTGGAAGCTTCGATGCAGTGAAGAGGCCACGGAAGTCAGAGGCACAGTTGCCCAGCTGCACGGTTCATGCTCAATGCTCACTGCCTTTAATCTGCAGTACGCCCATTTGATTGTCGACAAAGTCACCCCATGGGTTCATTGTACCTGAAGGCCGTGCAGAAATTACTCCACTTATTTGTAAGCTATGCCATTAGCAATCGCACATGTGGCACTTTCACCACGGAGCAATTCTGCGCAGATGCTAGTTCACATTAGCGGTGAAGAGTTGCTATCTTTGCTTGAAGCTAAAGGTGAAGTGCGTTTGTCACAAGGAAAGGCGGTGCACCATTGATGTGCCTGTTCACTTCTTAGAGCAGTACCAAAGACACCGGCTCCCTGGAAGGCGGTGTCTTTCACGAGCTGGCCAGGCTAGGACAGCAAAGCTTTTTCTTAAAGTGGAACCAGCTTCTATCACTATATTCCGTGACCTCTATCAAGGCCCGGTGCACCATTACTCGATCGAAGCTATGCCATGAGTTACCCAATGGAAGGCGTGCATGCAACCACAGCTACGCGTTACGGAGGATAGTGTGCGGGGAAGAGCTAAGCAGAAAGAATTCCTGATAACCTGAAGAACACTCATTCTTTCTGTCGTGAGCGGGGTAAAGTCGGTACCTCAGCAAGCTGAGGCAAAGTCTTTGGGCGGGCAACTCAGTAGCGTACAAAGGAAAGCCGGTGGTTAGCATGCATCCAGGCACGGTGGCTATCCAAACAACTCTTAGCTAGGGTATTCGATTGAAATTTAAACAAACACACAGCAGGACTCGGCACACATGAGGAAACATTTAGTGGATGTGCTAAATATTGGCGGACGGCTAGCAGCTGGCCTGTTGCTTGTCCTGTGCACCCTATCGAGCTGACTCCCGGGTCAGCCTAAGATTGTTTTTGCAGCCACGGACGCTCACACATTACAATGTAAAGATTGAGCGATATAGGGATGATTTCTTGAAAAAGGCAGACTGCAGAAGTTGCCCAGCGCCTTTGGGCATAACCCGACGTTGGTGCCGAAAAGGGAACGAATGGTGGTGCATCTGCGTAACTCTAAACCCCTGAAGAAGCTACGTGCATAGTTAAAGTCGCTGCTGCCCTGTGTTGGCGAGTGGTTTGACAAATCAAACGAGTTCAAGTCTGCTCAACATCTGGGTGTACAGGCGCTTTCTCCTATTCACGCTGATGATAAACACCGGCGTTCGATCCGGGCATTCGCAAACTCGAGTATACCTGAACTCAGTCGAGACTGGCAAATGTTTCCGCTGAGCTCCAGTAGGAAGAAAAGAGGGATATAAGGTCCCGTATCAAGCGAAGCTGGATATCTGCGTACATGGAAGTAGTCTTTGTCTGTAAGTGAGATGCTTAAGAGCGCCTAAGGCCTGCACCTCCACTGTTACAAAACAAACAGTGGTATGTGAGGGCATTCAAGTGTTGTTTTTACAGGGTAAACTGTGCTATGGGGAAATAGCATTTCAGCTGCTGATGTCGAGCAAGGTCTGTCAAAATTTCAAACAATCAAGGCATGGCCTTTGCCTTTACGCACCCCCACGGACATGTCAAAGCTCTATGAGCGTGCACGTCGTCACCGAAATTTCGTTGGGGATGTTACTTCAACCACTGCTACTTTGGTTGGTCCAGTTCAGAAAATGCAGTTTACTGCGTTGTCAGGGGAGACAGGTGCCACAGCAAGGAAGCCTACTGGCCTCCCTACATTTCCTCCAATATTTGCACTGCCCGATTGTGAGTGGCATTTACTCCTAACAACGAATGTTAGTCACGCATTCGTGCTTGCCATTCTTTCCCAACAGGCTACGGGTTGCCAAAACATCAGATTATTACCTGTTATTCTCGTTGCTGCACCGAAACCGAGAATTGGTATCCAGTGCTTAAAGAGGAGCTGAATCCCGTGTGTGGGGAATGAAATACTGCGCGTACTCTTTTATGGGAGCCACTTCACTGTGCAGACATTGCAGCGGTCTTAAATATATCACAATAAGAAACTTCCAGGCTTGCCTTGATAATCATCGACTTGTTCACTGGCTCGGAGAAATCCTGCAGTGTGACCTTAGAGGAAAGTAGAAAAGGAAATCACCAGCAGAGTCGCCGAAGTCCTTTCGCGATGCCCCCGCAATTCATTATTTTGCAGCACAGCCGCACTTTCTTGTGGTGGCCTACGCTTTCTAGCAATATAGGGGGAGTTTCCTGCTTTTGACACTCGCGGATCCAGTTTTTTTGCCAGATTTTAGAGTGGCAAGGTAGAGCACTATCATTTTGAGGATCGCCTGCTATGGCTTAAGCGCCGTTGTTTGTGCATTCCGACTTCAACTTTGCAGTGTCGTTTCGCTCAAAGCAGATACCAGGACTCTTTGGGGCCATGGTAAGATTCGCACTGCAAAAAATGTATCTCACGGTTCTTCTGGTGGACTGTAGCGCGCTCCGCTGCAGGAAAGTATGTACCATCATACCCAGGTTGTCAACGGCTGAAGCCGCGCAGTTCTTCGTCAAATCCAACCTTTTGACAAATCCTTCCGTTTTTAAAGTAATTCGGCTGATTCTGACTTCCTGAGTTTTGCGTGGAACTGCCGCGGATCAGGGGTCAAAATAGCTTTTACTTCGCTATCCAGTTTTGTTAAGGCTCAGGAATTCGTTCAATTATTTGTACCTCATGTATGCAAGTTTCACACATTCTATAGTAGCATTACTATGGATACAAATCTAAAGCTCTTCACTGTGTTCTGGCCTGCATCTATGACCTGCCCACACATTGACTATGACAAACACGGAGAATCACCCTGAGTCAGATGCCCAGCTACAGCGCAGCATCCGTATTCTTTTGAACTTGTGTTTCTACGCTCAGAGACATGCAACCGTCTGACTCTCTATTCTTCCTTGTGCTACTTCGGTTCATAGTACGACAGTATACTCGTCTGCAGGTTGCTCTCCCGCGTTCCCGTTATACACAGAGGAGCCTCTCTCCGATCCAGACGTGGACCTGTCGATCTGGAGTGAGCCGCCACGCTTAGCAACAGAGGGACTCAGCGGCATTTGGCTAATGCATGCAAAACTATGAGCAAAGCTGAAGGAGGACCAGCACGAGGCTGGAAATTCGATCCCGGCGGACTGGCTGGATTTACGAGTGGCGCTAGGATTTCTTCAAAGATACAAGCTTGCGGCTAGTTGGCTAGGACTAGTAGCCATCGTCTCACAAATAAATGCTCCTTTTTACTGTATCGATCGCCCTTAATTTTAGAGGTGCCAAAGAACTATCAATACTGATTTCCTAGGAACAATTTGTAGAGCTGAACAGATTATGCGTGGATCGTGCTACACAGGCAAGTGGTCCATTTGGAGGCGGAGGATACACGTGGTTCAAAAAGGTGTTGGCTTCTAGGACTTTCAAGCTCTGGAGCCTTACTAGACGGGGTTTATAATATAACACGTTTGGGAACGCCAACTTCAATGGTGTATGGAGGAGCCATTGCTGGTATTGTTGCCTGCAAGAAACTTTGCGGCTCTGGTAAAAACGCTAGTTCCCGAATTCCATGGCGACTACCATGTAATTCAGCAGCAGCACATAATCTACCTAAAATATCTACATCTACCTACGAGGACCGCCTGATATGTTGTTAGGCTTTGTTCTCAAGGTGTTCCCTACGCTCACTTTTTCGCAAGCACACCCGGATATGTCGTCCGTTCATTCTTTCATACGTCTCTTCCACAGCTTTGAAGTTCACTATGCTGCATGCACTACCTCTGGTTTTTGCATGCATACATTGCTCCATGAGAAGTCAGTGGTATTACTAAACCAGTGTACACTTTGGTTCTTTTTACCCGCTTTACTCTCTTCGGTTTTCCTATAGGAAGGAGATCACACATTTGAGCGCTCCGACGACAGCGCTCCATCGCACTTCCGCGGTCGGGTTGGTTTGGTCCCTCGTCCCTTGTTGACAATTATGTGTGTCTATATTCCTTCTGACCTTGCTTTCGCGGCTTAATCGCATATTTGTTTTTGTGTTTGCACTGTTCTGATGTTTCTGCTTGCAAGGAGAGTAGTAATGGGGCTAGGACTCTTCTGGTGTACTGCGCGCAGTTGGTCTGGACGTAGTCCTACGGAACACGAGGACTTATGTCTTGAGGTGCAACGGGAAAGTTGCAACAGGCGGAGCTGCACTTAATCACATTCTACTACAAAAGAAGCGAATTGACTACTTTGCTTGTACATACACATGTCATTTGCTGCCGAGTTCTGTAAATCCATGGAAGGTGACGCGATTATGTTCGCTTGTGGGCTAGATACTAGGTGTAGCTAGCTGTCCATGTCCGGATCGCTTAGCGGATGCAGCTACACGGACCCCGACTGGCTCACCCATTAGGTTAGCTGTCTAGGGGGGGCGGGCAATATATTGTAACGCTCAGTCTAAGGTGCTCTTAAAGGGACACTTCATTCCAAGCTTATAACATTTCCCTTGAGATCTTGCGCCCTTGGTTATTCTTAAAGAATGCCTGTAGGAAGCTGAAGTGCAGCAAAAGCTTGCAACTTGTGCACTGTAGTAGATGTGTAGAGAATGCACACAAAGGCGACAAAAAAATTTTCCATAAAAGATAATTTGCAGCATAAAAGCGTATGTACGTTCGAGCCCCTGTGGGGTGACTTGTTTTATACTGTGGTTCCACGTTTGCTTTCATTGCTTCGACTATTTTTCGGCCAAAACAATGCAGCAACAAGAGAAGTGTCGGTAAGTACTCATTGATTTGGGAACAGCGCGATGTAGCTTCCCAAAAGTTGTGTTTCTTACCCAAATGCGATCGTATTCAGGTCCCAGGTATAGCAAGGTCTATTTATTTGTGCAGTTTCTGAAATTTTCCCTCCGTATCCACTCCGCTTTAGCTATTTTCCAAGCAGCAGCTTAACAGGGCCGTTGTCGCACAAAACTAAGTTTCTCAGTACCTCAGGAGTCATGGCTCTCTAATTTGCTAAAAATATCCACGGGAAAGAGCAGGGTGCTCAAGATAGGCACACACACTATCGGCAAATGTCTCCTACCCGGAAGGTGGAATGAGTTTCCTATCCAAGTAGCATGTGCAGAAATGTCCTGAGCCCCTGGAAGGCACTATCGACGTATAGAAATCCGCATCCATATACGTGTTGCATTGTGTTCCTCGTCAAATATAGCAAAACCTCGCATTGCAGGTTACTGAATACGGTCGGGGTACAGTATAATGCACAGGATAGGAGGGGAGCCTCTGGCCCAACCTAAGAATGTTCGAGCTTCAGAAAATGCCCACACATTAAGCTGCAAATCCTAAGCATCAAAGTTTCCCTTGAAAGCCCTTCCAACAGCCACTACACCTACTCCCTATACGATCTTAGACCTGCTCGCAAGAATAATGGTTACTGCCAAGGGGAACATGGCTTAAGGTTATGCAAAATTACAGAATCAATAATTAACGATGCAGAAGCCAGCAAAGGTACAGAATACTGCTGAAGTGTCCGATTGAACCAGGGGACCGCATGCAGCCCCGAGTACACACCCGCGGCATAGCCGAATCAACTATACAAACTTAGTTGTTGACCCCTGCTCAAGGCATTCCAGCCATTAGCTCGGATATACATATGCCTGGGAGTGGGGGCGATACCAATATATTGATTTTTAAGAGAAGCCCCCATACCGCTGTCTGTGCCTTCTGTATGCCTAGAACTTCCACTAGGCTGTAAACATATAGCTTCACCTTCATGGCTTCAGATTGCTCATTTAGAGCTCGAAAAGATGGCTCCGAAGAAGTCCAAGTAAGATGCTGCTCCAGGACCTCGCAAGGTCCCTGTCTGGACATTGGCAACTCGCGAGTTTAGGGATAAAGGGAAAGAGTATCTTGCATGCCATTTACGCAGGTCAACCACAACAGCAGAGTCTACCGAGAAGGATAAGAATGGCAAGGCCAAGCAGAAGGCCGCGATTTCTCCAACACCTGAGGTAGCTTAACCCTGAGGCCGAAGCACGCACGAAGGACGATGTCTTGTACTCTGCTCCTACTAGACACTTAAAAATTAGGGTCAAGGGGCTCTGCTCTACTGTCATGAATCACTATATACGCAACAGCCTCGATAATTTGGCTTCAAGGGAAAGTCATACACGGTGGACTTTTTCGCCCTATTGCAGGTTACACAGCCCCCAGAACGGCCTCCGGGCTATATTGACCTCAAACCCTTTCAGAGGTTGCCCAAAGAAGTCTTGCACAATCACTGCCAGAAGGTGAGCGATTTTAATCTAGAGCTTGCGAGAAGGGCTCAAAAGTTGACGCTCGAACTGTCAGGGTGGAAGGAGCGCCACGGTGATACGCCTGTCTGTTTGCTGACTTCGTGACGCTCAACCCCTAAAATTTCAACCGAGGTGTTTGTTCAGCACAAGATACCGAAGCCTCAGTACGAACAGCGGAGGGCTTCTAAGGGTTTCTTTAAAACGGAATGCATCCTGATCAATCACAAGGATAGTTCCAAAACCATGCGGTAAGGGCATATCCCAGCCCATGGAACAGAAAGTGCTGTTCCAATTTAGTAAGCGCATATCAGCAGCATTACCAGTGCCAATGCCCGTGTACTGCTGTGTACCTTCCTTTGGTGCTGTTTCTTACTTGCACATCCTGTTTCAGGAGCCGTAGTGCTCAACCTACATATCCTGAGGAAGCTCCAAACTCGTACACCTACGAGTTTTCTGCGTCGCTTGCAAAGTTGTCTTCTGCCTGTTTTTTAAATGTGTACTTGTGAAAGTACTTGTGAATGGCTTTTACTAGGTTCCTTACGAACGAGGAATTCCCTTTCAAAGCCCATAGTGAGCACTTCAGCGCGTTGCTGGCACTCCACCATTTAGAGCCAACACGGCCATACGAGAAGCTCTTTCCCTCCCCTTTTAAGGAGGCATGGTTAGTCCTCTCTGGGCAGGCGCCTCAACCGCTCCGGCAGCAGCAGCAGGAAGGAGCTGACTCACCTGCAGCAGGGTCAAAGAAAACGAGCGCTAGATCGAAAGCAACAAAGGCAGCTGCCACTGGACCTACTGCTGCAGAGGAACCAGCTGATGTTGCTATCTCATCTACCTGTGGCATAGTACCAATGCCAGTAGCAGCACCCACAGCAGCTGCTACCGGTCCAAAGGCTGTCAAACAAAGACAGTCTGGCGCCGGTGATGACCCCAGGATTGCCCCTCCCACATCTGCTGCTGTCAATGTTAACTCTCCCTTATTATCTGATAGCCCTTCAAAGGGCGCTTCCGAGGTTCCTGTGGCGGTGCAGATAAGCAGTGCACACCGCTACGCTTCAGAGTTTGAGCGGCAGCAAGCGGCAGAGGTAAACAGGCTCAAACAAGTAAAGAAGGAGAAAGAGAGAGAAATTCAACGACTAGAGGAGGAAGCACAGATGCCAACTGTATATATGGCGGAGGCAGTCAGAAAGAAGGTCTCCATGGTGCTGAAGGAAGTACTTCCGCATGTTACTGCCCAGCACCCTGCGGTTGCTGCTGCTGCTTTGGCTGGTAAAAAGTTTTATGCCGCGGAACCGGGGAAAGGAGGCAGCGCAGAGTCTCTTCTTTTCCCGTTGCAGTGGACAGACAGCAAGTGGATCTCTAGTGTTTCGTGGGCCCTGCGCAGACAGATGAACGCCCCGAGGGCCATGGGGGCCCTCAGGACAAGGTTGCTCAAGGAGCTGACGGGACACCTTCAGTTTGAAAAGGAAATTTCCTCCGCTGCAGTAGAAGCTGTCCTTGCAGTGTTGGTGGTTTCCCCACAGCAGCGGCAACAACCCCAGGAGCAGGTGGTACAACAGACAGAAACGGTGGCCTTTCTTCAGGTCGTGGAGAGCTGCCAGGACTTTATTGCCATCAACACTGCAGACGAGGGCTCCTTGCCGTCTCACTTCTCCCCCGCGGGAAAACAGATTGAAATCCGATGTCAAGGGGCCTCCCCCCAGCAGCGGCAACAGCAGCACCGGGAGGATGAAAGGGGAGAGAAGGCACTGCAAGCGTCAAAGGAGCGTTTCTTTGGGTCGCTCAAAGCCCTTTGTGATGGAGCACGTGAAAAGGCCCTACTAGATACTCTTCTGCAACTTGCAGGGGCCCTGAGCTCTTTATGTTGTTGCACAGGGCTGTATGCCATTGCCGCCAGGACCCTGGATGCGCAGCAGCAGGAGCAAGGAGAACCCGTGGCAGCATTCGCCGACGCGTTTGCTGCTGTAGCTGCCGCTGCAGGAGCAGTTGTTGGAACGCCAGAGGTCGCACAGACGCGCGCATTGGTTCAGCGCCTTGGGGGCTCAGCTCTGACTGCGGAAGCTGACTTCCTGAACCGAACTGAAGCGGTAATTATTCTTGAATCGAGGCCTTTCAAACCTCAAGTGCTAATTTGGTTTGGGACAAGGGCTCAACGCTGGTCTTAGGCGTGCTTTGCTGATCGTGTTTTTAGAGTTGTAGTCTCGGCTGCTCTTGAGTTTTGTGAGATGCGTTCAGATTAAACATCAGGAGCTGGAAGCCTCAGAAAGTCTGCTTCCGGACTCAGTGTCCTTGCGGTTGAGGGTACCCATACAGGGGGACGCCTCGAAGCAAGAGATCTCTGAAGATTGGCTGGGAGCTCCCACGGGCTTCCACTTGCGCGTACCCATAGACCCCCCTGCTGCATCGTCTATAGAGAGCTGCTTGAAGGCCTCATTGGGTTCTGACTATCTGCAGGAGGGCTTTCAAGGGATTTCTGTGCTAAACATTTTCTCTCCGCCTGGGGCAGCGTATCCTCTAGAACCACCCATTGTATGGATTTCATCGGAGGTACCTTGTGGGTCGCCCTCTGAAGAAGTGGTCTCTCTCTCTGAGATTACCCACCCCCCGTATGCGGAAATTGTCGGGGCCATTATATGTGGGACTTTTGGTGCTCACAATGCACTGCGCCTCTCACGTCCATTGCAGCAACTGTCGGAGAAAGCATCTCTTCAAGGCTGCCCGATTGGGAGCTCTCCGAGACCGCCCTGTCCCTCTAGAATCTTAAATGTGTTATCCTCATCTATTTGCGAGACCTCGATCTCCGATGTGGCAGCACTGCTGCAGGCACCGTGGCAATTCGAAGCCCAACTTGATGAACTGCTCGCTAAAGAACCGGACGGCCCTCGGGGGATGGTTGCTCGATGGGTGACAGTAGCAACAGGGGCACCTATTTTAGCGGCAGGAGAGGCAGCCACAGGACAGGAACTGGCACTTTCTCAGCAAAGTCAGCAGTGCCAAGGGAGTACCTCCCCTCTTTCATACGCAGGGGATGATGGGGTCCCCCCTCTGCCCCCCAAAAGTGTAAGAGACAAGGGTGAGGTCAGAAGGACCTCCAATCCCCCTAGGGGGCCGCATACGCAAAGTCATGCGATGGAAGGGCTGACAACAGGGGAAATTCAAGTCTGCAAGACTATTTTGAAGGGGGCAGAACACCCGGCTTCCCGTGATGCAATGAGCCTTCCTGTGCGGCAGCACTTTGATACAGTTCTGGAGTTCATGGGGAATCCTTTTAAGCGAGTTCTTGTAGTACAGGGAGAAACAGGGTAAGCCGTGGAATAAGCCTTTCCCAGTCTCTACGATTCTTTTGACCACCAACTGTTCTTCCTGTTGCCCACCGTCCCTCTGCACCTCTCTTTCGTTGCCAGTGGCAGTGATTGCACTCTGGACTCTATGCGCATTCCCAGCTCTGTAGAGTGGTACTGCTGCTCCCAGCTTCTTTCTGTTTCTTGTGCGGCTGTAGCTCTCTTTTGCATATTTTCAAGCCTGAATTCCTTCGTCAAGTGCTGCTACAGCGTGCGCTGTTGCTGCTGTTATCCCATACGCTGTTGCCGGTGCATTTGCGTTTGCTGTTTCATATGCTGCTGCTGTAATTGTACGCAGGTCTGGCAAGACGACCCAGTTGCCTCGTATGCTGTTAGAAGCAGCGGCTCAAATCGCACTGCAGCAGCTGCAGAGCAACAGCAGCATTAGTAAGGATCAGTTTCCTGGTTTTGTCGTGTGTACGCAACCCCGGCGGTTGGCTGCTGTATCGGTGGCTAGTAGGGCGGCCTCCGAAATGGGGTCACCTCTGGGGGCCCTCGTAGGATACCAAGTGCGGTTGGAGTCTCGACTCAGCCAGCAGACGCGTCTCCTCTTTTGCACCCACGGCGTTCTCCTTCGACAAATCCTGAGCGGCGAGTAAGGGACCTTTCCTCTAGGCTCCACATTGCGAGGGCTACTGAGGAGAAAGACACCGTTACAAGTGTTCCTTTGGTAGATATATAGAATTATCACTCATTGGCCAGTCTGGCCTTCAAATACATGGAAGACCGAATTGTGTCTGATTTGTGAATGTGCGTTCGTGGATTCACGCGTGCTTCTGGATGTACGAAATGGCGCATAGCATATTGTTTATCCAGATACGCTGGATACAGAATGCCACCTTCAGTCTTTCCTCCTCTATCATTTGTGGCGTATCACATATAAGCCTGTTAGTTGGTGCGTGTGATGTCGCCAGTGTGTTGGAGAGGGCCTCGGTGGTGGTGGTGGATGAGGTGCACGAGCGCTGCACTGAAGTGGATATGCTCCTCCTGGTCCTTGCCAAGGCCCTTGCCAACAAGAGCCACAATGTATGCTACACTTTACAAACCACAACCTCGTTGGGGTCTTAAGTACACCAGGGGCTGCAAGAGCGCTAGGCAGAGACCAAGGCTGTACATTTGGCACCCTGAGCCGCAAAATAGGACTCCGAAAGCAAGGAAATTGGGGTTCATGTTGCATGCGGGTGCTCTACAGCACGCAGCAGAGACAGAAAAAATTGCATTGGCAGCGAAAACTGAGCTTTCCTTGTTTCGTGTGCTGTTTCCAAAGCATGGATACCATGAAGAACTCTCTGGGAGACTGGTGATTGGGTAGAAATGCTCATTTTTGGTGTCACTTTGGTTTGCAATGCGGTTTCTATTCAGCTCAAGGTCGTAGTAATGAGTGCCTCTCTGGCAGTAGAGCACTTTGTCGCGTACTTCCGTCCAGAGCGGCTTGTCGCACTAAGGGCCCCCTCGGGTTGCAGGAGGTGGCAGGATCAGCGGCACATGTGGCAGCAGCAGCAGCAATTGCTGCGGGATGAGGGGGAACATTTGCACAACAGTGTGGCCATCCTTAGAGTTCCAGGGAGGACTTTTCCAGTGTCTGTATACTATCTCAGCGAAGTGCTGGAAATGTGTGAAAGGCCTTCGCTTCCTTCTGCATATCAGGGAGCTTCAGCAGCTGCAGCTGCTTCAGCAGTTGAGGCGAGGTACAGGGGAGGAGCCAAGCCTGCTGCAGCGAAAACTGAATGGCGAGATGTACACCAAGATACATTTTTTTCAAATCACAGTTCTCCTGGCAACCAGACAACACCTGTAGCAGCAACAGCAGCTGGGACCCCAGTGGGATCGCTTCCGCAGCTACCGCAGTTGGTTGCAGCGGTGGTCCGTCACGTACACCTGACAGGAATACCGTGTGGGAAGTCTGCCTCAGGCGCTCCTCGAGGACACCGCGTAGGAAAACTGAGACAACAGGAGCAACAGCAGGGAGCGGGGACAGCTATAATTGTGTTCTGCAGCGGAGTTGGAGAGGTTTCCGCCGTCTGCCGAGCGATTGAGGAGCTTCAGTTGGACCTCTGGGTGTTGCCATGCCACGCGTCGCTCCATCCACGACAGCAGCAAAAGGTTATATGCTGCTGCGGCTGTTGCTTTTTCTGCAAGCTCCAGTGTTTCCGCTGCTGTCGGTGCTGCTGCTAGTGCGACTGCTACTCGTGCTGCGATCGCAGTCGCAGATCCCGTATATAGGGGTGATCCTTTGCTTACCCTGTCCATCATGGGTTTGATGCCGCCTCCTCGTGCGCAGGATATTTCCGTTTAGCTTGTAATGTTCGCCTTCAGGTATTTGCTGCACCTCCTGCCGGCTGGAGGAAGGTTGTTGTTGCGACGAACATCGCCGAAACGTCAATCACAATCAGCGTAAATCCCTTACCCGGTCCTTCATATGCCAAATTGCGAAAGAGGACTCATTCACGCCTTCTTACTGTCCTATGCTTGGACGTGCGTCAGGGCTTGTGGATTAGGCTTTTGTAGTTTGTGTTTCCTGTGTACCAAGGATGTGGGGTATGTGGTGGATTGCGGGACGCACAAAATGCTACGGTACGATCCATCGAGACGCAGCAGCAAGCTTCAAGAGGAGCTCATCACGAAGGCAAATGCTCAACAAAGGAGTGGAAGGGCGGGTCGTGTAGCTGAAGGCCACTGTTTCAGGCTCTACGAAAAGGGCGAGTTCAATGACATGCCCCAGTAAGCCGGTGTTCCACATTTCTCACTTAATACACCCTCTTGCTCATGACTAAGGATGTAGGGACAGAACGAGCATAGGGGTGTAGAATAGCATCAGGTAGAAGGCTAGGCTGTCCAGTTGATGCATTGCAACAGCCTGATAACAAGACTTGCTTACTTTAGTTCTGCAGTGCAGGGCCTTGCAGCAGTCACCAGCATTAATGTTCACTCGCTGAGAGCCGCACTCACAGTAGAAGTTTCTGGACAAGCCGGGATGATGAAAACAGCTTCTTAGAGGCAATTTAAAGATATGCGATTGTAAGCACAGGCATGCCAACATGCAGCCGAGTGCACAGGTCTCCTGTTGCTGCTGCAGGGCTGAAACTCCTGAGTTGCATCGTCAGGCCCTCCACAACGTCTGTCTCCAACTAAAAGTACGCAAGGGTCTCTTATGCCTTATTTTTGCCTGGCCCTGTCCTGTCGGGGCGCCCTCATCTGTGCCTCATCAAATCGTTCTCCTTGGCGTATTTCTACCCATTCTGTCTCTGTACCTCACTCTCTGACTGTCAAAGCCGTTCTCATGTTGCATCTAGCAGGTTCTGTACGTCCAAGTGAGTGCACGGTATTTTTCATACGTCTTGCTGCCTAGGCACTCTCCCCACTTGCTTCGCTACCACCTGAAGTCGTCTTCTGCCTTGTGGCATCTCACCGTGTGTCTCCTTTTCTTAATGCGCTAGTGCCAACAGCAACCTAGAGAGGGGCACAGCGGGAACTCTAGGGCGCCTGTGCCTTGCAGCGCCCCTTCCTTATGCGTGTCCCCGTCTCCCGTATCCTGCATTTCTAGTACGTCCAGTGAGCACTTCATGAAACTGTTTCTTTGAATGTGCTTGCAAACAAACGTCAATTGCTTCTGCACTTTCTGCTGCTGACATAGGCCATCTTCCCCGAGGAGCCTCTGCACCATTTGTTGGGCCAGTGCCTTGACCCGCCAGCCCAAGACCATGTAGACGCCTCCATCAGGTGAACAGCTGTAGCAACGCTAGCATAAGAAGCAGCGGTATCAGCAGCACACGCCGATGGCTGAATCTTGGTACATACACTTGCCGTACCTGTTGGTGCTGCTGATGCAGGCACCTGGTTCACTTGGGTGCTCTGGAATGTAATGGAGGCCTTGTGGGAGAGTCACTCACGCCTCTGGGGCTCTTCCTCTCGCGCTTTCCCATGAGCATATCCTACGCAAAAATGCTCATCTTTGCTGCACCCCTCGGCTGTCTTGAGGAAACACTCGCACTCTGCGCCCTCATGGCTGCAGACTCGGATCTGTATATTCCTGGGGCAGAGGCGGCTGCTGAGAGACAAAAGGTCGGCTACGCATAGAAGGCGAAAGATTGAACATGCATATGATCCTTCTTTTGGACTCCATCTTGGTGTCTCCTTGCATGGCGCGTTCCGTCTGCGTCTCTGCGTTTCTATCTACCGCGTTGTCTTTTTGTTGATTTTTCTAGTTTCCAGGCCATTTGAATTTGTCCTTTGATCTGGACGTGCTCTTAAATTTCCTTACTTGTCGCCCCCTGTTTCTTGTTTCCTGTCGTAACTTTTCGTCTGCCACCCCCTTACATTCTCGCTGGCGTGTCTTTGCTTCTCCTCTTTAATGCTCGCTTGCTGAAGTGTCAGCTTGTCGCCTACACTACTCCGACTTGTGGACGCGCGGCAGCAGTCCCTCAATCTGCTGAGGATTAATGTCCTGCGGTTTGCTCTTGTGTGCGTGTTTTTATGTGTAGCATTTTGCGCGAAGCCAGTCCGATTTTGTAAGCAACCTGCGGGTTTTTGCTGCATGGAAGGCTGCGGTGGCGTGTGGTCGGGGAGCAGAAGATGAATTCTGCATGCGCTTTGGAGTAAACAGCAGCACATGCAGAGCTGCGGAGGCCTTACGGAAGAGATTTAGGAGAGTAGCCAGAGATGCAGGGCTGATGGCGATGATGGGCAGAGAGCCAGAACGACAGATATTGAGCAGTAGTACAGGTGAGTCGATTCAAGAATGCCGCTTTTGTTTATGACTATTTAGGGCTTTATGCTCATATGCCAAAAGCAACGAGAAGCCTAGAAAGCCATTCATCCATGCCTCTGGGCCTGAAACTTGCATTTCTTTCCATTTGCCATGTACCTCTTCCACTGCTTCTCTGTTGCCTAATCTTACTCTCCATTGTAGTTGTACTTCTTTGAATGTGTATACACAACTTTAATAGCGATATGTGTCTAGAAGCCCATGTGTACTTCAACTCTCTTTACAGGCATGAGACAGGGGGCTCCCTCCACATCAGCAATCAGCCTGAACTACAGCAGCAACAACAACAGCGTCGAGGGCTGTGATAGTGATACTGGAGACGATGAAGTGGCCCTGCATGTTGAGGAGACATCTTCGCCTGTGTCCGTTAGCGATATAGGATCCACAGAAGGCACATTGGGGGTAGTCTCGAGCCAAAGTCCAAAAGGGAGGGCCAGAGACAGTGTCAGAAGCATATATTGGTACATTAAGGCGTGTGTTGTCGCTGGGTTGTATCCACAAGTAGCAACCATCCAGGCGCCCCGGATCTACACGGTAAATTTCTAAAACCCAGTGAAGCGAGGTTCTGGATGCAATCGCTCAGGGATGTTCAGAAGCCCTTTTATTTTAGCTGCTGCTTCCACAGCACATTTTGTAGCCTCCTCTGTTGGTGCCCCTACAATCAAATCTGCCACAACAAAGGTGCTGGCCACCGCTGCTGCGGCAGCAGCCGCACTTGATGTTTCCACTTCATACGAATCATCTGTCGGTGGTACTACACTGCTGCAGGCAGTGGGGTCGGGTACTTTGGAGAAGGCCCCTGAAGCGTGGCAAATGAAGTTCTTTACAAGAGTCGATGCAGACCCCATCTCCTCACAAGAAGATAAGCGTAATTCCAAACAGAAGCTTCAGCGGTAAGGTGTGAGGCCTTCAATTGAAGGTGAAGATTTGCGAACACAAGAGTAAAGATGCCTTTATTCGAAGTTCTTCGTCTTTACGTTTTAGGGTTTGCAGAGACCGCTTGCAGCTCCGATACGCGGTGTTGTTGTTGTATACTCAACCAATTTTATAAGGTCTTGCTGTTTACAATTTATGATTTGTGTTTTGCTGTTTAGGGTGTTTATACACCCGACATCGATAAACTTTAAGACCTGCGAGTATGACACTCAGTGGGTGGCCTTCGGTGAAAAGCTACAAACCACAAAGCTCTTCATCAAGGACGTTTCCACCGTCTCGGTCTTCGCCCTCCTCCTCCTCTCCTGTATGCCCCCCTTCACTAGTGTTGCTGCATCTGATGGTGTTCTCGAAAGTGTGACTGCTACTGATTTTCCCTGGTTTCGCCAGGTGTCGCTGTTATACCATGTGCCTTTCTTGGCTGTTGTTAGATATGGTGTCTAGGCGATACCTCTATGCTGAATGATATTGAATTTTTGTATGTAGAGTTTTAGGAAGCTTTGTACGCTCTTCCTCGTAGGCTGCGAGCTGGTTCCAGCTCAAGGAGAGGGTGCCCTTTGGCTGGATGGATGGCTGCAGCTGCGATGCCCCGGCCTTATCAGCAGCTACGTCAAGCACCTAAAAGGGCTCTTTCACACCTTTCTTAATGAATTTTATTGCCTTTCTGCCGTAGCCCTCATCCGCAGGGGATCATTCGACACCCAGGGAGCTCCCTTGCCACAGGCACGGAACCTTGACTACGATCAACTGGCACTCGAGATACCAGTTACTGCGACCAACCCGAGATGCGTCTTTTTTGGAGCCTCAGACGCCATTCACAGGAGGTGTGAGCTGACAGCACTTATTAAAAGACTTGTGGAGCTCGAGGGACACCTTGTGTAAGTTATCAGCAATTTGCAGGTATCGCGGCTAGTCCATGTTAGCCGCTCCGGAGAACATCACCCGAAAAAGGATGGCCGCGAATTAGGTTGCCATCTGATTCCGACCCCCGCTGGCTGAACTCTCCTTTCGAGCACCTGAAAATTTTACGGCTCCTTGGAGTCTTGAGGCATCCATTTACTGCCGACTCATGATGTTAGTGCAGTAGTTTGGGGGAGCCGTTGTTGCTCCAACCCCAAATTCCAACTTCACTGCAGGTAGATGCAAGGGGATGTGCAAGTTCATTTCTGGGCTCTGAAGATAGGGGAGAAAGCAGTGGCTGAGGGGTAAGAAGTCTTGCATGTTTTGGCGCTTTAGATATCGAGGCGTATAGCTTTGAGGAGATAGAAATTTGCATTTGCAGCTAGTATATTCCATGTAGAAGCTCTGACACCAGAATAACTAAAAGCTGTAATGCCAGTATCAGTTTTCGCAGCAAGGGCAGTACTGCTACTTGGCAGTAGCTGCCCCAGAGCCATCTGCGGCTAAGAGCACATATAATGTAGCAGGCGCACACAATGGCTCTTCCCATACTTGGATTCCGCAGCAAGGCAGATATCCAGCTGCACATGTTTGTACGCCTTAAGTTCAGAGGCATAACACAGCTGTGGAGCTGCTTTCCAATCTAGGGCTTGTGAGTTGTGGGAAGATATCACTCTGCTTTCATGTCGTCAATATGGTGTTTTGAGTGGTTATCACCAGGAGATATTCTATGGCGCAGCTTCCAGGGCGTTCTGCAAAGGGAAACAATTGGGGGTCCACGAAGAAACAAAAGCATTACCGCCTTTGCCACCCAGTCCCACACTCGAACCGTTCAGCCTAGGCTTGAGGCCACAGCCCATCATAATTGATAGCCAGAAGTGGAATTCTTGTTCCTGCTCTACAGGTGAATTTCTCGCCCCCTTTCTCCGGTAGCTCACTTTTGACCCTGAAGCACTAGGCCTGAAATTGAGCCCAGCCGTCTACTACCGATCAGCTAAATCCCAAACGCGAACGCTGCAATTCAAAGCATCGTCTAAACACTGAGCAGCGAAAGCCAAACACCAAAATCACAACGTGAAACACGACACCCAAGTGGCTCAATCGACTGACCGAGTCCACAGTACGACTGAAAGACAGACTTTTTCTTCCCCCCAAAGCCCTAAACTGCGACTCTCAACATTAATACCATGAATCGATTCCATGCATACTTTACAGAGGCTGGTGGCTTGAGTTTCCTAAGGAATCCACATACCAGGGCCCCTGGTTCTCAGCCCTACGCAATCCTCACAGCCCGGACAGGGACCACTCTTTGCCCGACAACTATTTTGTGGATCGTACTTCTTTGTCTTTCTTAATCTTCTGGTGTCACCTTTTTACTGCTTGATGCAGATTCAGTGCCCTTACCCTCGCCCACAGCATTTTCCTGAACACATACCCTATCCTTTAACTGCAGACCTCAGGCAATATACCTTTAAACCACAGCCGTGCAAGTTTCAGAGGGCAATAAGAGGATCCTCTTCTTCCCACCACAAGTCTTCTGTGTTGTGCCCCTCTCCAGCAGCTTTACCGCCGTTTGCAACAGAGCCATTTCTAAGTGATATATTTCTCATTGCTTATAACTCAACAACACAAGCATGAAACTGGTCTTGCAGCGTGTTGAGGGGGCGGCTGTTCGGGTGGCAGCGACTGGAGAGGAGGTCTCACGTATTGGAAAAGGTATTGTTTGTCTCTTGGGAATCAGCAAAAAGGACCACAAGTAGGCTGGGCATCCGAAGCCTTGAGCTTTCCTACAAGGCATGCACCTCATTAATGAAGGCGTCCTTTTTTGGACTCTAAACTAAAGCAGGTGGACAGAGGGACAAGCTTGACGGTCGGTGTTCATTTCCTTGGTTCAGGGTGGATCTGGACTATGGTGTGAAGAAGTGCCTAGGCACCCGCCTCTGGGGTAGGGAACTCCCTCTCCCTCATTCTTCTTCTAAATACATAATCATCTTGCTGTGATATCGCTCAGAGAGTTCTCTTGACCTCTGCCTGCATAAAGCCATCCTCCTTCCCACTATCACATCTTGCCTCTTTGGCATCGGTGTCTACTTGTGTGCTTCTCCTCCTACTGTTTCCTACATTATCCTCGAATAATCCTGCCTCCATTTACCTGCTGTTGCCTGGCTTTCTCAACTCAAGTATCTCTGTGCATCTGCGGAGAGACGTCACTATCTTTGCCTCGCCTGTTGGCAGTCGGCGTCACTGCCGCCTTAACCTGCACGCACAACCCTTCAAAGCGCTTAACTAGCGGCAGACCCATGTCCCTGTTGCGTATGTTTCTGCAGAGGACCCTTCGGGAAAACCTTGGCAGAAAAACGTTACAGACGTCGGCTACGGTAAGCTTTAGGCGCCTCCGGTCTATGCCCTCATACCCAAACCCGAGTTGCTTTCGTGCCTTCTATCCACACCACATTATACAACGCTGCGAGCCACATCCGTAACCCTGCTCATGGTAAATGACAGCCATAAAGCATATACCACCATACCGCAATTCTAAAGCAGTATAAACTTGCATGTGTTCGGCTGCGTTTAGAGATTTTGGTGGTCTCAAACTTTACCCTCCAAGCACAAACGAAAAAGGGCTTTCAACCAGACTTCTCCAGAGGTGAGGGTTTAGGCTTTGCAGTTTCGATGCCAACCCTAGGAGTCTGGGGTCACATCATTACTAGTAGTGGTATTTCGTTTCATTCAAACTCCTAGTGCACAGAACCCTTCCCTTGGGCTGTGTGCTGAGGCTTGTAATGGTATCTAAGGACTTTGGTATAACCGTTTTGCGCAGCGATGTCCCCCGACGAGGCAAGGTCGATGTATGAGAGCTTTGTGGCAAGTCTACGGGCGGCGTACCAACCAGACAAAATAAAAACCGGACGATTCCAAACATGCACACGTAGGTATTAGTCCTAAGCCATCATACAGAAGCCTGAAGTACCGCACTTCCCGGTGGGGTTTGATGTGGAAGTAACCTGTGGGGTACACTGCTGTCAGCGTCTCCTGGCCCACTGTAATTAAAATGCTTTTTTCTGTCTAACTTGACAAGGAATGTGTAGTGTGGGGAAGTGCTGTAGCATCTGGATCCAGTGTCCACCAGTGTACAGGATCCTCCTCGCCTTAACATATCCTTTCCTATCGAGGCTTTACACGGCACTGTCGTTTGCTTCCCGACTGCATTTCGCTTATGCCGCACGCTTAACCACTCTACATTGGCTTCTTGTATCCTCTTTTGTGCGGGACATCCCGGCGCCTACATGTGCCTTCGTGTATACATTTCTAGGCGTAGAGATCCACAATGACGGCCCAGTAACCATCACAATCGACACGCAGGACCTCCAGCTCAACCGTAGCTCTTCCTCCCCGCCGGGCTCATCAGGGAATAGTGTACAATCGAGTGCAACGGCAACTGCCGGCGAGAACTGCAAGGAAGCAATCCAAAACAATGACCTGGGCACGCACCCCAAACATTCTTAGTATTTTCCTTGTTGAGAAGCAGTCAGCCTTGGGCTCTCTTTTGGCTTTGCAAGGCTCAAGCAAAAATCCAGCCAGCTTTTCCTTTTTCATGCTCATGGTCCACAGGGTGTCGCCAATGCGGCTGGAAATAACTAGGCCTCCTGCTACTAGTCACAGCTGTTTGGGGTGGGCACACCCTCTTCTGCAATTTTTTTTCGGAGCTCCCGGATCCTAATTTGGTGTATCGATGGGCCTAGCAATGTTTTGTGGCACCTGGAAAAAGCCTGTGGAGTATCTGCTGTCTAGCGTACATAGGTGGTTGCGAATGAACTGCATGCCTTGCCAAGTTCCCTCAATGATTCGCAGTGCTAGCTTCTGAGCTCTCTTGACCCCTAAGCTCTATTTCGCACTTCCTTTCTAGCGCCACAGACAGTCTATACTTGCTCGTAAGCTGCTCTTACGGTGCGTTAAATCCCACGCGCTGGGACTGGTGCTAGAAGAATTCCGTACTAATAGAAGCGCAGTACAGTCCCGCAAGTTGGTGTCAATAGAAATGTAAATTCTGTCGTCACTAACTTGGTGAGTGGACATTCGAGTGCCTCCTGCTCCTTTGGAAGATGATTTCCTTTCTTGCTGCCTCCCCTGTGAGGTCATCTTTGTCTTCCTGCTTCATTTTTTATCTAGTCCCGTAGGCAACTATTTGCAGTGGACACCTTCGTACGTTATTGCAATATTGAGATCCGAGGAACGCATGCGCTGAGAGTACACCGGCACGGCTTATCGCCGCTGTTGGGCAGCAATTACCATTCTTCTTCCCAACCGTTCCACATTCTCAAGCTTCACAGGATCCCCGTGTCCCAATCCAGGTGTCTTAGCTGATGCCCGACACGAAGACCCAGAATATACTTTCCGCATCTCGAAAATGGAAAGCTGCTGTAAAGGGTGGTGCCTTGATAGATTTAACGCAGTCTAGTCCACCTGCTGAGAGAGGTTGAACCCTTAAGCATATAAGCCCTCAAGCCAAACAAAGCGAAAACGCCAGATTTGGTCCATGGATCTCGACGCGAACTACACGCGCTATAACTACGTTTTCTGCCAGTATTGGCAGCACTCCCTTCCTGGGATCCTATTTTGGGGCCGCGCTTTGTGACCCGTAGTATATTGAAGTGTCCCTTCATGGTTTACTCCTTGCCTTCTTGCACTTCCTGCACCCTCAACCAGTACTGGCAGAAGCACTTATACTACGTCGCAGAAGTGATCTGCAAGCGATTCGTGATGGCACATAAAACGAATAGTATGATTCATATGCCCTCAAGACCTTGACCTATCTAAAGGTAACTACGCATGTAGCCCAAAGCAAATGGGACAGCGATAGCGAAGCGCACGTTTCTGCCTGTGAGGAACACGTTTAGAGTCCTGCAGCTTTATCTATAAGGATATTTAAAGCTGCACGGAGACGAAAAGGGTTCCAGTCTAACAGGAGGCTAGCACAGCGCTGCTTTACATCTTCTGAAGGGGAACCCAACACATTGGGAATAGTGAAACGATACATTTAACGTCTCAATTGAAAGGGGGTCCCATACACAGATGCTTTAGCAGAAACATAAAAAAGTCCCAATGACTCCTACAGGCCAGTAAGTCCGGCAGACAATCCCCGCCTTGTGGACCTTCCTGCGGCCGGGGGCCTCATTGCTGCTACAGCATGATCGTGGCTGAGGCTCTCCCCAAGTTGAGCGCCACCCACAGCCGTTGGCTGTGACTCAATGTTGGAAGAGCTCTGTAGAGAGACCCCTGCAGCTGGCGGCCCTTCTGTCAGAGGTATTATCGAGTCAACGATCCCTTGCTGGAGTGCCCCCTCTGCATCAAGGTACTTTTCTTCAGCAAGAAAACTGGCCATGGATGAAGGAGGGATGGAAGTGAGCTGCCTGAAGAGCATTAGGACAGTAAATACACAAATCCTAAGGGCCACGTGAAGATAGCCATAGAGGCACCCAGGTACTAAAGTGTGCAGGTACTCATATGTCCCTGCGTGTTGTACGCTCAAGTCAATCAAAAATGGCTTCTACGGCCTAGCTGCTTGTGTCAAAACTCGTTGAGGATGTAAAGAGTGCATAAAGGCAACGGGTCGATCATGTAGAGACCCTCGCGAAATAATACGTCATACAGCACGGCCCCGAAAGAGGGTTACAGGAAGAGAGTGGTGTTAACACTGGCGGCAGAAGAAAGTCATAGTGCGCGTGGCTTGCAGTCAGATCCTTGGATTAGTCGCTCTGTTTGAGTTGAGATATTTTATGCTGTAGGGTTCTACCGCCTTCAGCAGGTGGACTCCACTGCTTTAAATTACTGAAGGCACCAGCATTCACTGCACACTTCAATTGACTGGGGCTCCAATAGGATTTCATGCACTGCTTTCTCACCCGTAGAGCCGTTCCACTTGGTCCTTAACTCTTTTAACGCCATCCGCTTCTGTGAGGAGGTCGTTTAGGGGACCGGCAAGGGCCCCCATGGGAAGGTGCAGGAGCACTCTGCTGCCACCCAAGGCATACCGGTGACCTGGAGCCCCGCCCGCCAGCAGCAGAGAAGCAGAGGAGGCGCATAAGCCACAGTTTACGGTATAGACTGGGCTAGACATCATCTGCAAGCAAAAACCACGTAAGAATGGCTGAAGCCTATCCTGACTTTGCTTTTGCTCAAGCTGTCGCTGCTCCGAATGGGTTATGCACGACGGTGTCCGGACCATAAAGACCTCCAGGAAGCAGCACTAGGATATTTAGGTGCAGTGGAAATTGCAAAAATACACGTTTTATAAAAAAATGTATGAGCAGACCTGCATGAGGTCTAAGACGGCCAAAGCATGAGTAAGCGACCCTCCCGTGGAGTGTATATGCAGGTAGATGGCACTGTGCTTCCTCCCCTCGGAATCAGCGGTCTCCTCCAGCAACAAGAGAGACCCCAGCAGCTCCTCAGTCGTTTGGGGTCCCAGCTCCGAGAACAAAAACAACACACGTTCTGCCTTCTGTCTGCACGTACGCCCGAAGCCTCAATTATTACCAGTATGTCCACTACAACAGATAATAAACACTTAGATGGCAGCAAAATCCCAAAGAGAAACATCTAGGAGCTGTAGTCCTACGAACTCATACAGCGTTTGGTGTGTAGTGCTTGCAAACTGACTTGTCATACAAATTCACCCAATGCCTGACACCAGGAGCAGCCTCTTCTGATAGTACATTGGGCACCCCTGAGACACGCACAACCAGTGAACACCTTGTGCTGCTGGCCGCGCTGATAGAGTAGCTACTAGGAACAAGGGCCGTTTGATACCCTTAGGGATATATATTCCGGCCTAATCCTGTTGCATTTATTGTAGAAAGAAGTACCCAGAGATTTGGGGGCAGTTGGTTCTCCAGAATACCCCCTGAAGGGGGTGGTACTCTGCTCATTAGTTACAACGAGCCGTGTGGTACGGAGATGCTCCCTAGCCCCAGCAGGGGCCCAAGCGTTGGGGGCCCTCAAAAAGCAAGAGGGCCAGTCGGCCTCTCTTCTAGCAAGGGCAGACAACCATTTTATCCCTGTTTCTGTTGCTGTCGCTGTCGCTGTTGTAGCCTTGGCTAATGGGCCTAGGGATCTCTTTGGAGTGAGAGAAGCAGCGAGAACCTGATCTCCACTGCAACAGCACACTATTAGAAGACCAAAAACAAAAGAGAGGGAAAAAGAAGTCCTCCAAGGGCCCCGCGGAGGGCCCTCGTCCGCCGTCGGTGTCATCGATTGCACGGACGGGCCCCCTAATATCACCACCCCACGGGGGCTTCCCAAATCTCAAACGCTTAAAAAACACGGAATCCTGACCCTTTTTGGCTTGTAGATACTCAGTAGGGCCCTAGGATAGGACCGCCAACAGGAGACTGAGCTATTCATGGAGTGCGGTTTTTGTGAGGCACAGGAATAGACGTTCAAGTTTACTGGGAAAAGATTACTCTTACGGTTTATAACTTGGATATTTCAAGAATTGATGTGCCTAATTTTTGCATTCGCTTTCGTTTGCTTCCCCCAATCAAAGGGGGGGCCCTACCCATTAATACCTCTCTAGTTAACCCATCGCCGACAGTGGCCCAATTCGGGGCCCCAGGGGGGCCCGACTGTTCTGTCTTTGAGCTCGTCTGCAAAGTAGACTTAGTGAAAGTTTGAATACTAAGACGCCTTTATAGCTACCTGATCTCAACTTAGTGGGGCGGGGTCCTGAGTGGTGGTGCGCTTGGACTTTTAGATGCATGATAGCATCAAAGTCTTGGGATCTCCAGTTCAGGGTGTCTACAGCATAGCGTTTACCGTTTCTCTGCGTGCTGGAACATACTACAATGACGACTTACAGAATCGGGTCACCCACCGTGGCATCCGCCTGCCTCCAAATGCTTCTTTCCTTGCACATGTTGCTACTATGATACCTTGGCTCTTGCGGGTTCCCTCTATAAAATGTGGGTCTGGGGAAGCATCGTTTCCAGACCCGCGGAACCTAGAGGATCCTAGCATAGAGAAGCTGTTATCGACCGTCGCTCAAATACGGGCCTGGCCGACGCCCCCGGCTTCAAAGCGGGGTCCCCTAGATGCTCTGGGGGGTCCCTTGAGTAGGCTCCGCTTCATTCAGAAACGAGGCAGTACGAAATTGCCCCTGATTTCCCAGGATGCTTCCCCCTGCCAAGGTTTGGCCTGCTGGACTGTTGCCTTCGCGACTTCCCGATGGCTCGTAAATTGACCGAGAGTGTGCTGTTTGATCGAATGGGCCCCGAAGGTTGGAAAGGCACTGCAGCACCTTTCGAGCTTTTGAGGAATTTTACGTGCATCCATGATACTCTGCAGATCCAGCTTATAGGCAGGGACTTGATTAGGTTGAAGAAGAAGCAGCAGCAAAATGCATAGCCCCGCAATTTGCTTCTTATATGCTCCCAGCACTACTGCAATGGTGGCATTCGCTTAACACCCATGCAGACAGGGCATGCACCTCCAGGGCCCCCCCTCGCATCAGATTCTCAAAAAGTTCTGGTGCAGATGGGACCGGGGCAGATATTTTGGGCTGGCTGGCCACCAAGCTCATCGATTGTCTAGACGAAATCTTACAGTAGAGCCCTTATTAGCTGGTCTACTTTCTCCCGGACGCCTCTAAGAGCACTTCCCCTCCCCCCCTGTTCGAGCTGCTGCTTTGGGCATTTGTTTTCGGCACAAGTCTTAGGTGCTGCACTGGCAGTCCAGGGCCCATATGAGTTTTTGAGGGAGGGGGCTGCTCAGGCAGCCGAGGAAGCCCTCAGTGCTGCTCAGGAAGTCACAAAGCTACAGAAACTAAAGTCACATATTGCAATATCCGTAGCAACAAGTGGTGCAGCGTCTAGTGCAGCCACATCAAGTCCTTTTATCGTTTACTTTTAGGGAAAAGACGAGTTGGGGGGGCCCGCAGGTGTCTCCTGAGGATTTGCACCGAAGGATACAGGAGTTGATGGGGAGGAAAATGAGGGCTCTTGCTCTGGCAAAAAGTCTCTCAGTTGAGTCTCAACAGATAAAAACCCGCCAGCTGCTGGTCAGGAGAACGAGTAGCCTAGATGTCTGCCTCGCAGCGCTGGCAGCCCTCGGCCAAGTGGCATACAGAACTATCTAGGGGCTTATAAGAGTGGGCACGTCTCATCAAGAGGAGACTTTCACCAAGTTTCCAAACTACTACGGTGTGTTTTCCATTCCCAGATGTTGCAACAAATAGAAACATACTACAAACACACACAGTACACACCCATGCTCTTATAAGTATCTGCCAGTCTTCCCAAAGGGACACGAGGTCACCATCAGACCCTTGAGCCAACCGGGTATTCCCATAGTTCTTTCAGTTTCAGGCTGTGAAGCAGAGCGCAGAACAACTTCCTAATTGGTCACTTCTGCGGGAAGCTGCTTCTGTAGGCGGTTCGGTATACGTTGATAGCTTGCTAATTGGCTGCGAGCGTTGAGCAGTTGATTAGATATTTGGGTAGATGAATAGGTAGCGTATTTACAGTCTGCATCTTTCGGCTCTGCAACTAGCTCGGTGCAATCCTAATACGTAAGAACCAGCAAGAGGAGCAGCATACTCAGCATTATATTACGGTCTCCTAACGAAGAGTAGAAGGCAGCCCGTGGCAGCTGTTACAGTACATAGTTCGTGAGCTTGCTTAGCTAGATCACACGTGGTAGCTAAAAGCTTGGCGTTCTTCCTAGAAACATGCGCGCGCCGTAGCTGCAACTCCTAATGTTGGGAGGTTATATTACTTCCATTGCTCCTATTAGTACTACCGCTAGGGCAGTAGTATCATGGTTAGTTTCTAGAAAGTGAAAAACATCACCCATTGAAGAGCGCTTCTCCATACCAACTGTTTACAACCTTTGGTACAGGTTATTTTCTCTTCCTCTGTCTGCTGCCACTCCTATGTGACTTCCGATTTCTTTGACTACTTCAAGAAAAAAAAGGCCTCACGTACGGCCTCCTTTAGTATCTCTCTGCCGTTCTGGACCTCGCTCCTGTGTATTTTCGCCAGCCTTCGTATCACCCTTCGCCTGTCCACTTGCAAAACTTGAATGCACTAAATGCTTCAGGGTAGCTCTATAGGAATACAGGGGAGTCAAGTGAAGACGAACAGGAGCTAACCATAACTGGATGCATGTGCACACGCAGCGAAACAGGACCAAGTACAACTAGCTATAAGTGCGCACAGAGCACCGTGAGAAAGAAAACATCCTCACAAGCAGCAGATTCTGAGTCCCCTCAGTACTCTGATTCCCCTGAGTCGCTGCTGCTTGTGCATATGAAGCCCTTCATTAGGTCAGGCGATCCCCAACCGTCTCGTGTCTTTTCAACATTCATCGTTTCTTTCAGGCGCTTGTAGGCAAATCCTGGGGGCTTTGCTGTATATGCTCTTTTAACATGCGTCCACTTCTTTTCATTCTGCAGATATAGCTGCTGGTGCTGCAAAAACTGCTCCTGCTGCCTCACTTGAGTTCGCAAACTCTCCTGCTGGCTCCGCAACACTGCAGCCGCATCTTCAGTGGACTGAATGGGTTCCTGAAAAGGCTCTCTTCTCCCTTCAAAAGCACTTTGAGGAGTTTCTCTTTCTGTATTTCCCCTTAGAGAACACTTTTCACGAGGTGTATCTCGTTCTGTAGATGGTGAGGGCTTCCGCTTCCTGTATAGCTTCCTTCCGAGCCACCAAGGAATCTGGTCCCGCTGCTGTAGGAGTGGAGCATACACGGATTTCATGTAGGCTGATCCTTCATGTGAGGCTTCGACAGGATGGCTACTGTTATCATAATCATCAGCAGCGGGAGGCTGAGGCAGTTTGGAAACGGCAGGTCTTGGCAGAAAAGGAGGCGGAGATGGTAGGAAGGTAGAGAAAGACCGCGTAGAGCTGCTGCATGAAATGACACTAGCACTCAGCTCTAATTCTGCAGCAAAGAAGACATATCAAAAACATACGGAGATACTGAAATTCCGGCTGTGTGATGCATTTATTGGGGGCCAGGATTAGAGGGGACTATCGAGTTGCGAGATTGCGAGAGGAGGGGCCAGCAAGAGCACGCAGAAGGCCAGAGGCAGCCACAGATGGCATAAAAGCCAAACGTAGAAGCCATATAAGATTTTACATGACTGTTCAATATAGACACCTGCAAAGTGTATAGAGGCAAGCAACGGAAAAATTGGGCAAGAAGAGTAGCATGTTATTAAACGATAATGAAGTTGACCCTGCCAAGGTTCGGGCTCTACCTGTCCGGTGTAAAGGTTTGCCTGCATCTGCAAGCTGTTGTCCAGTCTGCTGGATGGTAGCCAGGAGGTTATCCATGTTCTGCTTTTCTTCGTCTAGCTTATTTAGCTGCTCCATTAGCTTTGTGTTTATCTCATTTTCTGCCTCCGAATCACTGTAAGTGCCTTCGTCCCCCGACGAGATATATTGTAACTCTGCGTTGTTGCCTTTTAGAGTAGAGAAATAAGGGGTAGACGATAAAGAAATGGACAAGGACTCTGAATCCGTCTCTATTGTCGTCTCCTGGTGCAGCTGATCACGCAGCTGTTCTAGCTCATGCAGGCGCTCCCGCAGGCGCCTTTCAGCCTCTCTAATTTCAGAATCCGTCTCGCTGCTGCTGCTTACCATGCTACTGCTGCCACTACTACTGCTGCTGCGTGCCGGTACTTTTGAAGCCTGCCGCCTTTGCAGCCGTTTCACAACCGTAGCAACGGCGCCAGCAGTAGTAACACGGAATCCCCTTGCCTTACGAGGTGGTGGCGGAGGCGGAAGAGGTTCTGATGACTCGCTGCTACCGCTGCTTCTGGAAAAAGCCTGATCCTGGGAAGGTGGAGAAGGAGAGCGTGGTGATGGCTCTGGTTCCTCCTTAGTAATTAAGCGAGGAGGGATATCTTCTTTGTCCTCCTTTTTCTTTTTTTTCTTTTCCTTTTTTGCTTTTACTGATGCTCCTGCCGCTGCTGTGGCTGCAGCTGCGAGAGCCCCTCCTGCAACGGCTCCCGCAGCTGCTGTGGCTGCTTCTGCAATAGCTGCAGGTGCTGCAAGGGCTGTTGCTGCTTGAATAGGAGAGTCAGTGGGACCCGCAGGTTCTTCCTCAGTGGGAGCCCCTATCTCCTCCTCAGCAGGCTTTTTCTTCTTTTTCTTTTTCTTGAGCTTTTCTGGTTCCTTCTTGGGATTTAAGGCTGCTGAAGTGCCGTCATCAGGGGCCTCCTCAGGTTCGTTGCTTTGAGCCGCCCCGCCTTGTCCCTCTTTGCAAAACGGGCGGGTACCGTGGCCCTCCCATACAAACTTCGCCTCACCACCTACATACCGCATGCACACACCCGAAGTCTACGAGATGACAACTCTGCTAGCTTCTGTACATTCGCCAGCGCAGCAAGCCTATACAACCTCGCGTCCGTTATAAGATCTTAGCACTAAGAATTTGGACCTGTGATCTCTGAGAAGACCTCATTGTTAGCAATCATTTGTCCGGTTAGTTCCTTTAGAGCATCCATAAGAAACGCCGGACTAAGGGCTCCTGCTGGCTGAGATATTTCCTCTTCGCCGTCCACAGGTTCCTTCTCCCCAGCAATGGTTTTGTCCAGGGACGTATCTGGGTGGATTGCAAAGACGAGGCGTTTCTCATAGTAGCGCCCCTGAAATCCGCGTACCCGAATAGGGTTTATGCTGAAAAGGCACTCGAAAATTCCTGGTGCAATTGAAGGAATACGGCGAGAGGTACCATGATTTCCAGGAGACACAAGACAATTGTCAGTTCACGAGAGTGTAGAGGCGCAACACAAATGATACAGTCCACTGACAGCCAAACCAAGACCTATACTCAAGCGTTCAGTGCTTACTGTAATATCTCAGCAACAGAGTCCTCGAGGTCCTGCATAAGGGCCTTGAAGTCGGGGGCCTCGTCTTCATCGTAATAGTTTCTATGGATTTCAAAGTAGGCCACTTCACTTTCCGGAGACAGATTAGGGGGCCTCTTTTTAACTTTCGGAGTCTTATTTTGACCCTTTTTGCGTTTCTTTTTCTTTTTTCCTCCCATTAATACAGCTCCGTCCATGTTATTCTCCTCTTGCGCGGCATCCTCATTAAGGGGGTCTTGATCCTCCTCCGCTGCAGGCGAAGGGTCGTCGTTGTGACCATTTTGATCAGCGCCAGGATCTCTGTTATCATTTTCATCGAGGTCCCCTGACCGAGACTTGTCTGAAACACACCAGTATCCTAAAACGGTAGAGATATAGTCAAGAAAGCACTTTTCAAGGGCACTCAAGGGACCCGTGTGTGCCCTTATATTGAGGCATTGATCGTTTCTGTGTAGGAACTTACTCGAGTGACGTCTCTGCTTGTTATAATTTAGCCGTTTAGCCCTAGCCCTACGCTGCCCCAGCTCCCTTCCTTCCTAAAAACACAAAAGAGCCAGGCATTAACGATAAACTAGGATTTCTCTCAACAGGAATGAATCCAAAACCTGATTTCCAAACTCCTTGCGCTCTGTGGCATTCATATGCCGTAGATTTATTCATTCTGGTCACTACCTTCTATGCACCACACCGAAAAGTCGTAAAGCCACCTAGAGGATAGCTGCTGGTGATGTGTCACCTGCTCCTTGGCTGCAAGAATCTTCCTCCTTTCTCTCTCCGTGACTTTCTGGCAAAGTAACAAATAAATGTAGGTGCTGCAGAGTTCTCCCGGCAGGTTATACAAGCACGCGGCCATTGCAAAGGAGGCACTTCTGTCCCTAGACTCTAGGAATTCCACTTGGCGGATCATTGAATCGGATATCGACTTGCAATCCATCGTGTTGTAGTGCAGAGGCGCTCCTCGTACCCTGAGTCGTGATAGACATAGGGGAACGTACACAGGCATGTGTACTCGAGGAATGCATGACTATGGAAACGTGAATCCGCAACCACTAGAAATGGAGGGTTAGCATTGATAGTGGCTCTTCTAGGAACAAAAGGGAAGCTTGAATTGCCAAGTTCGAGCTTTTGCAGAGCTGTCAGGGACCTCAAAACAGGCTACTTGCTTCGGTAATTTGCCGCTCACTGTCACATATAGCGGAATAGGAGACAATACACAGTGGCGGGTTTCAACTATAGGAAAAGTGAAGACAGTGAAAAGCTAGCTACGATGAAGAGAGCAGAAGACAGAGACAGCAAGTTCACAGAGAAGAGAAGGAGAGACAGATACGATGGAAACCAGAGGGAGGAGAGGACCTGTAACTATTGGGGACCTTGGAATATAATGCTTTGCGCCAATCCTCGAGTTTCAGCTTAGCCAACTGAAAATCCTCTTCGCGAGCAGTATTCGCTTGATGCAGCAACTCCAGGCCGCTGCAACGAACAAGGTAGGCAGGATGGCTACAATGTAAGGGTTGGAAGCGCACGGAGATGGAAGAGAAACAGGGGGACGATGAGCCGGTGCAAAGCAGATCCTGGCAGGGAAAGTTTTTGCTAGAGCATGCACAAAACCAGGAGGATGCAATGAGCCAGGATTGATGGCGACAAAGATGGACATGCAAGAGTGTGCAGTATGTTATTCAAAAACTAAAGTGATCGAGCGGGTACATAGCCCCTGAAGAAGAAATGCAAAGAAAACATACTGATGGGCACAAGCCAAGCTAATGTTGCATCCGTAGATAAATGAATTCTGATCCCACAAATACGGTTGAACGCGCATAGACGATGGCATCATAACATTTCTGTAGATCCACATGCTTCGTGGGAGTGGGCAGTATGAGTCAAAAGCTCTAGGACCTGGATACGTGGAGCTGCAGGTACCCCAACCCAAATGTGAATTCGCATTCGTACTGCATACGTATATGCATACAATATGAATCAGCATGCATTTTGGCACACGTACATTTATATATTAATAGGTCTTCATATATAGATTAATATACATAGACCTATGTACATTTCATTATGTAAAAACATTAATAAGCAATTATCAGGACACACACAGGCATCAGGGTATTTACAAAGCGCCCGCGTACGTCTGTAGAAAGGCCTCCAGGACTTCGTCTCTGTTCCACTTGGTATTCAAGTTTCTGCTTGCCCTGAATGCTGTGAGGTCCGCCATGACTTTCTCCAAAAGTTCATTGGCTGCCTTCTCAAACTGCAACTCGGAAATCTTTGTTCCAAAACCCTTGGGAATAAAACACGGAGTTATGAGGAACGCTCCAGGGCAGAATTGATACCAATAGCGCTGAGTTGGAAACGTAGACATCGCAGCGATGGCGTATAGAAACAAATCTCAACATTGTTACCGATGAAGATGCAATGATACAGGCTGGAGAGGCAGCTGGATTTACAGAGTATACACAAATACGCTGCATAGATGCACTTATGAGTATACAAGCTCAATGACACTGGGCTTATATAAATATTTACACATATGACTGAGCAGTACAGACTGTTCCTGAGCAGAAGTGTGTGGATGAATATGCCATTGATTCAACATAAGTAAACACACAATTGTGGATGTTTGGCATCAGGAAGTATTATGCGTGCATACACCCAACATAAAGCAGCATTATGTAGACAGCCCTAGCTCCTGTCTCACAATATTCCAGATGTCAAACCAGATGCGGGAAGGATTTGGGTCTTGAATGTTTAGCCAGACGTTCGTGTGGTTAAAGATAATATCAAGCGAGCGATATGGTAGCTTGGGGCCTCCAGCGGGGGCTTCTCCATGCACCTTTGTGCTGCGTAAAAGAAACAGATATGGCAGAAACAAAGCAAAAGCAAAATGGCGCCGTGGGAACTCTCCGTTCCACTGTTGTCCATTGCTCCCTTAATGGTTCTGACCACTTCGGTTTGTTCGCTCTGTACCGGACACACAACTGCTCTGTGTAGCTCTGTCCCTTCTTAAATATGCAGTCGTTTTCCATTTATCCCACAGTGCTTATGCATCTCTCTCGGTCTCCTCGTGGCTCGCCTATTTCTAGTTCCATCTCTCTCCTTTTCTCGTCTGATCTCATGTGATCCCTGTGTTCGTACCCTTCCACCAGCACTAGCATAAGGCTAGAATCCCCCGTTGGCCCCTTTATTTCTTTTAGTGTGACAGTTTCATTCTCTGCCCCCATGTTTCTTACAGGGATCCATTTTCCGTGCTAGAGGTATCCTCCGCCAACTCGGGAGACACCAGCAACAGACGATGCCGCTGATAAGAGGCGGCAATGCAGGAAAGCACTCACAGACACCCCGATATATATTTTGGTAGAAAGAGTAATGCACACACATGAAGCACAGCGAACAGCCTACACAGACATCAGCGAAGAGAAGCGCATAATCCTATCCCCAACCTCATACCATGGCTCCAGCATACCCGTTGGTTACTGGCAACGCTTATCATGCCGGACTCCGGATCGGTAATAACCCTGAGGAAGATAAATTGTGCAGCATTGAACAGCCTCTAAGGGGCACTTACACCCTGAGCATCGTGGGCTTAGAGATCAAGAGACGGACAGAGCAACGATCAGGCAGGATGCTCTTCCACGAATACGCAGAAAAAGCGTATACAAGAAATACAGATATACAGAGACCTGTGGATTTAGAATGACTACAGATGCACAGGAACAAGGCAACATGCACATCGGGTGGCAACAGCGTTCTCCCAGAGCCTAGGAATATTACCCTACATAAAGCAGGAGCAGCTATACAGTATCATTGATGCGAGCATCCGCAGGATCAAGAAGAGCCGAAAACGAGCGGGACAGACAGCTACTACAGGGCACTAGCACAAGTCACAGCAGCATAGCCACGAAGCAGATGGTCTCCACGTAAGTTGTGGCGCACGCTTGAGCGACTTTGTTATCCTGGAACCTGGTCTTAAGAACATACACCACACCGCTTGCTGTCTCCCAAAGCTTAACATGGCCTGCTTCCTTGTCTTCATCCCAATGAAAGGTCGCCACCCATGCATGCATGTGCTTGTCATGCAGAGTCCCTGTTGCACCAGCAGCAGACAGACGAATTCAAGATTCACACTGCTCCTTTTGCAGCTAAGCGTGCCAATGCTACTGGTGTTGAGGTTGCTGCTTACCGATGCAGACAAAAGCGTGAGCAGGGAGGCCCAGAAGGAGGCTGGTCATCAGGAGGCAGTGGTCCAGAGGGTCCCCTGCGTTGAGCTGCATTGTAAAGTCTGGAGAGAATGTGAGGGCTTGCCTTTTTATAACGAATGGCACGCAGCGCACGTAATGAAACACCGCGGCAAGCGAATCTACCCCAAGAGGAGGTTTGATAGCTGAGGCGCAGAAAAAATCGCACAGGCTGATGGATAGAGAAACAGAATCAATACCACCAGCTAGCATGATGAGCGACAGCACAAATGGATATAGAGAGCCCTGCTGAGACAAACGCAAACAGAGACATATCTGAGCAAGGCGGGCACACCGCAGAATGGAGGCAAGGACGACCAGGAGAAGCAATGAGGCAAGAGACGCTAGGCACCCACTTTTCACCCTTAAGCTTCCACCCATAAATCTCAACAGTTAATTTTAGAGCCAGCATCAGTAGTAGCAGCATAATCAACAGAAACTGACGCGCTAAAAGGCTTGGAAGAAATTGAAATTCCTTGCGCTGGTCCAGCCGCTCTAGATCGAAGAAGCGTGGGGGACCCACAACGGCCTCCGGGCTCAGCAACATCTTCGTGTCGGCCACCGACTGAAAAATCGCCTGAAATACACCCAAGCCGGAAACCACAAAACCCAAGGCTGCTTGCGTGGATCGTGCGGGGGTCAAAGGCGTAGAGTGCCAAGCCTAAGCACTCTGCAATAAAATACTTCGGTCAAGTGCAGTTCTAGGGTACAGGGCTTACTTTAAGTTGATCGTAGCGTTCTGCAAGAGCTCTAGGCATGTTGTTCTTCGTGTCAAACCGTTCGGACTTTGGAAGCCTGAAGGCAGCACATGTTAAACTTTGACCTCGAGGCCTTCGCTGTCAAGGGCAACACCCTAGACCACAGGATTTTAACCCTGAACGGAAAAGCACTTACTATCACACACTACTCGGCTATGAACTCTCCACTCTACCTGTCTAGGCCAGAGGCCTCTAGGAGATCGGGGCAGGTCCAAGCCTCAAAGGTGAGGTTTGAGGGCCTGTCGTCCTTGTGGATGAAGGAGAGCCGCTTGCCTCCCGTATACACACGCGTTTCATACTTCGTCTTCAGATTGGTCTCCCTGGCAAATAGCATAAGATTCATGACATACCTGGTAAAGGACTACAGGACAAGGACTGCTTATGCAACAAGTGGCACCACTGCAAGGCTACAGAGTCATGTAGCCCACGAAAGCGCATATCAATCATATCTCCTCCAGGCATATACATATATATGTGAACGCAGCAGCAAAGAGACACCTGCATGCTTCACTGTTCATGCATACACATGCATACAGACACGCTGAGGTATGTATACGTCAGCAGCCCAACCTCTAGAAGTAGATGTATAAGGCACCAGATGTAGTCAAAAATTCTCTCCTCTCTAAATAGCACCTTTCGCAATTCACTTTGATATTGAGGGGAATGGAAGGACTGAGAGGATGATGCAGGGTTGAGCTTGCTGTGGAGTGTAATTTACAGGATAATTCGTTCCTTCGTAACATGACTCTTCTTCTGATTCTTCTCATTGAAAAAGATATCGTGGAGATAAAATGTGCATCCTCCTAGGTGATCGACATAATTAGGCCCGACCCCCCAAACATCTAGGTACACTTTCCCTTTTTTCTGTATCTCTGAGTAAGAGATGTCGCGAGTAGAAGCAAAGCGCAAAGGAACTGTTACTTCGTCTTCCCATACAGGATTTAATGAATTTCTGAAGAGTCTTGTACGCCGTGATGTACCGTCGAAAGAGACCTCAACATAGGAGTCAACGCTGCTTCTGTTGTCTGCTGTAATGATCTGATCAATACTGATGACTTTTACTATCAAGTACACCCGGTTTGCGTCCACCTCGTAAACTTCCCCAACTTGGCGGTACCGCGGAGTATGGGCAATCATAACTCTCCCCTCCAACCATCCGAACTGCCATTCCTTCAACTGATCTCCCCAGCCTTCTACCTTAGCCTGAAGCACCACCCAGTTCGGGGGCCCCAATTCCATCTGCAATGACGGATACCCGACGACGCCTCTTAGAGGTAGCTGACCGTATCCAATCTGTCGGAAGGAAGTTGACGCGCTCATGTCTTCCACTATCACCTGCCACATGGACCAAACGGTTTAAAATGAAATACAAAGGCATTTGGATTTGCACTCGCGCGATCCAATGCACGAGCAAGACATCGTCAGAAATTTTGGGGGGTATGCGCAAGCGAATAGCGGTATGCGCCAACAATGGCACGTACACGGTAAATACTTCCAGCCCCAAGTCAAAGCACGCACATGTGAGAGGATACAGAATTCAAAATTGAGGCACATGGAGAGTATATCAATTTATGCACACTATGCAGAAGAGATACAGAAGCACCCTTACAGACTTAGTCTCTCTAAAGATTATAGACGCCACTACAAAGTGCGAAAGAAGAAGAAAACGAACCTCCAGATAGGTGGTGTCGAGGTCTCTCAGCGTTCCCCTGAAATACACCTCCCCCATGTTGTCCCAGAATGGAGCATTCGTGGCTTCCTGTTCTGTTGTAACAAGTTTGACTCCACTATTAAGCGTAGAAGAATGCATCAAGGATATCCGAAGGCGGGGATCCGGTTTTTCTGTCTTCTGTACGCCACGTCCGGTAGCTGAGTCAAGAGGATCCAGGGACAAAATAACCTCCCCCTCTACATCCTGGTCTGCCAGCACCAGGGTTTGCATATGTTGGAGGAGGAGATTCGTGTATGCATCCTGAGTCTCTTCCGCTCCCGACTCTAGTGTTCGCATGGTGCTTTCTTTGGGCAGCAAATTTCTGATGGGACGCGAGGTCAATCTAGATACCATATGGGATGCTACGCTCTTCCTGGCAGCTAAAATCACTGATGCAGCCCCCGAGATGCCCTTCCGGGGGGCTCCTTCCATTGAGCCCGCAAGAGAAGCACGCGTTATGCCTCGGCTATGAATGCCTGACGGAGCGCCTCCTCTGAGGAACACCAATTAAAGCAGCAATAGCGGACAGCCTGAACTGGCTGTACGTACACTGTCAAAGTGGAAAGAGACAAACAATACCAGAATAAGCCAGCGCAAATTACGGTACTTAGTCAGAGACTCCATCGTAGCGTCTGAGCACTTTGCTTCGATCAATGAGAATAACAGTGAGCGTCCTAATGTGTACAGCATATTATTTAGGACTACAGGGTTCGTGGGCTTGGGGATCAAGTATTACGGCTTTCTGTTGGTCCTCTTGAAGTTTCTCTGTTGAAGCCTGTATCGAGCTTGATCAATGAATTTCCAGTTGTGCGATTTTTTTTTATCGTCCTTGCCATGGTTTGCCTTTCTAGGAATAGACAAGCACGAGAAGGAAACATGTGTGACGACAAATAGGCGGAGGAGGCCAAAAGGGGGTAGACATAAACAAACGGGATATAGAGTGTGGGAGAATTGAGCTGAGGGGGAGGATGAAAGGGAAGAAGAGTGAGAAGGGGGAAGCGAAACAAAAGGCATATGCAAAGCGACAAGGACAGGGCAGAACCCAACAAGGCAGCAACACAGAGCGCCGGAAGAGGAGAATGACGGAGAGACAAAGACCCATACACCGTTGCGAGGAGTTGCCGAGGGAACACCAAAATACGCTAACAGTGACACTAGAGAAGCATAAGCGGGAGAGTGGCAAAAAGGCAAGACTAGTGTGAGGTGCACTGAAAGGCAGGTGAGCTAACCGGTTGAACACCCTGTGCTGCAGAATGGCTGAGGAGCATAAACGTGAGAGTCGCCACTTTATGAAGGCCAATTCGAAATCATACAGCTCCTGGAAGTACAACTGGCACGTAATGCGACACCGACGGGAACGGCGGCCTGAACAGCACAAAGTGAGGACTCGAGCAACTTTGTTTTCTGCAGCACATCTGCTTGAACCATAATGGAAACTTTACACCTTTATCCATGAGAGTAAGCTGATCCTTATGCCTAAATTCGGATCTCGGTTCTGGTACCTTTGACAAATTTGTACAGGTCCCTTTCCACGTGCGTTTCTCCTGTAGCGAAGGAAAGAAGAGGTTCCTCAAAGACTGCTTCGAGATTATTCAGCGTCCAAGTTTTGTACTCCCACACCTGCAGACAGAGGGGCCCATAACAAAGGGGAAGAAATGGTTCAAGAATTCAAGTACTCAAACAAGGAGAAAGGGGCATAGAGACTGAAGAGTCTGACGAGATTAAAATGAAGAGGCAAGGCAGAAAAACCTAAAGGTGAAAGGATACGAAGAAAACGAGCATTACTAGACACAGTACACTGAAACCATGCAAAAGCCAGCATCATCTGGCTACCAAGATGCAAAATCTCGGCATCCGTTGTAGGTGTGCACCGCATCCCACACCTTAATTTTGAGTTTCTCCCTCTCAAGATCAAGGTACGAGCCACGGTATTCGAAGGATTGCCTGAATTGAAGGTCTACAGGCGCTTTGTCGTTAACATTGTTAACCACTGAAGTCCGCAGGTAATTCTTGTCCTCTCCCTTGGCATAAATTCGCGTGCTGTCACCTCGCTGCGGCGTCAGCACCATAAATACCATTGGAAGTGTGGATAGCAGCATCAATAGCAGCAGGCAGAGCAGGCAACGACACAGCATATGAATACCAAGAGCACCAATCACTCTAAGGCGCTGCAGAACGTGAATAATAATGCTGTACCAGGACTTTGCATTCCTCTCTACTTCCTCCGAACTCTATTTCCACGAACACTGCCAGTTGATCAGACATGTAATTGAGAATCGAGAGATTCCACAAAACCACCTTCCACCTAAAGGACACAAGCATCAACAAAAGACGCAGACAGAAGGCCAGCATGAACATGTGGTCGCCCGTCCACCTCAGTTCCGACCCTCGACGCAGGTGGTTCGTCATCTGCAGACGTAACCCAAGCTCTTGGAGGCTACCGCCAACAGCGGCTGGCAAGCAGTCTCCTGCATACCCACCACCTCCCGTTCCCCTTACCGCCTTGGGTGTTGCCAATGCTTCTTCTCATCCTCTGTTTCTCCCTTCTCTTCCAGTGGTTGTTGCAGTGCCTCAAGAAACTCCTCATAAGTGTACTCTGCAGCCCCTGTACCAGCGAATAGAAATACCGTGTGGACATATATGTATAGATAAATGAAAAATATCTGACCACGCTTATGCTGAGGAAGCAGAGCAAACTGCTTTCCTCTCTGCAGAATCAGCGAAAACTCGCGCCGCAACCGCTTTCGCAAGAAATTTTGAACATGCATGCAAGATTGCCTCACAGGAACACTTTGGCGACTATGAGGCTTGGTTCTTCACCATCAACAGCAGTACCAAAGAGAGCAACACTATCAAAGAATACAGCAAAAGTTTAGAGAGTGAAAAGTCATACCCAAGTACTCATCAAAGAGCATCTTCTCCACTTCAGCGGCATCGAGTGGCTCCTCCCCTTCCGGCACAGGAGTATCTCCTACTTCAGGGTTAAGGGCCTCCTGCTGTTCCGGAGGAGCACCACCCCCAGGAGGACCCGCCGCCGGAGTTTGGGAGGCAGGAGGGGGCTTCTGCTGCCCCGGAATCATATCTTTGAGTCCCGCTAGCATCTTCTTATGAACGTCTGACTAGCAAGGGCCTCGCCGGGCTTACTGGATGCTGAAGGCACTGAAGGCCCCCAGTCCGCTCAAAGAGCGCTTAAAAGAGCGTCAGTTGAAAAGGGGCCCTAAATGATAGGCCTCTGGAGGTGCATACCGCGTAAACTCACAGAAACTTGGGAGTCCGCAAGATGGGGACTCCTCGGGGCCCGCCATGGGCTAAACCCTGTAGGCCTCCTAAGGACCAAGAAGCAGTCTGGAATAGTGAGCGCATCAATGAATGACTCGGGACTGATGGCTTATTGCATAGGCTTAGTCACCATCGATGTCCCGGTGGTCCAAGTAGTATCCTGTCTCGGTTTGCGTGAAGTGCAAGACCTGATGCCTGGGCTGGGACTTACAATGCTATCTGAGTTGAGTCAAGAAAGTCATCACCTCTTGATAACACAACGGAGTTAGAAAGGATGTGAAGAAATACAGCGGCGATGGAGCTGGTGGGATGGGGCTGCGCAGACCTCTAGGGGACCCGTAGCACAGCTGTAAGATTCCTCCATAAATGACCTCATACAGAAGGTACGAAGCTTGCAAAGCAAAATGAATAAGAAGCACTTTTTATTCCGGCACTAGAAGGAAGCGCAACCCGCAGAGTGCGGACGACAGACAGACATAGCCTAGCGTCCGACCGTTGGGGGCCCACCGGTCTGTGACACGATGGGAGCTATGCGAACCAGGGATGTTCTGGTCTTCCTCCTCATTAGGCTATGCTCATACCACAATAAGCTGGTAGAAACTTCTCTTTTTATCTCCTTCTCTGCTCTCAAACGGATTAGGGCCCTCATTGATTTCCGGAGCAAGCCTTCGTTTGCATGAACGGCTGGGCTGTAACCTTGGCACGTTTGGCTGCTTGCATGGTGTTCTTCTTTGAATCATCTTTCGTTTATGCTCTATTTATTGCGATAGAATGTTTCCTCAGGATATTTCTCACACCATCTCGCTTTGTGTAGGACAAACAATCTTCCTTTCTCAGTACGGAATAGGACAGTTTCGACACTAGGAAAAACTATCCATTTTTTCTGTTCCGCTTATAAGTCCCATCTCTTTTTGTGGGATGTGTCTTGGTAACTCGAAACTGAGCGTTTTTTCTACTATCAGAGGTTATGGTAAACAAAGATTCTCAGCAACCAGGACGATAGTGGAAAGGTGGAAGAATTCATATTGATAGCGTAAATAAGAGGGTATGGCTTAGGGGAGAACCCATGTGTTGGCTTTTACCAGACATTAGCTCTACGCGGGGCCATTTAAACTTGATTTATAGGTAAAAGCACCCATGACTGCACAAAACTAAAACTTTTCGCGTGCAGCATCATCCCTACCCTCCCAAGTCGTTGCTGCCTTTACAGGTTGTTATAACAGCATAAAGCCGATGGAGCTTAAGCTTGCAGACCCTAGTGGGTAGACCATGAGATGAATAAAGTGATGAGCTTTGTCTTATGAGCAGCGATACGTATGGTCACAGCACAATGCTACAGCTTTCCCCTAATATGCGACTTCCTCCTCCCTCTTCTTGATCTTGGCACCTCGTCCAGCATATATGTATGCTTTTAGACCGGAAAACTATCCATCCAGTAGCCACTTTGGATCCCCATTGCTGTAGATCTCTCTTGCCCTACAGTGACACTGCAAAGCGACTCACTTTGTTTGCATACTATAGGATCCTTCTATCAGAGCAAACTGAAAACTCACCGAATATGTCTTAAAGCCTTTAGCAACAGAGCTTTCAATATCAACATATCCGCGAAGAGATACGGCAAATACGGTGACCCTGCTAAGTAGCTGGTGGAACGGTTTCGCCGTGTTGCAGGCGCATGTGATTAGCACGATACCTTCGTCCTTGCACCAATATATATTCCATCCATCAACTTAGTGTGAATCCTTGATATATCTTTCGAGAAGCAACAACAGAAACAGGCACCCTGCATGGGGTCCTTCTCCATGGCTGCCTTCACAGCACATAACCCAGTCATACCACGGCGCATCCCGAGTTGCCATTTCCCCATATTGCAGACGGTATGCTGTATTAAAGGTCACCATCATACGCCTGAATAGTCGTCATCTGAACAATAATGGCACCTCAGCTTGCTTACGGCCTGCGGTTCTCAGTTGCTTCGCATGAGTACGCCATATCTTAGAGTCGAAGTTTCTTTCGTTTCGCACTGTCAGTTTATTTACCTTTCATTTCTAACAGAGCGCCGGTCTTCGTTAGATAGTCTGTTCTGCAACGAAGCACATTTGTGCTACCACTGGCATCAGTGGCTGTACCTAGCGTAACATCCAGCACCAGGTCCCAAGTTGTCCTTAGGAAAGGCCCAGTAATATACGGGAGAGGAGATCAGCAGAACATAAATTAGTATCTACGGGAAGAATTGCATTTGATGGAATTCAATCTTTGTAGCGGAAAATGTGTTAGAATTTCAACCTGTCTGCTGGCGAACTACAGAACACTGCCTCGAAACCCCAAAACACCTTTACCATCTCCCAACTGCATAACCAAAGTCTAAAGGTCTAGTCTTTGCTTTGCTTTAACCCGTGTACCACTTCGCAGAAGCAGCAAAGAGAACAACATGTGCCAGTATGAGGCAGTGTGTACCACTCCTCTGATGGCCTCTACAAATAAATGTCCCTTAAAAGAGCTCCGTTTTTTTCATTCCTTCTTCCCACAGTTGTACGGCTAGCGGATAGGTGTTTCAGCAGGGGCTCAAATTGCTGCATACCTTGAAAACTTTGGGCAATCGCAGAAAGTCATATGGTGTTAAGTTCAACGGATGGTCTCCCTAGGGCACCCCTCAAGTCGAGACTCAGTACAATCTTGCCAAATAATTGTCTTCGCTTAAAGGCTCCCCCTTTCTCGTGCCCTTTCTCTTAATAGACTCGAGAATAAAGAATAGGGACCACTGGGGACGCGTAGCTGCACCCTTCAAGCAGTCCGATCATCCAGAGCTAGCTGCACACAGCACTTAGTACATGAGCCTGCAGCATTGCAGATCATATTGTCGGGATAATTGCACTCTGCAGTAAGCAAGATATCCAAGCAGAGAGGCCAAATTATTAGCTTCGGACTAGTCCTTGCTTAAAAATAATTAGTGTAATCGAAAACTACCTAGTGTAGGTTAGCCCGCTTCTTCTTGTGACTAGCTTCTCAACTACACAACATGCATTCGTATGGTACAGGACGTGTTCTTATATTCAATATTCAGAAGATAGGAATTGCTAAATCATACAATCAATAATATGCGGAATGCTAATTGAATATAAGTAGTGCAGTAGAAACTGACCTAGGGCAGCTTTCTCCCCAAGCATATGCCCTATACTTGCTCCTAAATCAATTGAATGCTTTAAAGTGCCCATACTAGTCAAAGCGCTCACGACGCAAGCTTTAAGGCAGACGTGGGGTCAGCCGACCGGTGAAAGCAACTTGTGGTGTGGGATACTATAGCCGATATCCCTCCTGTGATGCTGATGGCAGCATGGACTCCCGACGCGTCTTACTGGCAGAGCTGTGCACGCATATTTCTGGCTAACTCGCCCGCTGTCTCTAGGGTTTTATTGCAACTTCTGAATCTGTCCACCCGTTACAGTACAGAACACTCGGCAAAATGATCGGAAAGCACTTCACACCACGGTTTCCTTCAAGTAACGCTATTGCTTTCATGGCGGGTGGAGTTAAGTAGCTCCACATGTGCTGCTTTTGCAGCCGGTTAGTTTAGAACCTCATTGGCTTGCACTTGGTTGCACGTTTTCACTTGCGGCCTTTGTCATAACACTTGTATGACACCGGCGCGTACAGGCGGTGCGGGCCCTGTAGCTCCCTAAATGCTGGCAACGATTGTAGTATATCATTCTATTTCTTAGTATTTTAAGCATATATATACGCCTTAACGACCAGCCCCCTTGGGGCCCCCCGCAGGAGGGCATTAGTAACCCTGGAGGGAGGCGGGGGACTAGGCTTGTGCTCTTCCTTGCAGTGCAGCGAATTTCCCTGTCAATATTGTTGTTGCTGCCGACGTTTTGTGTCGTTTTTGCATCCTGGCTGGACCTACATCTGCCCTTTTCCTCTGCTTCTAGCCAGAGGGGCCCCCGTGTGCCTGCTGTGCTGAAACGCGTGCTGGCGGATTGTGTTGGGGGCCCCAGGGCGTCTCACGTGGGTCCCCAGCGAGAGCTGTCTTGTGTCTCCATTTTACTTGGCCCTTCTGCCTCCCGCTTTCAAGGAGGCTCCCTGCAGGCTCTCCCACGACCATCGAATGCACCGTGAACGCTCCTGGGCCTGAACCAGCTAAATAGGTACTTCATAGGGTGGCCCCTCCGGCTGACCTAGGCAAAACTGGCTTTTGCTGTCTTTGTTGCTCTAGGTCGATTCTACTTGCCCCTTTTTAGCGGGCTTCTTTACGGCCCCCGGAGAAACACACACGGCGGGCAGGGGCCTCTCCGGTGCGTTTCTCCTTGACTTTCTTTGAAAAGAATGACACCGAAGGAACAGCATCAGCAGTCACAGCAGCAGAAGTGGCAGGCGGATGGATTGGCATGGAGGTACATATATCAGCAGGAACGTTTTCCGCTTTTGTTCTTCCCCTGATGGTATGTTAAAGCGTCCCCACCTAGTGTGCTGCAGCACCTGGAAGCCATGGAGCCAGAGGCCTACTCTAAAGATGCTTCATCAGCACCACCAGCAGGGCAGCAGCGGTGTATTTACAGCTCTGAAGTGAGCGGTATCAGCAGCCACGGCAGCGGTAATACTGTGGATCTCATGCAGCAGCAGCAACAGCAGCCGCACGCCCCTGCACCTCATTCTGCTCTGTTGTTTCAGGTGGCCTCTGTTCTCTATGAAGAGGCTTGCCAGCAGCAGCACTATGAGCAGCAACAGCAGCTGCGGCTGTTGAAGGCAGCTCGCTGTCTTCACCGTCGGCTGCTGGCAAGTGGGGAGGCTCCTGTCACTTCATCGGGGAACCCCTTGGCGCTAACCGATCGTTCCCCATTTTTCCCTAGGGATGCTCTTCTTTATCCGTACCATGGCAAAGAGTGGGGGCATTCTGGGATTCCTGAGGAGGCTTTTGCACCCGTCAGGACCTTCCTGCTGCACCTGCTGGTGCTGCTGCAGGGGGCCCCTCAGGGTTCTTCCCGGGTGTCTTCTTTGCATCAGTTGCAGCAACTCTGCATGCCCAAGCTGGTGCCTCCGCAATCCCTGCTGCTGCAGCAGTTACGACATCTGAGGCCCCGTTTGCTGCAAATGGAGGAGGCATCGTCGGCGGACTGCAGAACCAAACGCTGCGCTTGCGCAGTCCGCAGTTGCTGTTGCTGCCACAAAAGTCACAGTGACAACGGCCATGACGCATGTCTTGGTGCAGACGGAGTGGAGGCTTCGGCTTCTATGGTGGCTCTGTGCGCAGCAGCAGTGGGGCCTCCGCGCAGCAGAGTACCGCCATTCGGGGTTCGCCGAAGTCTTCTTCTGTCCTTGCGGGATATTAAGAGGAAATCGGAGTGCTTGCTGAGTTGCCCGGTAATCCCTTCGATGGCGGCAGCCTCTGCAGCGGCAAGGAGAGCGGCGTGGTGGAGTCTGGATGCCGTTTCCCTAGCCGCGGGGTGCCCAGAGACGGGTGCATGCGTAGCAGCAGCAGTGACATCAGCGGTAGTTGGAGCCGGTGACGCAGATCCGTGGAGACGTGGCTTGGGGGCGATCCCCGAGTCTCTGTGGTTCGCTGCCGCTGCGCGTTTTCAGCGCGTGGTGAATGTTTGGGGTCACCAGCAAATGCCTGAAGAGGAAATGCGTCTGATAAGTCTCAATCCACACCAGCAACACATTGTTAGAGACCCTGCTGCCGTCTATGTCGTCCGATTTGTGCACTCCGGTAAGCTGCCTATTGGATTACGGGATGCGAAGGCAGTTGGCAGCAAGAAGGGTAGTCTCACAACCTCAGGCTGCCCTGCCGTTTGTCCGTTGATCCACACGCTGCGTCTTTCCTCGAATCCTTTCTTCCGTTGTTTTGTGTTTGGATCCGTCTCGCCGGCCGCCTAGCCCTCCATGCCTTTCCGCAACCTTCTTACGGCGAGCCGTTCGTTGCCACCCCTCTTCCTCCTTCGCCTTTCAGTAAGGTTATAGGAAGTTTCTTCTGTTTCCTTTTTTCGCATCAGGGAGCGTCCTGCTGACTGGCGGGGTGGATGGCTTGATCAAGGCCTGGGAAGTGAGCACTGGGCAACTGTTGTATTCTCTGTTGAAGCACGACGGCGACATTACCGATTTATCAGTCCATCCTAACGACTCCCTTGTTGCGTCTTGCTGCGGCAGCGGTCCGTCCAGCGCACGTACCCTGCTATACTTCACCCCTCTTTAGCCGCTTCCCGCAAAGGCGTTCTGCACACCAGTGTCTCCACTAGCAGCAGAAGCCTCTACAGCAGCCGTAGAACAGGAATGTGTCTGTGTCGGGCGCCCTGTTGTGGTGCAGGCAAAGTGCGTTTGTGGCGCTTGCTGCCCTCCTGGTGGCTTAGCGTGGGCTGCATAGACGCGGGCAGTCGAGTGACCCTTGTCAAGTTCCTCACGGCCTCATCTCCTGCCGGAGTTGCCGCTGCAGCAGAAGCCGCAAGGAAGGCGAGCTGTACGTCCTCTGACTCTCCTGATGCGGCTGCCGCTGCAGCCACAGCGGAAGCTGCGGCAGCCGTCGCAAAAAGCCGTGAGGAAGCTGAGACGGCAGCAGCCGCTCAAGAGCTCCTTTTGGTGTGCAGCGACAGAGATCTCCGCCTATATTCCCTTCAGCAGCTCCTAAGCAGCAGTGCGGGAAACCCGGGGGGCCTCCTGTCGGTGGAGCCTCTCCAGCGCTACCCATGGGGCCCTGCCTTTTTTCCGCATGCGATTGACACTACCAAGGTGTGTGGTTGGGGAGACAGTTCGCGTTTATCTCCTAGGTTCCTCGGTTGTTATCTCCTAGTTTCCTCTGCTGCTCCGTTGCTTCTTTGTCGCCGAGCTCCTCGGTTCATGTGCGCGCGCATGTGTGTGTCAGTCTGACTTGGCTTTTCTTTGCGTTGCCGTTTCCGAGCCGGCGCCTCTGGCTGCGCGCACAGCCCTTGTGTTTGTGTGGATGTGTATCTGTGCGCCTTGCGAGTCGCCGGCTTGATAGCGTCTCTGTTGCGGCCGCTTCTCATGGCGACGCGATGTCTCTTCCAGCTTTGCTCCCTTCATCTCTGCCTTCTATTTTTATTCTGGAGGCGCAAGAGTCGTTGGCTCGGGAGCACGCAAGTGCTGCCTAAGTTGTGCATACGCCCTCAAAGAATGCGGAAAAGAGGCGTTTCCCATGATGTCTAGTGGGGTGTCTGCCGGGTTGCTCTGCAGGTCGGCTGTGGTGGCCCTTGGGGGCACCTGGTCGCTCTTGGATTAGACGAGGATTCTTCAGCTGAAGAAAGCAGCGACGAGGATGGGGGCCCCTCTTTTTCCTGTGTGGGGCCTCGCCGACTGCGGCGTAGGAGCAGCAGCATGGTTGTTTACCCAGGTTCCGCTCAGCAGCAGCAACAGCAGCAGCAGCAGAAGAAACGGCCGAAGCGGCGCAGCAAAACGCTGGTGTTCGCCATGCCGTCTGCGGCGGACCTTCCCAAACTAAGAGCTGCCGCTGGAGCCGACATTTTCCCAGTCTTTGCGGATCTTTCGTGTCTGTTCCACTATCCCCACTCTTAGCTCTCTGATCGCTGCCGCCGCTGAATGCCGTATTCGGTCCCTTGCCTATATTGTGGTGCCGTAATTTCGAGGCTCCTTGCTTTTAAATCCTTGCACTGCGCTGTGCCCTCCGGCGCAGTCCACCACACAAGTGGAGGACCCCTTTTGCTTGTTTCCAAGTGCTCGGGGTTTAAGGTTCGCGGTTTTCTGGGATGCTTGCGTTGCCTCTGCGCAGCTTACCATGATGCCTTTCCTGACGTCTGCTTCGCCAATGGCTCCTCCGACCTTGCCACTGCTTCAGACGACGGCGTCTTGCTGCTGTGGCGGATCTCAGCAGCTGCTGCTGCTGCCGCTGCAGATGCAGTACAGGCCGCAGCAGAAGCAGCAGAGGCAGCAGCAGCCTCGGCTGCTGCTTCCATGGGCTTCCAGGCGGACGATGGTGGCGCTGCTGCTGCTATGGCAGCAGCAGCAGCAAGTAGCAGCATGACTTACGGTTCTCTTTCTCTTGGGAGCCCTGTCCTGGAAGCGGCAAAGATTAAAAGGATAAGCCTTGTGTCGCTTATTAGGGAGCGTCTGGCCTCGAATTTCTACTCGAAGGCGAAGCCAGGAGACTCGTCTGCAGCATCCAGGGGGGCCTTGGGTCAAAGAGACAGCAGAAAAAGCCAACGGAGTGAGCGTCTCGGCATTAGGTTTGAATAAGCGATGTATTTCCTATTAGCTTATGCTATCTCGATTTCCTGGCTGGACGTTTAAAGTGGTTTTGGGGGGTCCTCCATGCCTTTTGTCTCTGCGTCCTTCCTCCTGTTTCATGCTTCCCTCTGAAGCCCCTTCGCTTTTTGGATCCTCGCAACCTTCATCTTCCAGTATCTCATTTTTGCGCCTTTCCTTCCCCGCAACTTCGTTGGATACACAGACCTCCTTGCAGTTCCTTCCATGCACACAGTCATCTCCAGGTTTAGGCACACTGGAAGCAGTGCGTCTTGCCTGCCCTACGAATGCGCGTTGCTGTAGGCTGTCACAGGCGTGGAGACGGTCCCCTCTCCTCCGCATACCCCTCTTCGTCAGGAGAATCCCTCAGCGATGCCTCAGAGGGCCGCGCTAACAGAGCCACCCGCCTCCTCCATTCGAATGCCTGTCCGACTGCAGCTGGATCTTGCCACTGCTGCTCGCAGCACAAGCACGTCAGCATGTGCGGCTGCTGCTTCGAAGCAGCAGCCGCAGAACCAGCCACAGTGGTAGTAGCAGCAGCAGCCACTTCTCCTCTGGATTACGGAGTTTGTGGGGTCTGCTTCTCGTCTAACGATGCGCTCTTATGCATTGCAGACAAAGTATCGCCTGCCCGTCGTGGCGGCTCTCGAGGAACCCCTCAGTCCCCTGAGTTTTGTGTTCCACTAGATTGCGGAGTCTCAGTCTTCTGCTCGACAACAGGGCATCGTGTAGGCGACGCCCTTCACGGAACCCTGAAGCGCTCTGTTTCTCTCCTGAGGCCTCACCCTGCTACTCCAGACATCTTGTTGGTGGCTTCGTACGGCGGAGATGTGTGCCTCCTCTCTTTAGCCGACGCAGGAGCTCTCGCGAGTTCTTCGAGGGAAGCCGTCTGTGACGGACGGCTTCCCAGAAGCACCGCAGTCAACTGCTCCGTGCTCAAGAGGCTGCGACTAGGAACGCAGTGCTGCTGGCTCGAAGGAGAGTGGGGCCCTTCAGGATTTGCTGCTGCCTTGGCGCATCGCTTTGGATGCGTCTCCTTCTTCGGATGCGGTGAGTGTCGAGGGTGCTGTGGTGGTGCTAGTTGTCACAGCGCAGTTGGACGCGGGGCTACCCGCGTTTTTCGCGCTGGCATTTCTGCCTCGATCAGAGTATCGGCTGTCTTGAAGTCTCGCCATGCGAGGCAGCAGCAAGCAGCAGCACGTCATTGCGTGTTGTTGGCTCTCCTGTGACGCTGTCATTGGGTGTGGGCGTGCGGGGGTTAGGCCCTGCATGTGATCCTTGAAAGCCTTGCTCCTGCAGGGTCAGCAGGCAGGGCGAACTCTCCATGTCTCTTGTTGTGCGCTGTCTGTCAGGAGAGATGCCTGCCTCTGCCGCCACGCTGAGAGAACAGTTTCTCTCCACCGAGTTCGTATCCACCACTGAGACGCCTCAGGGGGCCCTCATAGACAGCGGCAGCGGCCTGCCCCTCCCACTGCTTCCCCGAGGGGCGCTCCTCGATGCGGGGGGAAGGAGCTATCCCTTTCACTTGCAGCCACCTCCCCCTTGTGTCGAGTCGCTGTCCATCGGGTGTACAAATACACACTTGTACGCTGCGTGGAGACAGCTCTGCTGCTCCTGCACCAGCAGCAGTAGCAGCAGCAGCAGCGGTGCCGCCAGGATCAGGACCGCTCCAAACCTCCAACTCCTGCCTTGCCGCTGTTGCCCCCCCCCAGACGCATGCACCAAGTGTCTTGTCTGTGGGGTTCCCTCCTGCGAAGGGAAGCTCGCCGTCCGCAGCAGCAGTAATCGCGGCACAGCCTTCGAGTCGGCTTTCCCTACTTCCGGTAAGAGAAGGCCCTCAGAGAGCTCGCCAGTGCCCTTGCTTGCACCTGCTGTTTCCGTGTCATTTTCCTCTTCTTCCTCCTTTCTTCCTCACTGCATGCAATATTTCCTCTATCGCTGCGCCTCCATGTGCCGCCTCTGTAGGTGACCCTCGAATGGACTGGTGTCGCACAGCCGCTGGACTTCGCCGTCTGTGGCGGCAACTGCCAGCGGATGCCCTCTTGTTACGCACTAAACTCTCTCGCCAGCTGCTCCAGCTAGCAGCAGCAGCTCACGCAACTGCGAAGGGGCCTCTTGACAGCATTTCCCAGACGCTCAAAGCCCTAGCGGTTGCCTCGCAGAGGCAGTCATCGTTCGCGCAATGGGGCACCCCCCTTGGACACCCCTCTCGCTCACCAACACCACGAACACCAGCACCAGCACCAGCAGCAGGGGGTCGGCAGTATCTCTATGAGGGCTTTGGGGACGTCGCTGTCTCTGATCCACACCGCCGCTACGCCATCCTACTCAAGCACAGACTGGAACAGGTACACAAGCGCTGCTGCCGATACTGCAAAGCTGCTGCGCACAGGGCAGCAGCATGGGTTGTAAGATCATAGTTGCGGGTCCTGGCCTTTGCTTCCGTATTCTTGTCAATCACGACGTTTTTTATTTCTTCTTTTATGCTGGTGTGTGTGTATGTATCTGTGTGTGTGTGTGTCTGTATGTATGTGTGTATGTCTGTATGTATGTGGCTATGTTTCTGTGTGTGTGCTTGTGTCTATGTATGTGTATGTGTGTGTATGTATGTGTATGTATGTGTATGTATGTGTATGTATGTGTATGTGTGTGTATGTATGTGTATGTGTGTGTATGTATTTTATGTGTATCTGTGTATGTATGTATCTGTGTGTGTATCTGTATGTATGTATGTGTGTATGTATCTGTATGTATCTGTGTGTGTGTGTGTGTGTGTGTCTGTATGTGTATGTGTGTGTATGTGTGTGTATGTATGTGTATGTATGTATATGTATGGGTATGTGTGTATGTATGTGTGTGTATCTGTATGTATGTATCTGTGTATGCATGTGTCTGTGTATGTATGTATCTGTGTGTGTGTGTGTGTGTGTTTGTGTGTATAGCGTGCCTTGTGGGATGCGCAGCGATGTACTCCTAATGGGAACATAGAAATCTTACGAGGATATGCACGAGCAGTTGTTGCCTCTCGAGAGGCCCCCCTTCTTGTGCGGGCTCCTCTGGAGATGGGCTGGGGACGCTTGCAGCAGCAGCGGCAACACCAGGGTGGTGTTTCTACTGTTCGAGGCATCGGGAGACGAGAGGCTTTAGACGCTATTCCCTTCTCTCGTGCGACAGGCGAATTCGAAGATGAGCCAGCAGTTGCCGCAGGGGGCAGGAGTCGCGTGCAGCGTACTGCTGCTGCCGCTGCTGCTTCACGGCGGAGTAACCGTACAGCAACAGCAGCAGCGAGTGGACGCCGCTTGCGTGGAGGCCCCTCTTCTGCAGAGGCAGAGGAGTCTGTTCAAACCACGGGTAGACGCCAGAGGCTGGTGGGAGGGCCCCCTAGGAGGTCTGAGAGCTCATCACCGAGTAGTGAAAATAATCCCAGAGATGCACAGTGGGGAGCTGATATGTTGTCTCCCCATAGATATCGCAGGGTTCGGCTCGACTCGACTTCTTCCTCCGCCTCCTGCAGCAGCAGTACCAGCACAAGCAGCAGCAGCAGCACAAGCAGCAGCAGCACGAGCAGCAGCAGCGAGACGGATGCCAGGGGCTTCTCGATGCGTGGGCTATCCGTTACAGGAGCAGCAAGAGCAACAGGAGCAGGAGGAGTGCCAGTCACACGACGCCGCAGAGGAAGGCTCCGTCGCAGCCTCGTAGAATCCCCCCCTCCAGAGGAGAGGGGGCCTAGTCAGCGCCGTAGCTGCCGTCTCGCAGGCACCTCCGCTGTGGATGCCATGGCATTGTTAGCCGATCCCTCGGTTGCAGACAGCAGCAGAAGAGAGCTGCTACGCTTAGCAGATCCGGACGAGCTAAAATTGGCCAGAAAACACCTCACGCTGCTCCGCAGGCGAGAGGCTGCTGCGGCAGCAGCAGCAGACAGCAGCAGACTTCCACCGCAGCGGATCGACGTCGTTTCTCGCTGTCTCCATCTTCGGTATGCTGGGATGCTTCCCTTTCCTTCGGGGAGCCTGATGCCGGTGAAGGAGCTGTTAAGGGTGCAGCAGCAAGCTGCTGCTGCTGCGACACAGGCAAGCCAAAGCGGAGTGACGCAGCAGCAGCAGCTGCTGCTGCACTTGATACAGCAGCAGCAGCAGTGGATCCGTATCCCCTCCAGTAGCAACAACAGCAACAGCAAGGAGATACCAGCAGGAGCAACGCGAGAAGCGGAAGAGCACGTGGCAGCCGGAGCAGCCTCGCGAACCGAAAAGCCTGTTGCAGGCTGCCTTATCTGTTGCCAGGCCCACAAGTGCGCCCTTTGCGGTGCTCGCGGCACTTCTGTCTCCTCTCCCCCTCCGTCTCAACGGGAAATACAGCTGGGAGAGCTCGTGGGGCCCTTTCGAGTGTATGCGGAGGACGATACCAGCAGCGGAAGCAGCAACGTTGCGCAGCAGCCGCAGCACAGGTCGGGTGCAGGCGGCTTATGGCTCCACATCAGATGTCTGATGAGCATCTCTGGCCTGCAAGCAGATAGGCATTCGCGAGGCTTCTTTAACCTAAAGGTGAGTGTGGTGTTGGTGGCACTGTGCCGCTTCTTCTGGCATTTCTCTTCGGTTCCTTTTTTCTCCTGTGTTCGTGGGTGCCGTCTTTGTGGACGAACTGTGTCTCCTCTCTCGGCCTTCCTCGCCGACCCCTCCGCTTCAGACGCTTAGTCTGAGGCAGTGCTTCGCCGCCAAGCACGTCTTTCTTAGTCCTAGCTGCATGCCTCGCAGCGCAGTGCAATGCCTCAGACTAAGCGTCTCATTTACATTGTGCTAGCCGCTGAATGTCTCCCACGACTCGCTTCTCCGCGCTGCAGAGGGGCGCCGGGGAAGGGAGTGACGAATTGCTAAGACCGATAGTATGGAGTGGGGAAACGCGAGGGGGGATGCAGGTGCATCATAGCCAGTATCAGTGGAGCCGACTACTTGAGAGGAGCTACTATTCCGAAAAAGCCGGCCGTGTGCACCAAGTGTGCTTGCCAGTTCGCTGGAAGGCAAAGGTGTTTTATGAGCGTGTGTTGGGCTCTGTAGGGATGTGTTCGGCAGGGTCATACTCTACAACAGTGTGGGTGGAACGATGCTTCGTTGTTGCTGTGTGCAATGTTGTTGTATACATATATGTATATATGTATGTCTCTCCTCTGCCGCCATTGCCTTTCTCGCAGGAGTTGGTGGCTACGGCTGTAAAGCGCCGCTGTGGACACTGCGGCTTAGGGGGGGCTGCTGTTCAGTGCTGTGCTCCTGGATGCCTCCTGTTCTTCCACTATGCCTGCTGCTCTCTCGCGTACCTGGTGCCAAGCCTTGCGACCGAAGGCGCTACCAAAGGAACTATCCCAGACCCTCTCTACTTCGGTAGCTACTTGTGTCTTGCGTAAGCTGCCGCGAAAGGGCGTCGCTGCTCTTGGCCGTGTTGTTCGTTTGGGGGCTTGTGCTGCGATGAACGTTTTCCTGCAGCTGTAGATAGAAGCGCTGAGAGAGTAGAGCCGCCGCAGGAGTTAGAATATGCCCATTCATAGCTTCTCGACGCTGCGTGAGGTGTGAATACGCATACATCTATGCAGAGCCATGGATGCATGGTTGCATTGAAATGCATCGGTTGCGCTTTTGTTCGGGTCCGTGTGTTTGGCTTTGTTCCGTCAGCTGTCGAGCGCAGAGAGGCGCAGGAGATGCTCTCTCTCCGTATCTCTCAGGAGATGTCTTGCGCAGCGCTGCCCTTCGCTCGTGGCTCATGGGAGATCATCGATGCAGCAAGGCGAGCGACAGTAGCAACGGAAATGTGCAGCGACAGAAACAACAGCAGCACAGCAGTAGCAGCAGCAGCAGTAGCAGTAGCAGCAGCAGTAGCAGGGTCACTAGCGTAGGCAGGCGCTGCCGTGTCGTACTACGTTCTTTCAATCAGCATCGGGAGGAAGCTCCCCGTTTGGACGCTGCAGGAGCAGTGACAGGAGGAGAAGCAGGAGGCAGCACTTTCCCGTGTTGTTTTAGCAGCCCTGCTGGGGTTTATGTGCCGCAGCTGGGAGACATTGTGAGGTACTTTCCTCAGCTGCATCAGCAACCTCCGCTGCAGCACGATCGTTTGCAACTCTGGTCACCCCACTTGTTCTCCGCATGCGACGCTTCGGTGCTGAGCGTCGCCTATGACATGCCCGGTGAGCAGTCTCTTACAGCACGTTGTCTGCGGATGCCCCCTAGGGAATGCGAAAACGTTTTCGGTGCTGCCTTTGGGTTCTACTCTCTATCCTAGCTGATGCTCTGCACTTACAGCAGACTTCTCCGTACGCAAGCATCCTTCTGCCGTGCTTGTTAACCTGCTGCTAGTTTATGGGAGTCTAATGACTTGTGCGTCTCTCGCTTCATGCGCACGCACTGGGCCCCTTCGTGTGGCCTCAATCAAAGCAGCACTCAGTAGGGGCCTTCTTGAATGGAAATAGCGGAACTGCCTCTCCGTAGTATGCGGTTTTGCTCGATGTCTAGTACGTGTGGCTGGACGTCTGCATGTGCGCCTTCAGGCCTCCCCGTTGAGGACGAGCCGCTGCAGGTATCAGCCGTTGTGGAGCTGGAAGTGTTGTCTCCACCCCACGCGGCAGGAGACAGATTTACGTTGCATTATTGTCCAGTCCCCAACGGGGCCCCCGACTGTCTCGTGCTGCTCCTAGACGTGCAGCGGGGACTTTACAGACTGCTGCTGCTGCAGCAGCAGCTAATCACACTGCAGAGAGAGCGTTTGCTCAGGGAGCAAGAGAGGGAGAGGCAGAAGCAGGAGCAACAACAACGGGAGGTGGAAGAGGGGGCCAGGCGAACACCCAGACGACGGGTCAAACGACAGTTCCCTGACGACGGCAGCAGTTCCTTTTACAGCAGCAGAAGGCAACAGCAGCAACAACAACAGGAGGACATCTCTTCTTTCCCTCGCATTCAGGTGTGGATGGATGGGAGGTACTATTCTGCATTCGTCCGGAGTATTAAGGCACCAGTCCCAGAAGCAAAGGAGACAGCTCGAGCTTTGCTGGCTGCTGCTGGCCTGCAGCAGCCACCGCATCAGCCCGACAAATCGCTGCAAGACAAGCAGCAGCAGAATTCTGCTGTAGAACCCGGCCGGACCCTTCCCTCAGGCGCTTCCGAAACCCGCAGACTTGCCCTCGCAAGCGCACTTCGAGCTGTTGTGGGGTCGGAGGTTTACCCTCACTTTGTCATTGACGCAATCAGTGGCGGGAGCGGCGGCAGCTGCGACAGCAGCCGGGGAAGCAGAGATAACGGGACTGTCTCAGTTGCTGCTAGCGATGTTGTAGCATGGCGGCACGTGGCCTCCCTGGGTTTCGAAGCCTTAGAGATTCAGTACTTATCGGAGGAAGCTTCCTCTGATGGTTCCCCTGAACCCTCAGGAGCTCCTCAGTGGCTCAGCCCTTGGGAAGTCGAGTTTCCACCTGGACCTCAGCGCACAGAGGAGCTGCAGCTTCAGCAGGTGCTGCAACAGTTGGAGTTCCCAAGAGAGAGGCAAACGTTTCTTCTGCAGCAGCTAAGCACGCTAATGGCAACACCAGCGAAAACTAGTAGGGACAGCAGTAGCAAGAACAAGGCATTGCTTTACGAGGCGTTTATAGAGGATATTCCTGAGTGGGTAGACAACACATGCAGCAGCAGCAGTCGCCATCCGCAGCAGCCCCCTTGGGTGTCAGCCTACTGGAAGGAGATAGCCCTGCCTGTTTCTCTCTCGCTCGTTCAGAGACGGCTACAGCATGGATACTACAGACGAGAGGCGGCCTTGCATTCCGATCTGCTGCTGGTGATCCATAACTGCCGGAAATTCAACGCAGCTGAACCCCTGTCGGTGCTGTGCAACGAACTGGAAAGACACATGTCAATGCTGCAGTTGCTGCCGCAACAGGAGGTGCAGCAGCAACAGCTGCAACAGCATATCAAGGAGCAGTACAAACTCACATGTCTCCTAGGCGCAGCTATTGAGCAGCAAGCAGCAGCAAATGTTGCCTTCATGGCTGCCCATGAGGCATGGCTGGAGCAGCAACACCAGCACCCGCAAGGGCTGCAGGACCAGCAGCAGCAACAGCTGGAATCGCCACACCAGCAGAAACAAGAGGACACAGGGCTTAAAGAAAATAGCAGCAAACACTTCTCTGCAGAGCCTCCGGATGCAACAGATACAGTAAAAGTACCAGCATCGAACACTGCTGGCAGGCCCTCCAGCAATTCGAAGAGCGGCAGGGTGGCTAATAGTACAGATCTTGAGAGGAATACCACCAGAAGCAGCAGACGTTTTGTTCATCTGGAGATGCACCTGCAAAGGGCCCGCCGCACCAGAAGGCTCGGAGCTGAAGGGCAGCAACAGCAGCAGCAGCAGCAACAGCAGGCAGAGGCGCAGGAACCGCCGCAACATGAAGGTTTAGGGAGGAGTCCTCCGCTGGACTCTAAAGAAAGGGTTTCTTCGGTATCTTCGCAATCTGTAGACCCTTCTGCCCCGTCTGTCAAGGCGAGTTCCCCCGAGGAGGCATTGCTGCACCAGCGACAGCAGAGCCAGACGCTCCTGCCGCCACTACAGCAACACAACCAGGAGTGGCCCGTAGCTGTCGCTGTCTCGTACGATGGTTTAGAAGAGCAGACTGGCATCTTGAGACCTCGCTCGTGCAGGATCCATGGGGATGACGATTGTAGTCCCATGGCGGCTGCTGAGAGTTTTTCGCTGCCGCCTGCGGAGGGTGATGCGGCCCCTTTGAGGAGTAAACGCCTCCGCTGCTCGTCTTCACAGCGGGAACCGTCGGAGAAGAGGCACGAATTGCAGCAACATCAGGAAGAAAGCGTTACTCACGCGGCTGGCGGCACTGTCAGCAGCCCCGAGAGTAGCAATGCTATGTCGCTGGAAAGGCCCTCTACTGTAGCCACGCAGCGTTCAAGTCAGCATGCGGTCCCAAGAAGACAAGGCTGCGGGGCAGGGCCTAGGATTCGGGGACATAGCGGAAGCAGGCGCTCTGGAGGCAGGAATTCTCAGCAGCATCAACTGCTGGGGGAAAACGATGGGGACAGAGGGCAGGGGAGCCCCCAAGAAGAGTGGGACGAGCTTCAACGCGCAATGGAATTAAGTCTTAGGACCTTTGAAGAAGAACAAGCGAGACACAAGCAGCAGCAACAGCAGCAGCAGCAGGTGGATGGGGGGGAGGGAGCACCAGGTGCCGAGGCTCGTAGCGAGCAGCCTGTTCATGTTGGTGGCACACCTTCACAGGTATACATGACGGGCTCTTCACAGGAAGAGGACTCGGAGGGACTTGTTGCTGCTGAGGGGGCTACGGTTTCAGTGGCAGGTGCAGCGGCACCCGCTGTATCCCAGCGGAAGGAAAGACGCGGGGGAAAACGAAGCCGGCAATCCCGAACTATGTACTAACGGACATGAGGAGACCCCTATTCGTAGAGCTTCGTGCATGCACACATGCACATTATGCGTAGACGCGCACACACCGTGGTTTTATAGCCACATCCAAAACTGGGTAGAAAAGTGCTCCAGTGGGTTGGGTCACATTCTTACAGCTGCATGCATGCACCCCACGAACCTCTGACGGGCGCCTGCAGATGACATCCGTGCAAGCGTTCAGTAAAGGCATGGGTGAAACACACTCCTGCACGCCTGAAATGCATACATTGCATGCACACCGCAAGTGTGTGCATTGAATGCAGTCCTTACAGACTGGAGAGTGTGCTCCGTCTCACTCCATTGCCTGTTGGCAGTAAAACGCGGATGCAGCAGCAGCCCGGACCGGCGCACAAACCGAGGCAGTCAGAAACAGCAGGAAAATCAGTGCTGCTTTTCTTAGCCATCTTTCTGAAGGTGCATTGTCTCCGTACTACTTGTATACGTTTGTCGAGCTAGAAAATAAACAGCGTGTGGCACAAGGATAGCCAACGTGCCCCCAGTTCGTCGAGCAACAAAGGCATCAACCAGTTTAAGTGGACAATGTTGCTGCCTAATTTATTTGCCTTCGAAGTGTATTCGGGTTTTACCTGACGTGCCAATAATGGTGCCGTTGCTTTTGTTTGCTTCGTGTCTAGACGTCTGCACGTTGCTCTGGTAGTAGGCGCAGCAGCTTTTGTTAGACGAAGGAATGTGTGTCCTAACCGTATCAAGCTTTTACAGTCTAGTGTGTCTGCATCTCTGCGGAGCCTCAAAAAGAAACAATGACCCCAAATCATACATGTATGTACAGATGCATTGTCCGTATAGTCGCACGTCCCTTCAATTTCCGCAAAGGCATAGCTGTACAGGCAGCCCCAAGGTCACCCCTTCATTTCCTGTCTGTCGTGAAAATGGCTTCTCCCGCGTTAAAGGGGGCAATGAATGCTTCTCATATTGAGCAAGAAAAAAGCCTTTTGCACGCAACAGCGGACTGGCAGGCATTTCCCTTTTCAGGCCACATTTGATTTGCTAAGGCCACATAAAGAATCCAACAAGAGAAATGCTGATATTTTGCGTCAAAAGGCAGCAATATTTAGGCGTGGCCCTTAATATTGTGTCCTTGGGCATTCCTTCCCTACATCGAGGGCCCGATTGTTCCACCCATCTGAAGAAGTGAAGCAACTGTCCCAGTAAACTAAATAAAGGCCTTGGAAAGAAAGGGGAGAAGGAAAGAGTAAGAAAACGCGAATAACGAAAAATACGACAGGCTTCCCTCCAAGCGCAACGCAAAGCGATCTTTCGCAAACCGATATTTGCCCGTCCCGCATCTCGTCTCTTCATGCTCATCCTAATGCCATTAAAAAAATAAAAATACCTTTACAGAGCGAACAGATCAAACAGAGAAACAACAGCAATCAGCAAAGATGAATGTGCTCTGAACAATTACAAGCACAAGGTGCCTGTGGTAAAAGAACAAAACTAATAGTCGAGCCCAGGAACCCGTCAGCAAAACGGGCACACACACTGCAGCTAAGTGGATCACCAAAAAGCTATGAAGGCAAGCAAACGTCGATCAAGTACATATACATACAATTCATGCATATGCTTTTTATCAGGTGTCTGCGTGTACTACCCAGTCCGTTTGACGTTGCGAAGGCAGCGAAGAAGCTAGTAGGATAGCTAGAGGCAGCGCAAACAACAAATAGCCTATTGGAGATACGCTTGCTGCTGATGCTTAGGCAAGCCATGGTGTGTTTTACCGCTGCTGCATCTTTGAAGAGACTGTGGGGCCTCCAAACCCAGTTGTCTCTCGAACTTCGACGTGGCAGACAGACACCTGCCAGAAATGGTTTGGTAGCCGACGCATCTTCCATGTAAAGAGCCTTACTCCTGTGCTTATGCACTCTAACAAAACGTAGAGATATACGTGGTGAGAGGCAAAGGGATATGATCCCAACGTAATAGGAGGAAAAGGCATACTGCGTGCCCTTTGGCTTCTGTCCATGTAGGGAGGACATATATAGATGGACTGGATTTGCATTTTTCTTGTCTTTTTCTGCTGCATCTGCTGCAAAAGTCTATCTTCGCGATTCACCGGTAATTATAGCAATGCCACCCCCAATGCAAACAAGTCGTGACTGGTAGGTGGTGGGGTCAGCTTTTGCGCTAGCCACCTATTAAGAAAAACAGATTTGATCCAGCGATACTTAGATTTAACAAAGCAGGTGTCTTCATCCAAGACGTAAAGCAGACTAAGAACTCCTCGGATGCTCCAGTCATTCGCCCAAGATGCGATCGTCTCTGGAGGTGGCACCGCATCTCTCCTCAGCTTTCCAAGGCTTCCGAGTAACGCACAGAAATAGGCAGCGGGAATTATCATTTTCTTCCCGTTATGGATCATTGGCAAATTCTCTGTTACCTGCATTGCATTCATCATGTTACCCCAGGGCATTGTGCATTTTGCAGCAGCAAGAAACTGCTTGTAGCATGCATGGACCCGCTGGGAGTGCTGAAGCTGCATTTCAGCAAACAAGATCCCATTCACCAGCTGTATCACCAGGTCCAAAGGGACTCCTGCTTGCTGGTTGTATGTGGAAGCAGAACGAAACGGTCCATCTCCTCTCAGCATCCACATGAACTGCTGGAAACTCACAAGATCGTTTTTTTTCAGAAGCAGGCTTTCAGAAGGCATACTGCGCACCAGTAGTGCCAGCTGCGCTGACTTGAGGCCCCTCTTCTGCACAAATGCCTGAATTTCCTTGAGGCAAAGCAAACGGACTGTGGCTGCCCGCACAACAGCAATGGCAAACTGCCAACGCAGCTTGTATCGTGCCGTACCCCTATGAAAAGCAGTCTCACTGGGCTCCTTGACGCCCAGTAATTCGTTCACGTCTCGTCTAAAGACAGAGATAGGGTCATCTGATGACAGAGTATCCCAAAAATGAGGCATGTAATACTCGGTGAAGCTTGCTCTTACACCCTCAGAAGAATCCGCCCAGGTGTGTTCCAGCTCCTTTAGTAATAATCTTAAATCATCAGTACGATAGCTCTGAGAGTTGATGTGTGCAAACTCCGAGCGCTTCGGGTCGTTAGAAACCTGCACTTTGCTAAGAGCAATGGTCCTTGCAACGGCCACCAGGGCAACGCAGACCGAAGGCACCACCACGCGCCACAGCAAGGGGAACGAGCAAACTTCGCTTAATTTCCCATCTTTCGACAGCTTTGAAGGGCTTTCGAGATGCTCATGGTGTACAGTCATCTCCACGGATTGCTCCTTACAGCTGTGGTTGCAAGACAGACACTCTTGCTATCAACTTGCTGAGACTTCCAGCTGTCTTCCTTGGTGATACAACGGGTACATGCTCTGCAATATAACAAGACCAGCTGGTCCATAACTATTTCACATCTAATCTGCCAAGACGCATCAATGAGTGATCAGGGAGCTACCTGGTGGGTCACTATCCGCCACGCGACATAGAGGGCAGGCGTACTATGAAGACCTCCACAGGTTCCTACCCAATAACGCTAGCTGGAAAGAGCACCATCATGCATGATGCAAAAACCATAGAGGAATGGAAGGTTTCATCAGGAAACGGGAAATGAGCACCCCGATACTTGACACAAACAGTCGCTAGGGTGCCTAGAGGGAGGTCTGACCAGGGGTGTAGGAAACTAACATTGCACGGGGGCGACAAGTAGCGCTTCTCGCTACCTATGTATCGCTGATTCTTGCACGAACATGAATCACAAATGCCGTCATAGCAGCTTTTTGCCTCCATATGCATCACGTCTCTATTCGGTTAGCGCTCTCGGCCTGGGGGAGGCGGGGGGGCCAGGGCTTCCACAGCTCAATAAAACTCACGAGAACACTGCCGCTCGTCCCTCGTTTACCAAAAACCATCAGTATATAGTGGCGGCTATCTGCATCTGGCTTTTAACGGACACAATATGTAAGGGCAACAACAGCCTATTAGCCCTTCCAGCCAAGCATAGAGACTCTCCAAGGCAATGCTATAGAAAAGCACTGGTTCCTAATGGTGGTGACATCGAAGCGCTATAGCACCAGCCACCTAGAGTTCTCTATTCGAATTTACAATTGCGGTAAAATATCATGTTGTCGCGGCTCCGGATTCAGAGATTATATCGCGCCGCAATGCGAAACGGCATACGTAGGAATCATGCGTACAGGCACAAGCGAACTCTCACCATACCCTTGTACTGCTTCTTCCTCTAGTTCCCACATAAACAGCGTTGTTATTTTGGAGTTCGATTGCTGGAAACGCAGTTGCGCAACTTTGCGCAGAATGCCGGCAGTCCTACCTAGAAAAAAACCTGTCCCCGGGCGTACTGCACGGCCACACAGGAAGAAGTCCACAGCACCGCAGGTACAAAATACCCAAACCCCAAACAGCGCAGACAAAACTTGATGCAAAAATCTAGTGGGCCATAGAGAGTGCAGTGTTGGACAGTAGGGGATTTGGGTCTAGCTTTCAGGCATTGAGGGTAAGTTGTTTGCGTGAATCATCACTGCTGCAACTACACAGCTGCTATCCGTTGCTCGTTTCGCTTGATGCACCCAAATATCCGCATACGGAAGATTATTCTCCGCATCTCACAACAACGAGCACTGAAACTTTTGTGTCGCGAATGCCATTCTCCCATGGCCGTAACATGTGCTCAAGGAACACTACTTCACAAACGAATTCCCAGCTCAATGTTGGCCCCCATATCCAGGGAGCACATAAGCGATATCGTCCACGTCATGCCTGTACAGTCCTTGTTTAAGCCTCTTTTGGTCCAGGAAATGGCCGATGAAACCAATACTTCTTCCAAGCACAAAAAGTCCGTTTATGCACCCATTATCTATGTAGTCCTTGGCCTCTCCCTCGCTAAAGAAGCCGCAGTGTAGCAGCAGGTCGCACATAGATACCCCAATCAGCCCATCCACATTCAGGATCAGTGTATCCTTTTTCTTCGTTGTCACCTTTTCAACCTGCAGTGCGTAATTAATCAGCGGGGTTTCCCTGAAGTGCTTCAGGCAAAATGCTTTCAGCAATTCCACCCTCTTGTCTGGATTGTGCACGGACTTCACTCTGTGGCCGATGCCCATGATCAACTTGTTCTGCGCTTTTGTGTCCCTTACAAACTCCTCCGGGGTCTGACCCCGCGTGTATGCGGAGAGGAATTGCTGGGCCGCCTTGTCACACGCCCCTCCGAATCTGTCTCCAATGGTGCACAAACCTGATATGAGAGAACTTATAAGGTCTTTGCCAGCTCTGGCAGTGACAATCACGTTGTGGGCTCCGCAGACAGCTGGACCGTGGTCGGCCGTCAGCATCAGTACTGTCTCTAAATATCGGTAACAGTAGGGGGCAAGGGGGCGTTTGAACCACAGCAGAGACAGCACACCACCAACGCCCATGTCCTCTTGCATCACCTTGCTTATTGGCCAGCCAGCGTAGAGCAGCTCCTCCCCTCTGTCATCTGAAATTGTTGAGACAAAGCCCTTAGGCTTCCTGACCAGGCCAAGCTTTTTCGCCCACGCATAATCCAGTGGAACCCGGGGAACAGGCGCTTCTTTCTGAGGAGTAATCATCCCCTGTTCCACCAATCGGGTGTAGACGCTCTTTACAGTCAGCCCGAATGTTTGAAAGGACGTCGGCACAAACGCACCTGCTGCTCTAAGGGCTTCGTTCTTTGCTGCTGCATGCTCGCTGCAGCTCCCTGCCCACGCCCCCGCGTGACCAAAGGCAACCTCCGTGCTGAGCATGGGGGCGCACGTACCGACGCACCAAGCAACAAGAGGCTTCCTGATCCTCCTGTCTTTGAGGGCAGCGGCCACCTCGTACTCTACCGACCCACCCACCTCACCCAGCATCATCAACATCTTAACTTCGGGATCTTGCTCAAACCGCAGCAAATGCTGCAACATCGAGGTCCCCGGAAAGCGGTCCCCACCAATTGCAATAGCCTCGCATGCCCCATTCGTTACGACCGACAAGATATTGTTGAGCTCGTTCAACATACCTCCGGACTTTGTCACAAACCCAACAGAGCCTGGCCGGTACAGCTTGGCGTTCATGATGTTTTCGAGGGACCCTCCGGTATTTCCAATGCGAAAGGCCCCAGGCTTCATGCCGCCCACAGTAGCAGGGCCAATAAGACAAACCCCCTTAACTCTGGCCTCTTTCCCAAGCTCCCTGGCCACTCTCTCTGGCACACCCTCAGCAATTACTGCTATGGTCTTGAAGCACGAATGCTGCAGCGCCTGCCGGCATACGGAAGCCGCGGATCGCATAGAGGCAAAGTTGATGAGCACTGACACCTGGGGCGACTTGCTCACGGCCTCCGCCAACGTCTGGCATACGGGAATGAAAATTTCTTCGGTTCCAAAGTAGAAGGGTCGCATGTGGGAAACGGAGAATTCATAAACAATCGCCGAGACAGAAGGCGTTGTCCGGCCGCACACATGATCGAAATCCAACATTTCTTGCACAGCGCGGGTCTGCAATCCCCAGACGATACAGTGGGTGGACCCAGAAAACAGAGCCGTTTTGCTGCTGATCGCAGAATCTTCCGCGTGATGCTCAGAGCGAAGAAGGTTCAGGCGCTCTACACACTTATCGAAGACAGGATTTGAATCGACCTCTGCCATTGACACTTCTTTCCACGTTTTTACCCTTTGCAGCGTTCCGTGGCCGTTCGCCATGGAGCCGTTTTGACTGCATTCCTCCGCAGGCATCCCGGCATCTCCATGATCCCACCCGCACTGTTTAGATATCTCCTCCGTCTTTGCCTGCTCATGTCCCCCCCTCAAAGCGAAGGGTATGATAGCCGTGATGTATGTTTCGGGTCCAAAAACTTTCATCTTCAGGCCCAGCTCGACGCCTACTTCCCTCATTAGCTTCAAGCCGTCTTGATAGTTAGGACCGCCTCTCCTCACGTAGATGGAAACATTGAATGCTAGCAGCTTTGAAGCATACATCTTAAGGGCCCTAATGATACCCTTGAAGGTGTCGGCAACCGATGTAAAGTTTGCTATACCTCCCCCAATAAGCAGCACCTTGCCCTCTTCTCTGTAAGTACCTGGAGCTGTGACTAAGGAGAGGATGGTGCGAGCATACTCATACGTGGTCACCTCGCTAGGGGCTCCTGAATACTCTCCGTAGTTGCAGAGCTCGTGAGCAAAGCCTAGGTCACATATGGTGTCCGCATACACCACAGAGGCACCTCCCCCCGCAATCATCGTCCAAATGCGGCCCTTTGGATTCAACACCGTGAGCTTCAGAGAAGCCCCGGTTTTCTGGTCAAGCTCCCTGAGACAGGAGAAGTACAAAATCAAGACAGAAGTACAAAGTCAAGACAGGCACAGGAACTGGCAACCCCTTGAGAGGGCAGAGACAAATCGGATCAAGAAGCCAGCGGGTGTGCACGCGCGCACAAAGCAACAGATAGTGTGCAGGCAGCGGGAACAACAGACCGACGAGCATACGCATCAAACAGACATGTATGCAATGAGAAGTCAAGCTAGAAAGGGGACGTGAACACTCAATGATGGCAAAGTCGTTCATTGGACGATCAAAATTAGTCATACGCTGTGCCAGTCCCTATAGGCCTTAAGAGCTCACCTAATATACAGCTCTTCCGGTGTCAGCTCTCTTCCAAAAGGGTTGGGAAGGTCGAGACCCTTCCAGGCTTCCTGGCACAGAAAGTCTGCGGTCCTGTCTATTTTTGCTGCTGCATCTAGTAGCCTGAACTTGTCCTTCTCCGAATCAAAAGAGAAGGGATTTATCTCCAGAAAGGCTAGATGCAATGCGCAGAACCTGGTGTACAAGCATCTCAGGAACAAAGGTAACAGCGTTTTCGCCTTAGTGTCGGCGACCCCGGATACGAGGGTCTGCAAAACGTGCTCTTCTATCTCATCCTCCTTCTGCCCAACCGGCACCAAGAGTCGCTCTGCTGTCTCCTCCACATCTCCTACCTCGATACCCCCTCTGCTGCTGAAAAGGATTTCATCTCCGTCAGCCTTTGTCCTAATGGCCACGTAAAACTCATTTTGTTGCTCATGAGAAAAGCAGGGCTCCACTATGAAATGAGACAGACGACCCTTGACCTCCCCACATGTAAAACTAGTGTTCAGGTATTCCTCCAAATGAGCCTTCACCTTCTCCCAGCTGGCACCGACCAAAACCAGCCCCAGCTTACCCCGCCTCTTTAGCAGCACGTCTGGCTTCGCAACGAGGGGACCCTCAAGTAACCAGGGACAGGAGAGAGGCAGTTGGTCCAGCGCTGTACTAGGAGTGACCAGCACACATTCCCCAGTGTATATTCCCGGCAGTTCCTGTGGGGTACTTGAGGAAGGATTGCTCTCCGAGTGCCACCCATCGTAACTACGCCCGTACCACAACAGACATTTTGCATCCGCTTCCCTTATACTACAGGCCATCTGCAGATGCGTACGCAACACACTGCAGCCACAATGCACGCTCAACCCAATCTGGTAACATGAATCCCACTAATGTATCCCCTACGCAGTCTGTTAATCTTCGTCCAGGTGTTAGCGAGCAGAATACGCATCATTTCGTCGAGTAACAGGGCAGGGCAAACTGCAAGGCAAACCTCGCGTTACAGTGCATAAAACTCTGCAGCATAAGTCGTCTGCTAGAGATAGTTTGATTCAAAGAAAAGAGAACAGACCAAGTGCTGCAGTTATCCCTGCTGTTTTCCGATGGCAGCCCAACCGATTGCCGGGTTACTCTAGAAGGAGACTGCTGGGGGAGTTTGAAGCTGTCACACAGCCTCTGAGCATCATGTAGGTAGAAGAATAAGAAAAAGAAGACAGGGACATCTTACCTCTGCTTGACTCGAGCTAGTTTAAGACGGCAGCGCCTGCTGGGCCTGAGAGCAATACGCTGCTCCTAAAGCCCTTCGTCCGTTTCTAACAGTAGTAAACGCTGCTACGCAGGAAATGGAAAGAAAAGGTCAGACCCGATGCTCAGCAGCTGCCTTCTTTCCCCACGTCTCGCTGTAGACTGTGCCTACGTGCCTACACACGCAGCGCCGAGCAGGGCACAGCGCAGCACAGCGCCACCCTGTTCTGGTCCGGCAGCATCTGTTGCTTCTTCTGTTCTATTCTATTCGTCACATAACAATCAATTTTAAGCGCATATGTTGGCATCTATTTCCTCAAAATACATGGACATCTCGAATTCCCGTAACGGGGGCTTTGGGTGGCATTGCTCTCGCTCGCCGTATTCTATTCTAGCAATCCGTCATCCGCTCGCGACTTCCCTGTCATGTCTGTAATGTTATTTCGTACTCTTTCTTGCATATCTTTCGCCACTGCTTCTGCTTTCGCAAGCTCAGTATGCATGGGCGCATAAGCAGATAACTAAGACAAGGAAGACATGCGTTTTAAGTCGAGATCATCTGATTATCTGCGGTCAGTTGACACCATGGAGTATGCTGGGTAAATGTGTTGTAGTCTATTTGGGGTACTCTCATGATTTATCAATTAGTGTAGTTCACATTCACAGTATGCACACAAGAAGCCACTCCCGATGTCGTACTCCACTAAAAAGTGTCAAGCTACACTTTCGCACTTCCCACAATACAGTGGTATTTTGCTCCCGGAATTTGGAAGCAATTGGACTTTGCGTTTTCATATGTCTTATTTATTGCACAGTAGCATTAGGTAGATACAAGGCGCAATGTAGTGTGCGTAGGCGCTAGACGTCGTGCAGACTTGTGAAAGGTCAGACTGTCTACCGAGTGCAGCTGGGCGCACCCTAACGGTCTCTTTTCCTTCATTGTCAAAACTTGAAGAAGCAAATGCCGGAAGAGGCGACTCCTCCTTAAGAAACACTAGCTAACATTTTATCCAGTTTGTATTGAGTCTTGATTTAGATGTCTCCTTGTGGAGGGCTCATACATAGTTTTACAGTTTGACGGCGCCACAGGATTTGGTGCAGCTGTACCCTGCTCACCCGCTGTCTGTGGATGCAGTGGTTTGTCTAGCTCCCTTAAACGATTGCATGGTTCCAATCACGCTATTCAAGCAATAAGCATATCTTCTCTGGCAACAGGCGTGCAAAACGGTCCTCTGGTGATGAAGGGACACGATACCACAACAGCTGGTTGGGCAGCAGAGTCCGGCATGCAAGCTGATGTGGCATTAGCCGGTAGAAAGGTATGGTCGGTCAGTTTATAAAGTGTTTGTGCGTCATTGAGGTATGTCGTAGATGAAGAGAACGAATGTTTTCTGTGGCGTGTTCGTTGGAAGGCGAAACAGTTCAATGGTGGACTTGTTCATGCACAGGAGCTCCTTTACCTGCAGGGATAAATGCAACTCGAAGCTTCATAAAAACCTTGCTTCATCGGTATACGCCGAGACCAGCCCAACGGCGAGCTGTGGGAGAACTTTAAAAGCTGAAACCGGAAAACCTATTGACACATTGATACACCAAAAAATATGAAGCTTTGGTTGGCATCAGCCACTATATAGACCAACAGCTACTTTGTCAAAGATTTATCTCGGGTCTACATAAAGTTCTAAGTCAGATGGTCTCTGGGTGCGCAGGCCCACGAATTAAATAACCGTCCGCTGGGGTTTCCACCAATGATATAGACGCCGGAGCCGTGGCAACCAGCGGAGCCTGCAGTCTAAGGTAAACGAGAACAGAAGCAAGAAGCCGGTCTCCTAAGCAGCCTAAGGCAACCCCCTAGCAACGCTCCTGCTTGCAATGTGGCACATAAACCAGAACGGCAGGCGCATGCAAAATCCTATAAACTGGAATAAAGGTATTCTATGCCCAGCGAAAGCAGGCTTCTTGAACAGCAAAGAATACCTACTAGGAACTAGAAAGGTCCTACGCAGGCTGCGGCGCAGTGAAGAAGATTCGAGAGAATAGAGTCTGGAGACCCTTCAGGGGCCAACCCTGCACTAAAATAGGCCCGCAACAATGATCTAATCTTGTTATTGTCACTTGGCACTGGAGTGGAGTGAAACTTTTTTTCACGAGACGGCGCAGAAGCGCAATTTGGCGGTCCACTCGTTTGCGCAGTCCTTATGACTCATATGTGTGGAGGGGAGGCAGAACACAAAGCTTGGCAAGGCTACGTCAGCTAAATGTGGCTTGAAATTCGAATTGCGTCATAGCACCATGGTCCATGCCTTCTCTAGTGGTCCCGTGCAGCCTGACGTAATCCTATGTGTGCCATGGGCTAGCTGATGGAAGGCACGCATGCTATCTCAGCTGAGCGCCGTGAATATTTATACGGTGGGAAGCGCTAGAAAAAAGCGACTCTTAGTCTCCACGACAAGGTTCATTTCGTGTACGGTGAGCAGGCTAGAGTTTGCACCTGAACAAGGTGAGGCTGAGTCTCCATGCAGGCAGCTTACCAGCAAGGTAAGTAAAACGTTTTCGAGAGTGCAGCCTGCCTGAGTGGCTTTGCAGCTGGCTTTTTCTAATAGAAATACGACTCAGCCTTCCGCTGAGGAACAGCAGAAACAGGTATATATAACGGAGTTTACGGATGTGCTAAATTTTGAGAGGTTGCCAGACAACTGGCCACGTCCTGGTCGTCCAGTGCGTTGTACTGAGCTGCTTTCTGGCTAATATCATGCTGTATAAGCTATATAAAAAGCATACACAATATGAGACCAAACCAGAAAGGCAGGCGAATGATATGTTTTAAAAGGCATAGCACGTGAATGGACAATTGGCGTTGATCATAACCGGGTACTGATGCTCTTAAAGGATGTCAGGTGACGAATTTGTGTTGACTTGAAACCCCCGTACAGCATCAATGTGAAGCAGATCCCGATGCCTTCGACTGGCAAAGTTCCCGACCCACTACCTGGGTCAATAGTCTCCCCCGCATGTGGCTTCACACGTATGCTTACAAATCCTCATTTACCTAGATGGCAACCCACTTGAACCTGTTAGCGTGCCAGCTAAACTGCATCGCCAAATCGATAAGAAATTTGACCATCCTTATTTAACAGTGCTGGATGGCTGTTTTCATGGACGATTCCCTAGATCGCACTAGAAACATTCAAAAGCATCTACAGCACCAACAGCGAGTGTTTTAGCTCTTAAAGCGAAAGCAATGGGATGGGAAGGCACCAAGTGTTTGTCCTTGAACCCAAGCACGTGTCAGATATTTTGTTTCGGGCTGCAAGAATTGAGCCGGTTCGGCCGAAAATTGCACCAAACAAGGCGCGGCCTTTACCCATACGTAGGGACATTGGTAACCCATATGCTCATGCATTTTGTTACCAGGATTTCATACCTGAATTCTTTCGGATCGAGCGCCATGGACTCCCCCACTCAAACGACGCACTCTATGCACAGAGGAGCGTGTTGCCTCAACAAGGGCGCCTATTGGCCTCCCTAGGCCTCCTCCGGTACTTGTACTGCCAGGTTATAAGCGCCATTTCTTGCTATCAGCCAATGATGGTGGCAGAGCGGTAAAAGCTGCTCTCTCCCAAGAGGGTTCGGGTTCTCCAAAACCCCAGGTCGTTGCTACGTGCATCGCTTCGGCGAATCCTCGTAACAGCTTCCAGTGCAGAAAATGGAGCTCTGTGTATTGTGGTGGGGTGTGGAAGATGCTGGCACTATTCATATGAGCGCCATCTGACTATTCAGGCGGGCCGTCAGTCCTAAATGTACCGCATGAAGAGTTGTCAGGACCTTGATAATCCTACCTTTGTTCGCTGACCTGCGCTGGGTGCGTACTGAAGTACGACTTTACAAGGAACTATTCGAAGGGCATCACCAACGTGGTTGCTGGCGTGCTTGCTGAAAGCCACAGTGATTCAATATGACGCAATGTGGCCGATCTTGTTTGCTGTTCTTCATGGCGTTTATAGAAATTTCGCGCTCCTTATGTTTTGACACCTATGGATTCGCTGTTATTGCCAAATCTATAATGACAGGATGGTGAAGCGCTATTACGTAAGGATGACATGATGTAGTTCAAAACAAGCGGAGACTTCGCCAAATGTACATTCCGACTTTAGTCCGCAGGGTCGTTTCGCGCAACTCACAGACCGTGTTCTTGCGGGTCGTGGCGGGAATTAGAATTGAGCAGGAAAGCTATAATAGTTTTCCCTGTGCCACGGGAGGCGTGTCGTTGTGGACGAGTAAGCACTGGTATACCCGGGTTGTCAGGAATTAGAGGCACCGTTATTATCCCAAACCGGGTCTGTTGCGAAGCTCTCCATTTCCTTTAATCGCTTGGACAGACCAGAATATGATGTTTTAGTGGATTGTTCAAGGTGAAGGGGCAGAATAGCATCTACGTCGCGATTAACAGACTTTGTAAAAACAAGCCCGTTTCATCCCTTCATCCAGCTATCTCGCAGCTCAGACAGTTGCTAAATTATTCGTAAATTAGGTTTGAACCTTCATGGATTCTGCAGGACTATCTTCATGGATAGGAATTTAAAGTTCGTTAGTGCGTCGTGGCCCTGAGAATTAGCGTACACATTGACTATAAGATAAGCACTTCTAACCACAATGAGTTGGAGGGACAGGCAAAACGCACAAACCGCTCCTTTCTGCTGTAACTGCGACTCTACCCTTACGCAAGCTCAATGGTTCTGCTTTATCTAATTCCGTATGCTGAGCTGCTTTCTGATATAACGGTACACTCGTCTACCCTTTGCTCTGCCGCGTCCCTGGTTTACTCATTCTCTGACCCCGGAGTGGACCTGATGGTCCGAGATTAGCAGCTGCCCGTATCAGCAGAGTGATCGGAGAGCATCTGATTAGTGCATGTAAATATATATGCGAAAAGCCCAAGAAATACAAGCATGGAATGGTGATACACCGCAGCTGGGTGTTTTGTGCCTAGGTACTGGAATTTGGTGAATCGACAAGCTTTACGAACTACTCCTAAAAGTTAGCGGACGAGCACGTGTCCGGCCAGGTGCATGGGACCACTTTCCGTCCTCTTAGGACTCAAACACAGAGATATCAAATACTTGCCTGCTGAGAGACATTCCAACACCCTCTAAATCATCCGCGGATTTTACTCCGAAGGCAAAGGACCCGCGTGGAAGCAGAGGGACTGCAGGGAGTCGTAGGAATACACGATTTTAGGACTATTGAGCGTCAGAAGATACATTAGACGAAAGTTGTAGTGAAATAGGATTGGGAACTCCAACTTTGGTGGTTGAAGGGAGGGCTTTCGCCGACTTCACTACCTGTGCGAGACTGTGCAGCTTGGTTTGACATACAACCCTAGTTTTCAAGGACGGTATTCTTCGTGTTCTTTGATAACTTCTCCAGCGCATGGGCTTTGCCTGGAATGACAACCTTTGTCGATGAGTCTTGCTTGAAAAGGTGCACTGCATTATGCTTTCAGTGTTTTCTCCACTGAGTTCTACGTTCAAGTACTCTCAGGGTATGTTGTTCCCATATTCTTCCTCATGCATCTTGTCAGCCATGAAAGCCCACTAGCCGTATTTGCATGCAAAGATTGCTCTATGGGGCGGGGGACCAGTGCTAAACTTGGGTGGATTTAACTGCCTTCATACACTTTTTATTTGTCTTGTATGTTCTCGTATCACACGGCTCACATGTTTCTAGCGTTCCGACGATACCAAGCCATCACACCCGGTGTGCTGCTGGTTTGGTCCCTCGTTCATTGTTGTATAATGCGCATGCCATCTACTTTCCTTTATCAGTTGATGAGGAAGAGCCATGAAGTGAGAACTTCCGCTTTTATGCTGTAGATGGCCCAGATGTACAAGTGTGGGTCACTGTGGGCGTACGCTTGGAATTGCGGAAGGGGACTCTGCTATACTTGCACACCTTCTACTACATCAGCACTACTATGGTTTGTCTGTTCGTATATCTCCCTTATGAGAGAGTAGTGTTAGCTCGATGCAACAAAAAGCATTGCTGCTTGCGTGGGCTGCCGACGCTACGTGCAACTAGCTGTGAATGCTCGGGGTGCTTAAAAGGGTGCAGCTACGCGCACCGTAGTGACCCCTCTCCACTAGTCTCGGAGAACTCCCGGGAGCATATTCAGGGAAAGGCGGTAGCTCCTCTGAAATGCATTCAATAACTTTTGGCTACGGTTGTTTTGATGCTTGAGTTACAAGTCTCCTTACAGACACCGCTGACGAAGCGTTACAAAGGTGAGCAACGGAACAGGTAAGGTTGCCTTCAGAATACGCGAAGCAATAGCGTTTAAACCAGCACTGTACACAAGCCACATTAGCTTACAGGGAAGATATAGTTTAACAGGAAAGACAATTTGCGAATATCGAGGCTGCAGTCATCCATTGCAGCCGAATGTACTTACAAGCTCCTCCAAAAATACCTGAAACGTTTCACACTGTGGAAAAAGCATCCGGATGAGGCCTTGCTAGCATAAGCAAGACGCAAATGTAGCGACAGTATCTCTGAAATAACTTCAGTGGCGCTGAACCTCTCTTCGCAGCAGCAGTCCTCCGCAACACCCATGTTCTTCTTGGCTACTTTACCTGAAGCAGCGGCAAGCTAAAAATGTTCAGCTGCCCGGCCTAATCCACACAGCACATATCTACTAAGTCCTAGAATGACGAGGCTATTCTTGACGGCCAGAGCAACAGTAGACGGAGCGACTGCAACCGGGGTTGTACAGAGGCCCAGGGTCGCGCGTTTTACTCAGTGAAGGAACTCTCCTCTCAAGGATGCGTCTTAAAGCCAAGCTGTTTTGCAGTGTCTTCCCAGAGTAGGGCATTAAGGGGAACAGTTCGTGAGAGCTGAGGCAGTTCAAAATTACATTGCTATTGAATACATAAATAGCTGATTGACTTTTCATAATTGACTCAGCTCATTTTTTCATGCTAGTATCTTCGTTGGCGTTAAACCTTAAGCTCTCAACCCTCAAAATCAAAATGCATGTTGGCGATGTCTGCGAGCTGGACAGACAGAGATACACATAGGCTGGGCTGGCCGTTGCAGGCAAGCCTCAGTCTCTTCCTCTCTGTTATTATACAATAGCCACAAACAAAAAATCGGGGGAAAACACTCAGGCACTCGAAGCTTCAAGCGTCTTGGCCGTCGCATGCAGACGGACACGGGAGCGGCAGGCGCCCGTGCGTCGTTTACCCAGAAGCCTGTGGGAATATGAATATTTTACGTCTGTTGCACTGCTTACCTTTCGTCATTGTACTCTATTCTATATCCCTCTGGCCTGTAAGGCCATTTTTGCCACTGTTCCTTCCCCGCTGACACGCCGTGCCCCTCCAGCAGCAGCAACCAGAGCAACAGCGGCAACCCCAACCGCAGCAACAGGATGGCGCCCACGGCTCAGCAGCAGGAGCAGGCACTGCGACAGATCCGGCAGCAGCTGCAGGATGGGACTGCAGACATAGATAGTTGCAGCAAGCAGCTGCGACAGCTAAAACTACTTCAAGTCTCTACGGTCGCTGCTGGTGCTGCCCCGACCCAAGGGGAGGATGTGGCTGCTATGGTTCTGGCACGCAACACATTTGAAACCGCTGCAATGCTGTGCGTGTATACACTGGAACAGCAACAGCGGCAGCAGCAACTCAAAACCGAGGATGAAGAGCTGTATGAAGAAATGATGGTAGAAACAGCAGACGCTTTTCAGAGGCATATGAACATGCTTCTTCCCTTCTACTCAGACATGGCGCATGTGAGTGCACCGTCTTTACACCCAGGGCTCAATCCGCAGGGATCGATGCTTCACGTAACTAGTATGCGCTGGTCCTCTTGTAGTTGCTCCCTGGAGGATATCCTTCCCTGACTGTGTGTATGTCATAAAAACAGATGCAGTCGTAGTAGGTGTAGGAGTAGTCGGTGCTGCTGTTGTACATGCAGCTTGGGTGCAATCAAGACTGCCATTTGCTGTCCATGTTTGTAGTGTGTGTATGACGGGCCTTCATTTGTCGTATGGGTTGTTTTATTACGAGTCTTTACCAGCGCTTAGCTGTTGCAACGAATTTCATGCCAACGCCTACAATCTGTGTATGCATAACTTCTGCGACTCCCTACTGCGCATTTTGTCTGGATGAAACATCAACTGGTTTCTTTTGGTGATGCCAAAAAAGAAAAGCCGCATGTCTGCCACACTTTTGCTATTGTTGCCAATTTTCAGATGTTACCTCCCTCAGACATGCAGCTCGAGCTGCAGTGTCTTCAGCTGCTTCATTTTCTTTCAGGGGACTGCATTGCCGAGCTTCATGTTGCGTACGACAGGCTCTCAGAGGAGGTACGCTTCTTTCGTTTGTACATACACAGCAGTTCTACACTGATTCTGTGGCCCCTTATGGAAGTTTTATTGGCACTATATCCTCAGCTAGAAGACATATATCATGGCCTTTAAAGGCCAGCCACTGTAGATGCACTGCAGTTAGTATGTTTCCCGTATGAGGGCTCGTACTCACGGCCGTTTCCTCTTGCCATCAGTTCTTTCTTCAGCATTTGCCATGGTGATATCTTGATACGGAACCTTCACGCCAGGCAGCTACTTCTTTGTCCATCAAGGGCTTAAAGTATGAACAAGAATTCTTTTGTTCCCTACAGGCACGGAGTAGCCCCTACGTGCAAACGGTGATGCAGCTGGAACAGCGTTTGATGGCTGGGAACTATGAAGCTGTGATGCAGCAGCAGCAGTTGCAGCAGCAGCAGCAGCTGCCGCGTTCGGCTTCGGTCTTTCTGACGCAGCTGACAAAGACGGTGCGGCTGCTGATTGCTGCTACCCTGGAGGCAGCATATGACTCGCTCTCTATATCTTACGTGGCCCGCGTGCTGCAGCTACCTGCTCCTTCTCTAGGGGCCTTTTGTGAGGAGCAAAACAAAAGGAGGAGACAGAGGGAGGCGCAGGATCTGATGTCTTCGCCCTCCATGGAGTTTGCCGCCGTCGCAGCAGCAGACGCTGCGGCTGCTGCACCCCGCCTACTGCAGCAACAACAGCAGATGCAGTCATCAATCAGTACGCTTGCAGCAGGAGTCGGCTCGGGCTCCTTTGCTTCTGCTGTCTCCCTGGAGAGGAGTGGGCCCTTGGGCGTTCGCTGGGTAATCCGCGGGGATCGCGTCGTCTTCCTGAAGGAGCAACACACCTCACAGCACTGTGCCTTCCATTCTACACAAGTTGCAGCACATCTAATTGGTCAGACCCGGCGTTTGCTGCTGTGCTTGCCGTGCTACTGCTGCTGAGCCAGTTAGACGGACATGCTAGTTTTCCTACGCGTAGTCTGTTAGCAGTATGCAAAAGTCGTGTGCTGCCGCCACTGCTGCTTTTTTACTGCCGTTGTAGCAGCAGCTGCTTATCCCAGGTTGCAGCAAGAGTTATTTGCCTGCTGCCACTGCTGTTTACAGGGTACGCTACCGAGTTGGAGAGGATTGTCTGAGACCGGTCGCGCTCACCCACCTTTCACCACACACAACACTTCGCACTTGCTGTAGCAAGGGAAGCAGCTGCAGCAACAGTTCCAACAGGTGGCATCGCGCCAGGTGTGGCGACAGCATCGAGTGCCGTCTTGGTGTGTTCTTTGCTGCTTGTTTGTGCTACCTTGAGCACCAGTTTGCTGTAGGCTCCCTGCGGAGTTTAATGAGCAATATAGCTAACTTGATCCTACTAATCATCGATTTCAGCTGAGCTATGCGCAGATATTGCAATTCAAACTACAATACGACCGAGTCATTTAGACCTAAACTAACTCAGTCATTGTAGTCAATGTAGTACTCCGCATAGCTACGATTCGTGCATGGGGTAGGCGACCACATGAGAAGCCGCTTACGAGGGTGCTCCTTGCTAGACTGTAAAAGGGGTTGTGCGGAGGCTTTGCCTACGACCCATCATGCTGCACACACAGACTACCACAGGGCCTCACCTTTGCGATAACACCGCTGTCCTTTTGCGTGTTCGTTTTGTACATAGATGCATGCGTACTGAACGCATGTAGGAATATATCCATGTAATTGTAAACAGCCAAAGTGCTGCACAGCCGACGTATGTATATCCAACACCTATTTAGTGCTACGAAATTAAGTACAGGTGATTCCCAATACATACACCACGATTCCATAGAATGTATGTCTCCTCCTACGTATCACAGCGCAGCCCGAGGTTCTGCAAACGTGGAGCCGCGTACGTTACATAGGCCCATAATAGCAAACCACTTGTGGCCTGCACTGCGAATACGAAATAGGATGTAGGGATCCGACTTGCTGCGCCAGGCAAACAGTTGGCATTCAGCTTTTCTGTTCAGCGGCTACACCAGAACAGCGCTATAAAAAGCTGCGTTTTTCTTGCATCCGTTCTTTCCGTGACTGAAGATTGTGATTCCCCAGTCCTTATAGTAATGCGGTTGGTGTGAAGGGAAGACTGGCGTCTGTGAGGAGGCACCCGCCTGTCTGCTGTGACTGAGGCTCAGCCTGCATATACCGTATATGTATGCGTTTGCAGCAACACAACAACATCGTAGAAGAGTGCAGGGCTCTGCCCATAGCTGCGCCTGATGAGGGGAAGGATCCTTATATACAGGATTATACATTTATTTTACCCATATGCACTTAGCGCAAATCTACATTCTATTCAAACGTAAACTGGGGCACTCAGAGAGCTACCTTTGCAACTTGTTCCAAGGATAGAGTATCAGGGTGTCGTTGCTTTTATGCTTTCCCAATATATTGCTGCCTTTCAGAAGAAAGGAACGCCTATGGGGAACAGCAATCTATCGTTACTTTACGGGGTTTAGCACTAGGGGCCATGCCGGGGAATCTGAACACGCGAAGGCTCGAGAGCCAAAGGGTGTAGCCATAAAAAAGAAAGCTGATAGTTATCCTCTAATTTCTTGAAGCCAAGCTACTGAAGTGTCTCTGAGCTACCTTTCCCTGCATCAATATGATCAAATACGCTCAGCAGCAGCAGACGCCACTACTGCAGCAGAAGACTGGGCGTCCTACTGGGGGAGAAAGAACTCGAGGCCGCTAACGGGCTCAGTGGTGGAAGCAGTAATAGCAGTAGCTACTGACACCGGTGCTGGGGAATAGCGGATAGTACATGCATTTGAGCCTGTATAAACAATCCTATCTGCTGTAGCTGGGGCAAGCGTTCGGGGTCCCCTTGTAGGCATTTAAACCCCCAGGCAGACATCCTCTTGGAGCAATCCTTCGATGTCATCCAACGCCTTGCTTAAGAATATCCCCTTATAGCCTTGGATTCTAGATCCTATGTCACCTTTGGCCCCTTGCTGTGCTCGCACGCTTCAATGCTGTGTGTTGCCGTTGCTGCTGTTGCGGTGCAGCAGCGGTGCCATTTGCAACAGCCACTCCTCCTACCACCCGTCCACTTCCCTTTGGCGTTGTTGCACTACGACTACGGAGAGCCGTAACGCGTTGCTTGGCCTGCTGTAGGGGTTGCTGCTGCAGGGAAGGCAGTCCGGGTGTTTTCGACGTACAACTAGCAGAAGCACCGGTAGCAGTAAGACCTGCAGGCAAATGTTTTCCTGTAGTAGAGGTTAATGCCCTTGGAGGTGTGGCGCGTGCAGCTGCTGATACTTTCTTCACTGAACTGGCAGAAGAAAGAGAAGCTGCAGCCGCACTCATCCGTCTGGAGGCAGCCGACAAAGGAGATAAGGAAGCAGCCCTACTCCGAGCTCCTGTGGCTGGAATAGCTTCTTGTGTGCGGGTAGCAGCTCTGCGGGGAGCTGTCATGGCAGAGCGGCGCTGAAGAAGTGCAGCGGCAATGGTTTTCTGTTGTAGCTCTTGGCTGGCCACAGTACCTTGTGTAGCAGCAGTATGTGTCTTAGCAGCCGCAGCAGCGGGCGCCCTACTAGCAGCAGTATCCGCAGACTTTGATTGTTGGCTTGCAAGGGAAGCGTTCTTGCGGACGATGACTCGCGTAGTGGCTCGCGTCTGGTGCTGGGGCCTGGATGCTGCGGATGTGGCAGCTGGTACAGGAACAGCGTCTGCTGTTGCTGCCGCCGCTGTCGCTTGAGTTGCGTTTGAAGCTAAGCTGCGGCTGGCCAGAGACTTTGGAGTGCTGTGGGCCTTTACGGCGGCAATAGAAGCTCCGCAGCGCCACTGCCTCTGGTGATGCAATAGAGGAGTCAGTGCCATTGGATCTAGCCCAGCAGGAGCGGGTGGTCTTGGGGATGCTGCTGCTGAGGCAATAGGTTTTGCGCTCGTGAAGTTGCGGGTGCAGATTGTAGGGCTGGCTCGCTGCAAGAGCGCGCCATTGATACTGGTTGGTGTAGCAGTAGCAGCAAGCCGTGATGACCCCGCTTTGCGCTGCTGCAGCGGAAGTTGCCCCTGAGGAGTGGCGGCAGATACTGTGGCTGCTGCCTCCGGGAGCAGAGGTGGCAGGCTGCTATCACTGGTACCCCCAACGGCTTCGTCAACCAGGCGCCTAAGAGAATCTGAGGGGCCTTCTAAAGGAGTTCTGCGTCTATTTGAACACAGAGGCATTGGAAGACCCTCAGAACCTTCCCTTTGTGAATCTGATTCGGTAACAGCGGATGTTGCTGTTCTCTGTGCGAGACAGCAGGAGTGTTGAGGTGAGGGGGCCAGTAGAGGTAAGACCTCCCGCAGGGGAAGAGGCATTGCAGCTCCTTGCTGCTGCTGTTCTCCACATTGACAGTGGTACAGGCTGGGGCTATTGCTGCATCTTCCACTGCTGCAGCGCAAACTTCCGGAAGACGCCTGTCGTTTATGCTGCTGTTGCTGGACAGGCGTTCGACCGGGAGTGCAACAATCGCCTCCCTCACCGTTCCGACACCTGGTAGGGCTGCTTCTACTGCTACAATTGCTACTGTGTTCAGTAGCAGCGACAAGCGCCAGCTGCGACTGCGCCAAGGCCTTTGCGTCCTCTATGAAAGGAAATTCCATCATGGCTCTGAACTCGGGCAAAGTTAGTCGGGAAGATGCGCCTTCTGCTGTCTCCTTGTCTACAGGTGTTTCACCTTTCGCTGCCTCCTGCTGTGCCGACGTTGCTGATGCCTCCGTCTGAGGAAGTAACTCGCGCCTGTACGCTTTGCTACGAAGGGGCGTTCCCAGATAGGCCTTGGTGGAACCTGCTGCTGCAGCTGCGGCAAAGCCGCCGATTTGCTGTTGCAGTTGTACGGCCGCTGCAGACACGCTCTCTGGCTGCGCTTGCCCCTGTTGGAGCCGCTGCATGAGCTGCTGCTCCGTTCGCTGACGCTTCACGGGACTAGGGCTGCATGCGGAGCGTACGTGTTCTATCATGTACTCAGCCATTTCCCTGCAGCACAGCAGTCGCCAAGGCAGTTATGTACCCAGATCGCGTCATTGAAATATAGCACGCGAATGCAATTGCTAGCAGGTAAAAAGCCCCCGACCTCACATGCCCGACTGAGCGAGTTAAGGGACGAACCGGGTAGGCGGCTGCTGCTGAGGCGTGTTGGGAGATCCAGCACAGCCCGCATCAGCAGCTAGCAGCGAAAGCAAGTCGTCCACATCCAGGCATCTGCTGGTGCTGCCCCCCCCGTCAGCAGGTGTTGCACTTGCAGCGGCAGCAGCTGCTGCATCAGCAGCTGCCTGGGACTGTTGTAAGGCAGCGGATGCCCTGCGTCGAGCTGCACGCACCACTCGCAGCAGCAGCAACAGCAGCAGCAGCAGCCCAGTGCTTCGCTGGCTTGCGTACAGCATGAAAGTTGGACTGTTGGTGCTCTGCTGCGTAGCGTGCTGGTAGAGGGTTTGATCCGTGTGTGTTCAGCAGCTTACCCCGCCGGATGAAGAGGGAAGCCTCGGCATCGATGCCTCTCCAAGGTGATGCCACTGGCAAGACTGTAGACGGCGTCGAGTGCTCCGCTGTTGCGCGTTCTCTTTTCCCACTGCGAAGGGTTCGCTGCAGCTGCTGCTGCTGCTTCTCCTCTTGGTGCGCTCGCTGCATCATAAGGAATGCCCCTTCCACCTCACGGTAGTGCCTCTGGATAGCATAGGATGAGGTGAGGCACGCAGCGATGAAGTAGCTGTACGGCAGAGACATACATTCTGGATTACCGAGACTGCTGAAGTAGCTCTGCAGCAACATACGCATCGCCGGCGGCAGCAGCAGATGCAGCATGAAAGGGGCACTTTGCAGCAGTGTGAGGGCATCGAGTGCCGTTAATGGGGATATCCGTGAACTGTGAGTCTGAATCACAAGAGGTAAGCCTCATGGAGGGGGGAAAAGGGAAGTGCACTGCAGGTGTATGTGAGCTTCGATCGTACCTGTAACACGGAACGGATGAGCGCTTCCAGCTGGAGCCGTTGCTGCTGCTGCTGATCGTGGTCCCGCTGCTGCTGCTGCTGCTGCTGCTGCATGTGCTGCTCCAGTGCGGCCGTTAGCTGCTGCTGTAGGTCGTCTGCTTGCAGCGCCCCGCAGCAGCTAATATCAAGAAGCCGGAAGAGGCGCAACCAGTTTTGTGTGGCCTCCTCTCGCAGCAGACGTGCCATTATCAACAAGGCCACCTGAAGAAGCAACGGCAAAATGAAAACTCACTTCTGCAGTTGTATACAGCACAAGACGGCATGTGTAGATATGGTCTGAATGCGCAGGCAGCACCACACCTAGAGCGACTAGGTCTTTTCAATAATGAGGAAGAAACAAGCAATAAGCAAGGTCAGTACAGCCCTTCCAGCGCTTCGTAAGACACCCATATAAAACTCAAAGCACGAGAACATTTGGAGAGCAAAGACCTCCCTATCGATTCTCTATTATACCTTTTTAAGGGGCGGTGAGCCCGCAAACCGCATGAGGGAGCGTAGGAGAGTGAGAGCCTCCGAAGGTTGCATAGACTCCGAACGACAAGAGAGCGCAAGCCGCGGGGAAGTGTAGCCCCGAAAGTATGGATGCGCCAATACCTGACGCACAAACGATCACAGCCACACAGGCATCCGGTGGCAAAGGGGATGGAGGGAGTAAAAAATAAGAGTCCACAGTACTTGCAATGCTTGCAGAGGACTCTCTTCCTTCGTGTGCGTGTATCTGCACCTGTCTGCCGCTCCATCGTTTGTGAGGATCCTTCTGCAGCACTCCTCGAAGAACCTCCCCAACTCCCGACTTCCAGAGTGGCGTGTACAAGGCGGAACCCCAGTTGATCTCCTCATGAGCTACTGCCCACATCACCTGAGTCTCATTCTGTGCGATAAAGGGCGGCCGCGAAGTATACACCAAATGCAGCAACACCCCCGCACTCCAAATGTCACACTTGCTGCTGTACGCCCGCCCAGGGGCCCCTGCCACAATCTCCGGAGCCGCATACAGCGGGGTCCCTGCAGCAAAGAAGTCGAGAAGCATGCTACTACAGGCATATATGGAAGGTTGTGCATGGACAAAAGCGGCTTTTGCAGGTAGGTGCGCTTGCAATGTATTTCAGAATCGTTCTCTATACGGCTACGCTTTTCATGCATACATGCATCAAAGGACTGCGGGGAAGTGAGCGTGCAGACCTCCGTCTTCGTGAGCAAGCAGGCAGTCAGACACAAGGAAGCCCTCAGGGGTATACAGAGTCACCCTAGGCAGTTTCTAGCGGCACAGGCAGCCAGCCAAATGCGTTTTCTACACATCATTGCCGGCTGACGTACAGACGTTGCCTATCCCCTATGCGTCTGATGTGCATAAAGGCGCTCCTAGACTAGAGCTGTGGGCAAAAGGAGGGAGCAGCACCTTCTTATGAGCACTGAAAGGCATTCTTGTCAATGCACGACTAGCAGTGGATCCGCAGTTCGCCAGCAGCACGTGCAGCCAAACGTGAATATTCAAGGCCTTTTTCCCAGCGTACGTACCAGCTCGTGTGAAGAGGAAGGAGGTGCTGTTCGTGAGGGGTTCAGCTGACTCAGCCACGCCCCTAGATTCTAGTGTAGCAGCGAACTCGGGGGGAGGCCACAGCCAGCGCATGCATGCATCATGCCCCGTGTCTGTGTCCCTTAGATCTCTGTCCGTGCCTTTGTGGCCAAATTCAGCAGCATCCACGTCACCAGTCCGCCCCGTAGGCCTCCTGATGTTGAGATTGGCAAGTCCAAAGTCTAGAAGCTTCAGCTCTGCGTCTTCTGCGTGCGAGCTCCACATGAAGTTTTCTGGCTTAACATCCCGGTGAACGATGTTTCTGTCATGCAGATAGCACAAGGCCTGTGGAAAAAAGGCGCAGACAGCGGGAGGAGAAAAGCCGACACTTCGTGCAACACGGGGTACAGCCACAGTCAGCAGGGGCTCAGAGCGCAGGGTGAAACAGCAAACTTATTTTTCCGATAGGGTCGACAAAGACGACAGGCGAAAGCGGTTGCCACAAGTGATGGCGCTGCAAGCCACTTGGAGGAGAGAGCTATCAGAAACAGCCTAAAGGAAGCTCGTGGAGGCTCAGTAGAGAGAAGGAAATCAGAGAGAAGGCAGACAAACCTCAAAAATGCTCCGCACCATGCGGGCCTTGGCGCTTTCGGAAGACAGCAGCATTGGCTCTGCAGGGACGCATATGGCGGAATTTCCAGTCACCTCTCGCTTCCTAAATATTCTTGATAGTTAGCTGTCGTATCCTCGGATATGTGCAGCTCTCATGTCTTTCTAGGGCGACACTGGATTACGGACTGGACACGCATATTTAATGCGATGATTTGCGTGTTTCTGCAAGGAGCTCCTGCCGTCACTGCCTACTACCCTCGAATTTTTCTAGAGAGTGGAAAGAATCGCCTGTAGACCAGCGTACTTCTACCTCTTGGTCAATCCCTACTAGCAAACGGAAGGCCACGTGCAGGGAAGGGCAGCAAGAAAAGGCACAGAGTGGCACGCCAGCTTACCAAGATGCCTTCTATTCCTTCGCCTGTCGCCCTGAATCACCAACGGGTGCTGCTGCTGATGCTGCTGCCCTTTGCGGGGAGGCACGTAGTGGTGCAGCAGGGTCCCTCCCGTACAGAGTTCCATGATGGTCCACAACTTAGAAGGACTCGCATACACCTCGTAAGTCTTGACGATGTTGGGGTGATCCAACAGCTTCATCAGCATAAGCTCCTGCCGCATCCTCTGGACGTCACCTTTGTTTCTGCTCTCCCTCACCTTCACCAAGTCTACTATCTTTACGCAGTACATCCCCCCGCCACTGCTGCTGCTGCTACTACCGCGAAGGCGCACACGCTTGACCTTGCCATACGCTCCAGATCCGATTATCCCGTCCAGCTCCTCATATTTTGCCTCATATGCAGCCGCATCCCCCCAAGGCACAACGGGGGGTAGCCAAGGGGGCAGGCGGGGGCCTAGGGCTTCCCAGCTACTGCTGTAACTGCTGCTGCTACTGCTGGTGCTCGTCGTCCAAGGGCAGCCGCATCCACTGGAGCTATTGGTGTTGCTGCTGCTGCTGCTTCTTGCGCACCCGCTGGGGAGAGGAGACGAGCAACAACTGCTTGTTCCGGCTTCCTTGTTAGTGCATAGAATGCCGCCGCTGCTGCTGGCGCTGCAGCATTCAGCAGCACGAGCTATTTCTCCTGGCATCTCGCTTCCACAGCAACTGCCCCAAGAGATTGACTTCTGCTGATTTTCCTCCGTGAATATGCTTTCTGTGTGAGCAGTAGCAACTACTGCATCACTCAGTGCTGTTCCCCCTTTGGCTTGACTGGTCACCGCACGTAAAAAACGCATTGTGCTGCTGCTTCCATGACTCTTGTTATTGCTGCAGCTACAGAATCATGGCCAAGCGGCTCTGCGGAGGAATCGTGAGAGGAGGCGAGAGGCATTGCGGTGTAGGTGAAAATAGTGAACTTGTCTGCGGGGGATTAAAAAGCAAGGCTTCCGTCTTTGAGCAGGCTAAGGGGAAATCATGGTTACAAGCAGAGTCCATAAATTCCTACGAGACGAATAATTAAGCCCTAGGCTGTTTCGGCTGCTAGAAGAGAATGGAGTTAAGGTGCTGCCTCTGGCCGCTGCTGCTCCCGCGGTTCCCGTGCAAGAACTTGAGGTTCCTTTCCGGCCGGCAGAGCCGCAGGTCCTATGTGGGTCCCGAGGGAAGCGGACAAAAGCAAAGATTCAACCGACCGCAAAAAGCTTGTTTCTCCGTGCTCAACTTGCACCCCTGCTAGGGGGCCCTGTCGGTCGAAACTGGGTCGAGAAACGAAGAGTCACAAACAGGTGCGGACTCAATGAGAACATTGCAAGACTAATGGAAAGCAGCCAGAAGCTCAATACAGGCCAATAGGATCCAGCATGGAACACATTTTGATGTCAATGCAAATCCCACTGCTTGTCCTAAGGAGGCAGCTGATGCTGAGCTTCCAGTCCCGCCACCTGCCACAATAACTGAGCATCTAATGATGTACTAACGAGTTTTTAATTGCACCTGTTTCGACCAGAATCGCAGGCTGGGCGGCAGTAATAACAAAGTGTCGGCTCCCCCGCTTAAACGCGGGGCTGTTGATAGAGCCTGCAGGTTGTCTGCCCCCAAGTTATGCAATTTACACGGATAATAATAGGACTTAGTGTACTAGTAAGTTTTATTGGCCCTACAGTTGACTTGAAGCAATATGGGCATCAACAGCACTCCGCTGGCGTGTTCTTAGTGGAGGCGGGGGGTGGTGAAAATTGAGGTTGTTTTTCGTAACCACCTCGCTAACTAGTGTCTTGTGTTGCATCTGAGCATATTTATACAAAATAAGGGTCCACGGTTTGGCTGTTGTGGGCAAGAGACTTCTCACAATAAAATATCCGCCTCTTCGACATTGGCGCCATATGACGGGGTAATACGGGAGGTCCACTGAATGCCAAAGCAGTTGTGGGTGTACCGGAGACTGTTGGCTATTGCTTCTATAAATTCATATACACGCGTATATTTCTTTTTTGTAAAGCTTTGAGGACACAACATCACCCCTTTAATAGTCTAATATCAGAATTAGGGCCTTACTTTGCAGGCGTAGCGAGCTGGGCGGGGCTTGGGCACTTTCTTTCAGTTATATTTACTTGAATTTATGAAATTTCAATAATTTGCTTGTTCTTAGCCTATGGTATTTTGCAGAGTGCGGCTAGCTCGATAGAAGAAGATGCAACGTTGTCTGCGTGTGCACAAGATGCTAGGTGTAACTAGTTGTGAATGCTCGGACCGCTGCAGGGGCGCAACTACGTGCATCCTACTTGCTCCTTCCTTCTCGAATGTAAATCCCTCGAAGGCTTGGGTAGGGGAAGGAAAGAGCTCTTTTGGTAAATGAGAATAACATTAATTCAAGTTTGTATGGAGTCTGGAGTTGTGTGTCTCCCTTTGGAGACCTTCGGCTGGAGTGTTATGATTGAGAGCACAACGTGATTCGTTGCAACTTCTCCCCGCCCATCCACTGTGGATGCATATATATGCTAGGTTCTATAGCAGTTGTCTAGTGGAACATTCCGTTTAAAGGCACCCGTAGGAAGACAACTTGCTACAGACTCATTACATACTTGTGAAAAAAGGTCATTACCTGTTTTTCATTAACAACTTTACCCCGTTGCGTGCATACACTTATCAGAATTTCCACCATGACGAAAGAAGGGCCGGTGAGGAGCGCGTAGTTGCACCCTTAAAGCAGTCCGAGCAGGCATACCTACTTCCACACAGCATCTAGCGGCACGCACACGACATTTAGTGCTTCTATACTGAATTAACCCTCTTTGCAAAAGACAAAGTACTAACAAGCAACCCACTCAGTCAATTGTCGCCAGATTCTTACTCAAATATAATGAGTGTACTAGTTGGTGTTCAAGTTTAGGTAGCCTGCTAAATTTTCCCCCACTTCGAAGCAGACTGCCCCCTGTTCTGTACCTGATTCTCGAGCGTAACTGAGTGCACAACAACGGATTAAATACTGGACTCCAGCCACTTTTCAGGCAGGCAGAAACGCGCAAAACGTACAAATGATAAAAGCAAAGTGGGCATTTGCCCGTCAAGAGAAGCAGAATTGAAGAAAGGCAACAACACTAGCCAACAACGAATGAGGGTCCAAACCAGTACGACCACGGTGGTGCGATGGTTTGTTGTCGCCGTAGCGTTAAGAAGCTTGGGCCTTCTGCTACGAGACGATAGAGGATACTTAAATGCGCAAAGAAAATCAGAATGCACACTAGTTCGACAGTTTTCCGGCAGCTTAAGGACCAATGTTTGCATGTCAATGTAAACGATGCGTGCAGCATAGTTTATTGCAGAGCCCCAACAGAGGCATATGCAAGGGTGTGGAGACACAATAGCTGAGATTGACTACGCATAAAGTTGAGTACAGAGAACACTATAAGAGCAACTAGGAATCTTTCAAGCAATATCCCTAAAAGAAGGTAGGTATTGCAGGCAGAGGAAGACCATGAATGATGGGAGAAATACCCACGAATGCAAGGATTGCCATTCAGGACTAGCTTTGTGAACCAAACGGAGCCGCGAAGTCTTTTCAAGCCACCGAAGTCTACTGAGGTTAACGGTCTCCACCTTATTTCACTTCAAGCTCTCGTGTAGTGTGTTCTTGCCGCAAACAGTCATAGAAGTCAGCAATCCTATCAGTTCATGTGGATTTTCCCCCTCCACATGGGTGTCTTGCCTACAAGGTAAAGTTTACAAATGGTTTGGGGGGTTTTGAACGTTCATAAGGAACCAATTTTGATAGTCCTGTTTAATCACCAGCGTTCAGGGAAAGCGATAGAATAAGCAAGAGCGTATAGTGGTGAAACAATCTCAAAATGTTCTAGCCACGTAACCACGAAGGTCTCCGCCTGCTCACCTTTTGGTGGGTCACGTTTAGGCGTGTCGATCCACAAGGAGCCAGTACCTAGGCTCGAAGCACATAGCCAACCACCTTTTCATCGAAGTTCCGAACTTGGCTCTGCTCAGCTTTGCGCATACATCCACGTGCACTAGTCAGGTGTTATCTAGATCTCTTCAATGCTACGGGTGGTGGGTGACGCCGGACCATTAGGTCAAGTCCTGGATAAGCGACGGGGTCCTCACTGTGTACTGGCTGACCTCCGCCCCATAAACACTAGACGCATGAAGCAAAAGTCGTTCGCGTAGAATAGATGGACAAATCCAGAAAACACACTTTGTATGTTGGGCTCTACAAACTACAATATCATCTATTGCCACCTAAACAGCTCTGCTGAAGCAACGCAGGGTCTTGCGCTAGGGTTGGAGGAGTGCGTGCCACCAACATTGCGACCCAGCAACAGCTAAAGAGCATTACTCCTATGTGGAATGTTTATTTGTCTACACGAAGATCTTCTCTCATTCGCGAGGCCCAATGAAACTACCCAAGTGGCCGTGGGAATCATCTTCGCGGAGGCCAGGTGCGTGCAGGTACCTGGCGGCCAGTTCTGGGCTGCAGCCTCATTGCTTGCTATCGCATAGCTCCAGCTGGTATCCCAGAGGCCCGCTAGGCACCTTTGAGCACTCTAGGTTTGATATACGAGACTGGCTTACTGCAGCGCACTTGGTCAGGTGCAAGAGATGCTACGCCGGGCTGGCCCCGTGTGGGGACCACCAATTGACTAGTCACTGTGCCTCGTTTATGACCTGAGGACTCATTTTCCCGAAAAATTATTCTAGTTAGGAATCCTTGGGTCGCAATGAGTTTCTGTCCTGGTTAGTCACCTGTGTCCTCTGTGTCCACCTGCACAGCCCATCCGCCAAGCCCAAATAGGACTGAGGCTGCATGTCCCACTTAGATCCAAGGCATGTTGTATATTCATTCGAGCCTTTTTTGTCCAAAATTAGCTCGTCTATCGTTCTGTCCCTGAAGCCCAAACCTTCGCTGACAAGCTTATGCTGTTGCAGTGCTGTGCACTGCCAATATGGTCTGATATGGACACCTTCCGAATATTCTGTAGAAGACGGATCCCCCACTAGACGCGGAACATACTTGTAGCTCACTACACGCTAATTCAAAAGCCCCGATTCAACTGGATCATAACTTTTGACTGCTTGGCTAGAATCCTTCCCCTTTGCTGTAACGGGCTATTGGAACGCTTAGCTTAATGTCTACATATTGAGGCATTTCACTCCAGACTATGAGGCTATATGGAACGTCATTGAGTGTTCTTGAAAGACAAATTTTCCTTTCCCCCGCCTGCGCGTCTCACACTTCCTATATGAGGAGCGCAGGGCAACTAGGTTGCCCATAGTTGCACCCTCTATACTATCTGAGCATTCACAGCTAGTTGCACACAGTATGTAACACACAGGGATTCAGCATTGCTTCTGCTTGTATCAGGCTAATAGGGCCCTAAAATTATTAAAATATATGAACAGGCAACCCAATTTCTCAATCTTTTAAATAGAATTTTAGGCGAATATAACTAGTGTAATGGAAGGTTTCAAGTGTAGCATAGCAGGCTAGACCTTTCCTCTCCGCTTCCAAACCCGTACCCTCATGTTCCATAGCTGTGCGTCTAGACCAACAACGCGCAGGACAGCGAGAAATTACTCGCCGTAGATTTACTCCCCGGGTTCTCTGAATGGCGGAAACAGTGCAAAATAGAAAGGCAATTACAATGAAATCGGCGGGAAGGTGGACTTACATTTTTGCCACCAATGATTGAGGGACCGATCAACACGACCGCGGGGGCGGGATAACCCGCTGGCGTCGGAGCGTCGAAATGTATAAGCCTTTTGCTACGAGAGGACATACAACAAATAAAGTATGCAAAGGGGTCTAAAATCCAAGCTAGTTTAGCAGCGCCTTACAGAGCAATTTCTTCATGCAAAGGCAGCCAGTGGGTGCAGCATTGTCGACATCGCAATCCTCACAGAGGCATAAGGAAGAATGCGACGACAAAATAGTTGAGATTACGTGCACGTACTACTCAAATGTACTGGACACCTTAGCAGTAGCAACCGGCAAGCTTTTGAGCAATGCACAAAAATAAAAGTAGCTATTCCACGAGGAAAACACGCTGTAGGAGAAAACTTTTCAGGGCCGCAAGCAAGACTATTCCCGGCAACTAGTGCTTTTAAACGAACAGAGCCACGAATTCCCTCGCGATAAACGAAGCTTGCAAGTGTTTTTGCGTCAACTACTGAGGTTGCCAGTTTCCACTCCATCAAAAAGAATCTCACTTCTAGTGATTCCTCGGCCCTCAAAATTCCGGAATCAGCTCGTTTAGTATTCCCTGTAGGTCCTGTGCCTCCACGTAGGCCAACCACCTGCGCGGCAAAGCCCCCGAATAATTTAAGGGATGCCAATATTGATAGTTCTGTAGGACAACCATCTTTCAAAAAAATTAAGTAAAAGTCAGCATTGCTTGTGAAAAAAATGCAAGTGGTCCTAGCCACCTGGCTGCAAGCTTATTCTCCTGGACACTTTCTGTTGCAGATCTTGAAGTCTGCCGATTCACGAGGACCACTCCTCCAGGCTCGAAACAAACAACCTACCGCTACATAGCCCAACTACGCATTTGTTTCTCTTGAGCTTTGCGCATAAGCTCGTATGCACTTGCCATCTGCTTCCCGAATTTTTCGTTCTAAGGCTGGCTAGTGATCCCTGCGCATCCAATCCAGACACAGATCATAAATGAGCTCCTCATGGTGAATCGGGCATGCGGGAGACTGATGGGTAGGTAATGGTAATGTTGTATACTAACCCACGTAGCGCAGGGAAGAAAGATAAGCCACCTAAGTACATGTTTTTGAGCATTTAGCTGCATTCACTGCACAAGAGTGTACATAGTACGCTCTGTCGGCCTATATGCCTGAGGGGGATGAGCAGTGGCCATATTAAGGTCAATGTGTAGGCGAGTCGTAGAGGCACGCCAAGGCCCACTAGCAAACTTCGGATTCGTATCCATGACAGTACTCTTGTGGAATTCACGAGGCCTCTAGAGGAGCAGTAAGAATAATTGGTACATTCCATCGGTTGCTGTAACGCGCGTTGTCGAATGCGCTAGATGCTACGCCATGTTGCTGCTATGTAGAAATCAGTAAACGACTAACACCACATCTCGTCTAACAAAATACCATCCACGTGCTTGGAATAATCTGTTCTGAAAAGCAAAACCTTGGATTTCAATAGACTGAATGTCATGCGTAGCTCTCCGTGTTTGCTATTTCCACCTTCATTGCCGCCTTGGGACAGTGGCTACATGTGGGACTTAAATCTACTGCATACTGTCCATTTGAGCAGCACCTGTTCGGTCCAATATCTGCCCATATATCCCTTTCTATGTTTTTGTTCAAATCTTCGTTGGCAAGCTTGTGCGTGCTGTTGGAGTGCTGTGCAATCTAGCTTCGGTCGTGTGGTTGAGCCTGGAGATTGTGTGGGATGGGTTGGAAGGCCTATCGATGTGCGCAAGGTGCCTAGAGGAAGAATCCTGTGGCCCAGTGGCTAGGATCACTTGCAATTTCCTCACGAATCAATGCTTTTTTTTAAATCTATCGATTTCTTGAAGTTGCACGTGATACAGAACTATCAGTATTGGCTTTTTAAAGAGCCTTCAGCTCCCAGAGTTATTCGCGGAACTACCACGCAGGCATGTGGCTTGTGAGGAGGCACAAGATCTACACGGGGCCGTAGAAGTGATAGATTGTATGACTATTGAAAGTGGATGACACACTAGACGAGACATTCTTAGGAAATTGGCTAGGGAGCGCTAATCTCCGTAGTTCACAGAAGAGAGATTGGGGGCTTCGTTGCCTGCGAATGAATTCGTGGCTCTCTTTCGTTGATTGGGCTGGTCGCCATAAGCAGTGTGCCTTGTGTCCCTGAGTAAGTATTTCTCCTCAGCGCATGCTCTGCCTGAAAATGTCCTTTAGCATATTTGGGCATTGCTTCTAAAGTTACCGGTTGTTTTTGTTCAGGTATTCCCTACACAGGTATATGAGCAGGCACCCTCAGGTGCATTGTGCCACAAATCTCTCCTTGCGCCCCTGTTTGGGCTAGTACATTGATTGTGCTTCATTGCGCCGGCTGTCTCTGTGTGCAGAAACTGCTCAATGAGGCGTGGTGGCACTGCTGAACTAGTATAGACTTAAGATTCCCTTCCATATACAACTTGTTTTGGTGTTTATCGTTGCTGGGCGCTCAACCGTTTCAGCGCCCTGACTAGAGTGAGCTATCACGCCGCCTTGGTCGAGTTGGTGGGGTATCTCCTTCGTTGCTGGTTACTGTGTGTTTCTCTGCCCACTCACTTATCTGTGCCGAACGCCAAACACTCTGTGTTTTTCATTTGCACTGTTTTCGCCTTTCTGCTTGCCCGGGGTGTTGTAATTTTGCAGCGACTCTTCACTGTTTACCACGCAGCTGGTGTCAATGCTCACGAACGGAACACGTGGGCATGTTTCAAAACGGGAGCTACGATGTTGGGGGCTGAACTATGCTTAAATACTTTCTTCTACACGAGTTTCATGTGACTAAAAAAATAGTAAGGAATGGACTTACTAGTTTCTCTGTATATCCAATCTTTTGCAGATTACTCTTAGCTTGATGCAAAGGACAATATATGCATTCCGGCTTCATGCTACGTGCCGCAAGCTCCAAAAACTCGAAGTGTTTAGGGGATGCAGCGCACCCGAGCCGTGAACCTTGCCTCGCGTCGGAACTATGAGCACGAAGGTTCACTCTTAAGTTGTTGCGATTTCTGCGTACTGAGGGGAGTTGAGTGCCATCTCAAGACTACTTTAGATCCAGCGTTACACTTTTAGCGTGTTGTGCTCAGGCTGATTTGCAGAATAATAAAATATACCAAAAGCCGACAATCGTTTAAGTGTTTATTAACTCTTAATTCAATACAAGCAGCGTGGTAGAATTGCGGCAGTGTAGCGTGGCATGCTAGACCGCTGCTCCTAGTGCCACGGATGGTGCGTGTTAAGAGGACAAGGGATGCAAGCCCTCTTCTAGATAACACTAGAGGATTACCCTAGGCTTTACTTATGCTCTTAGTGCTGCGGGTCCAGAGACCCTCTAGAGAACCTATACAATAAATTCTCCTTGTACATTGGCTGCTTAGGGGATGCCATGCAGTGCAAGCGGTAAAAATATTGGTACACAAGCTTAATAGTTTGCGCTAACGAACGAAAACTGAATGCAGATTACTCTATGCTAACACGTGCATACCCCTGTCTCTCGCTTAAAGGTAGCACAACTTTGTGTGAAACAGCAGCTTGGCTGTCCCGGAGTGCACCGGCTGGTGAAGGGGCCTGCAAGCAATATGCTGTCGCTTTACCACAGATCACAAGCTTTCTTCTCTTCAGGGAGTATAATCCTTATAATAAAACGATCGTCATCATTTAATCAGCTGCTTAGATCGCTGTGAAGAGTTCAGAGAAAGCTTACCACCTTCCACCCCCTGAAATGTATGCGCTATGGTCCTCTCACTCCCTCCTGCTGCTGTCCCTACATCTGAGAGTAGTGGAAGCCTCATGGCAAATCTGCATGCTGGCAGCATTGTTTGGGAGACTTCCCGGGTCTTATTCAATGGAGGTAGCTCAGAAACAGTTGAGCACAGAAGCAGGCTGGAATTCTCGTGAAGTGGGCTTGATAAGCCACGGCCTGCAGTACACTTACTCTCACACTGACAATTCATGGGAGACCTTGTATGTGGATCAGGCTGTAGAGAACCTTCAAGGGCCTTGGAACCTTAAAGTTGCTCCCAAGCAGTACAACGGTTCCCCAGTGGCCATCCCCACTGAGGGACCCCCTGCTTCAACTCTGGAAACAACCCAACCGGAGGAGTGTGTATCAAAGTACATACCGGCTAATCCACTGCACCACGTCCGCGGTGTAACACCTCTCGCTTTGGGCACTTTGTTGTTTTTGTTCCTCCTTGGCGTTTCGTTTTGGCAGGCAAGCCAAAGCAGTGCCGGGAGCGGGGAAGGAAGCGAGGATGTAGCTTCTACACATGGGACGAAAAATGCGCATACGACTGGGTATCAGCATGTATTGGGGAGAGATTTTCTTTGGAGCATCGGCCTAATGATAACCGGTCTTGAAAATATATTTCAGAGCATAACGAATATGCGCCAAGGGGTTCACAGTAAAGATTTACGCCCCCGCATTGAGTGGCGCTTACTTTTTTTGATAATACCTGCTTATGCAGGATTCGTGGCTTTTTCGTCTTTGGTGTTGGGCTTCATCTTCATGGCATTCGGAATCGTAGCCTTTTGTAAGTTTCTAAGCAGCGTTGCAGAAGTGATGCGTCTCAAAATTGCGGAATTTATATTATCACACAGCGCGGTTGACAACCCTCCGCTTTCTACGGACTGGCGGAAATCCAATGCCAACGCCAGTGCCAATGGGCCTCACCTGATGACGGCTGTTGGCGGCGTGGGTGGCGGCAGGGGTGTCGACATCCAGTGGCCATACGGTGTACAAGAACTCGGTGAATGAGTCGTTTCGTCTTGTATGCACTTCCCGGAACTTGTAAGTCTATGTGCACCAAGAACGACCAAGTGAAGACGTGATTGCGGCCCTCACTGGTCAGGCGCACCAATGTAGATAAACTCCCGCCGAAGGAAGCCAAGCGAGCTTGGCATGCGAAGTCCGTGGCTGGAAGATTCGCGCGTCCGATGCTTTATGTTGCATTGTAGATGCAGAAGGTGTTTGTTTTTTGCATTACTGGACTGCATTTAAAGTCCACGAAGCGGAGCGAGGTCCCGCACATTCCACTGTAATATAGTTTCCTACATTGCCTACCCTCCTTTTAATACGATTGGAGCTGCTCAGCAGTGGGCCGTGCACTGCAGCTTTTGTTTCCTTTGATACAATTGACCATACTGTCCGACTCAGAGGTTGCCATCGTGGCCTGGTGTGGCAACGGCTGCCACTGCATTCAAAGCACGAGATGACGGGAGGTACAGTGAGGCAGAGTCTCCCTTGAGTGTCTCTTCAGTGTCATATGGGTGGAACTGTACATGCAGTACAGCATTTATTGTTCGCCGTGTATTCCTTTGTTTTTTGTTGGTGGCTGTACTTCTGTCGGCGATAGCACAATGGGTTTTCGTCCCATAGAGGGATGCACTGCGCCAGCTTTGTGTACTATAAGGCATTGTAGTTGATGCTTCTGAATAAGCGCAGTCTTACATTTTGACCAGCAGTTTGCAAGTACCCGTAAGTATGCTTGCCCTCACTCTCTACGTGCAAGGACATCTTGGATGTGTGGACGTCTGAGCGCCTAGATAGCATTGTGTGCTCATGCCTTTGCAACCGCGAATGGCAGCTCATCGTATGACATGCTTCTTTGTATCTTGCTTACCTCATTCAGCACACAGGTCTTTTTCTGGAGAATCAGTTAACCTTCTCCACATGTGGTTTTTACCGAAATTATATCCTATAACTCCGTGTCAAAAGCAGTGGCTTACTAAGTACGCATTGATTTCCTTCTTCGAACTAAGAAGCAACTGTACGTGTCTTCTGCTACACGCAATCGAGACCGCTGCCCCACGCCGTGCTGCAGGCCATATTGCTTGCAGGAGGAGAAAGGCAGCTATTGCAGCCTGAGACTAGCGTTCACTCTGTTTTATTGCTGGAAATATCAATCTTTCGCGTAGCCTCACGTATAGAGTTGGCATGTCTCGAGGGCAGGCCTAAATATAGCAGCTGCGCAGATCCCATTCCTGTATGGATCTACATGCAGATACCCATAGCAGGTAGTTAGACCCTAGATATGTGCCAGCGCCATCAATCGAGGCATTAGTACTTTCTTAGAATCCACGCAGATGAAGCAGAAGCGCCAGGATGCTGTATCTGCGATTTAGGGTTTGGGGCGCCCCATAGGTATAGGCGGCACGGGTTCGAACTAGCTGTGCTGCGTGAATTATTGCCCTTTCGTGGCAGTTCCTGTCTGTAGCTTTGGCTTCCATGCCTTTTTTTTCAAGAATATTTAGAGCCTTGCGTGCAACCTACAACCAACATAGCCGGGATAGGCTGTATGCACATACCTTCCTTGTAATAGTAACATTAATTCATGGGCTCATTTCTTCAAACGCTGTGGCATCCTACTGCCCCTGTTATTGCGCTGCTAAGGGCCGCCAGGAGTAACAGCACCAGAGAGAAACGCCGCAGGCGAGCAAGGCGCATAGCAGCAGCGGATGCTGTTAAACGGGAGGAAGCGAAACTCTTGTCTTTAGAGAGACGCGGAGCTTCCTATGAGATGAGTTGACAAACGGAGTGGCAATGCAGTCGCGGGGTCCAGTGGCTGCAGCAGGCGCTGACAAGTCACTTGCCATTCCTCTTTCTGTTGTGTCTCCTGCACTTCCTTTTTCCACTGCAGTCGACTGCCTGGACTGTCGCTATGAGCTAACAAGGAAAGACCGGCCAAGGCAAAAAAGGTGTGAAATGGGTCGGGATGCCTCAGCTGCTCGTCTTCTGCGTCCAGCACACCGACGCTAAGGAACTGCAGTGAGTTGCTACTGTTGATAGTACTGCTGCTGCTTTTGCGGGCAGTGCTACTTGCAGAAACGTGCTCAGCTGTCTTATTGTCACTCGGCCCTGCGGCAGAGATGCGGCTCCCTGCTGCTGGTGCACCTGTAAGCCCGTGAGCCCGCGAGATTCCCCCATTTGGGTGCTGTGCAGCAGCAACAGCTTCAGCAACTTCTGCTGAACGCAGCACCTCTACGGGGTCCTTACCCAGCAGCAGCAACGCAGCTGTTACCCAGAATGTGTAACAGCTGTCTCCGGCTTTCCCTGGGCGTCCCTGGATTGCCCCTCCAGATAGCTGCCGTTCACACAGCCACCTGCAGCAGCCGCAGCAGTTCTCCTCAGGAAAAAGCAGCAAATCAGTTGTACCGTGCGGCGAAATCAACGAATCTCAATTTGCCGAACTGTAAGTACCGCAGCGACCCTACCAGCAACACCTTAAATGCTATTTAGCGACATGTCCACTACCAGTCGGAGCGAAACCTACGATACAGAGACAATGCAGCTCACCTTTCAAGCCTGTGTACTGCCTTGCGACCTAAAGCCCCCCGTTTCCTCAAGAGCGCTAAGCATCCAGCGAAGCAGAAGGCAGCTCCTGCGTGCGGCTCGGCCCCGGGGGAGACACCCACACCTCCATCAGTACCCACAAGAGACAGCAACCAAGATATTACCGCATCCACACGAACCCCAGCAAAGGGGTCCATAAGAAATTCCTCCCAAGAAGCAGCCTCGTATGACTCATGGCTTGAGGCGTCCCAAGAAATGCGGTGCTCCCCGCATTCCTGCGGAAAGGCCCCTGCACCTACTGCAGCTGGAATGTCAACGAGTGCATGTTCTGCTGCAGGGCGTGCCAGTGCAAGCTCTCTAATGGCATCAGCTCTAGCCCGAAAGGCGGCGGCCTTATCCAACCGTGGAACGTTGGTACTGGCGTCCACCATGCGCTCTCGGGAAGTAGCAGCGGCATGTATCAGCTTCAGGCTGAGAAGACAACAAAATGTACAGCGGATATCCCCCTCGTGCTCCCAACTGCTTCCTCCAGCTGGTTCTGCCGCTGCGCCTGATTGCGCACAGCAGCGTTTGTTGCAGCTCTTGCCGTCGCTGCAGTGACTGGAGCAGCAAGGTGGCAGCGTGTTGGAGAACGCTCCATCCTCCCATCGCTGTAGACGCAGCACAAAGCGCCGCACCTGCCGCAGTGTCTCCTCTGATAGCAATGGGAGGGCCCCTAATAAGGCCAATACCTGCAATCCACTGCACGTGGGAAGAGCCGCTGGAGCTGCCCCTTCTGCCAGATTGCTGCAAAAGCCCGTGACGGGTGCGCAACGATGTGTACAGGCTTGCATTTCTGCTGCTGCTTGTGCTGTTGTAGTTTGTTGCAACGCCGCGAATGCTCCAAGTGCTGCAGCTTCTGGTGCCGTTCCTTCGCAACTTGTTGGTGGAGCTCCCATCTCTGGCACGCTGTATGTTGGCGTTCCTTCTGCTTTAAGAGGAGCAGTATGTGGTGGTGATGGGGACGCTGTTGCAGCTTCTGCAGGGGGCAATCCGGAGCAGTGCCGTGTACGGAGAAAGCGTTTGGTGCATGCGTGGAGAAGGGCATCTCTAATCTCCGGGGGCAAAGGGAGCATACTTGCTGTTGCATGCTGCTGATCCGGTGAAACACATGGCAATATCACATCAGAGGGCTGCGTCAGCGCGAGGCAGCACAATAGCCAGTAGACTCCGCTGAGCAAGGAGTCCTGTTGTAGCAGCAGCTCCATGAATGACCTTTCGACAGCGGAGCCTCCATGTGTCTCCGCAGCTAGTGCTGGATTTAAGAGCAGCAACCCTTTCTGTAGCTGCTCCTTGATGTATGCCCGGTGTGCGTTGACGTCTAGAGGCCATGCCTCCAAAGAAACAGCGGGATCCATTTCTGCTGCAGCCGCCCTCTGTGGTCGTGTCTCCGTCCGCATTCTCCCTTATTGCTGCAGCCTTAGTCGTGTCTCTGCTGCTGCTGCGTGTGTGCTGCTAAAGAGTCGCTGCCGCTGCTGAGAGCCTCCTTATAGGAAAATCGACAGTTTTATGCTGTACTCGGGTTGCAGACGCTTCAGTAGCGGCTGTGTTGGGCCGTAGCAGCACAGGACGGAGCTCCCGAGGTGCTGTTTGGGACCCTTGTCTTACTGCTGGTGCTAGTATGGCAGAGGCTACCGAAGCGGCCTTCTACCCGGCGCAGCACGCTCCGTTCATTCTCCTGAGCATCGTCAGCCTCAAGAAGACGAAAAGCCATTAAGAGTCGAAAGGCCTACACGAAAGCTATCACGCGCATGCAGTTAGCAGAAACAGGCCCTCTGGACTGGGAATTTTGGAAAGTGTCGGCTACCTTATGGCCACGCCAACTGGGCACCTAGTCAGCAGGTGGCACACAGCAAAGCGTTCTTGTTAGCCGCACCTTCAAGATGTCAACTTGTAAGATGCGGCTAGAAGGATATCTGAAAATGCAATACGCGATTAATGCTGTAGGCTTGTGCTGTAGATAAGAATAGCCAATTAGGGTAGACACATTCGGCCGTCTGTCCAAGATGGGATGCAAAGGGCATTATGTAATGCTTAATTGTATCGGGCACCTTGTAACCTCTATCTCTTCGCTATATACGCGACTAATACAGATCATTTTGTGTTTGCTTCGGAAAACAGCGGTTTTCATGTTGCTTCGATTGTGTCTAGATGCATGCAACACTGACGTGGGTCCCTCGGTTATGATTGGCATGAACAGGGGCCCCTACAAAATCCTTTTTGCGACGACGTTTTGAAGCATTATATAAACCGATTCCCATTGATCTTCAGCACATTTCGCGGCTCCACTCTCATAATATTGGGTCAAATTGACTTTCTACCTGCATTTTGCTTCTCTGCTCTGACTCGCAGTGCCGGATACATGCGCTGCAGGCATCGAGAGTCTACGGTGTTCGATTCTCGTTCCCCTAGGCCTTCCTTAATCCGAACAACAGCCAAACAGTCGTCTTCCTTTCGTGGCTACATTTTTTGCCTCGGGTATCCCCTAAGGGAGTTCTTTCTCGTAAGAACCCTCAGGAGAGGTTGCGGCCACTGGGCAACGTAGTACCCGCTTCTCACTGGGCTGCTTCCATCCGTATGGAACGGAACTTCTGCAGGAACAGCAAAAGGAAAGAGCGCGTTGAGTGAACAACGACCTCAAAATGCGGCCACTCACTGAGGACGAGATAAAGCTAGTGCTCGAGAAACTTTCAAAGTTGTGCGTGTTGCAGAGAGGCCCTTAGCAATGCTTTTACCCTCCTGCTACACCTCTTCCGTTTAGGGTTTGTGGGACTTAACTTATGTTTCAAGTAATTTTAAGTGAATGCAACCTTCGGGGTTGGTGTGAACACCGAAAGGCCCGAAATTCCCGAAGGGTACAAGGCCAGCAGTGGCCCCTTTGTCCCGCAAACCACACGTCAAGTCCTTCCGTGGGATTGAGGGGCTGTTAAGGATATCTAGAACTTTCAGGATGATGAGTGTGTTTGCTTGTTTACAGTCTCGGTGATAACTTGATGCACTTGATCGAAAATCCATCAAACCCTCACGTCTTTCGCCTTCACAGAGACCGCGTCTTTTTCATGAGGTGTGCCTATAACGGGGTTAAGCTTCCTTGAGGGTCCTCTCCAACGCTTTTATGCAACCTTTTGCTCTGCAGAGAAATACATACGTCCATTATCCACCCGTTGTCCTTTGGCCTTCCCCTTGTCCGCATGTTTCAATAATTAGGCTTGCTCTGGGGACTGTTTTTTGCGTGCAGCGAGAAGCTTCTCAAGGCCACTGGCTGCATTCCGCGCAAGAATCTTGTGAGAATCATCTATATCTGCTGTTGTGGTGTGCTTCTGGTCTTTCGTTGTGATGTCTGCCCTCTCCGTGTGTAGCGCATTCTAAAGCAGTTCTGCGTTTCCTGTCACTGGTATATGACAAACTTGGGGGGTTTTCGCTGCAGGTGAATGTTCGTGTGTTGCATATTGCTGTCTTTATGCATTCAGCTAAGTGCGGGTCAGTGCCTGGGCAAGCTAACAAAGGCCAAGAAGTTCCGTTTGGGCATTACGGCGCTGCACCTATTGGCGAAGTACACGCCACATAAGGTTTGGCTTAAGCCGGGTGGCGAGCAGGCGTTTGTCTACGGGAACCACATCATCAAAGTGAGGCCTTTGGCGCAATACACAAAGTAAACGAAGAAGCAGCTGCATGGGCTAATCGGCTCTCCTTGGCTGCTTTCGAAGGCTTTTACGTGCATTGTGTGTGGCTGGAGCCCAACGCTAGGACTGTGGTTTCGCTTTGTTTAGTCTTTCCAGCTATAACAGTAGTGCGAACTTGAGTGTGTGATATTGAATACGCTTGCTAGTTGTTTTGACAACCGTGTTAACGGACAAAGATGCGGACAATGAGGGCTGTGGAGATGCAAGTTGACCATCTCACGAGAAACCTTCAAGAGTGGTGCTTTCTAATGTTTCCTGTAGAAGTATGCACAGGCGGGCGTCAATCTGCATGTATATCTGGCTAGGCATATAGAGCTGCTTATCCAACTGGTTCCATGGGGACAGGTGACGCCTGTGCGATGCTTTGCTCTGCTTGTTCGTCGCAGCGACACGTGGGGCGTCTGACGGCAGACATGCCGAGTGGAGCGGGCGTTTGTGTTTTGTCTTTGAACGGGGATTTGCCTTTGGGCTTCGGCACGAGCGCCAAGGCCACAGCGGAGATTCATGCGGCCCCTACAGAAGCCATCTCCTTTTATCACCACGCCGATGTGGGAGAGTACCTCAGGGAGGAGGCAGACCTGGTATGAGGCTTGCTGCTATTTGTTCTGCTTTTTATACCTCCTGCGTCCTCCTGTAATCCTTTGTTTTACTGAGATTCGGCAGCTGTGGAGAGGAGGAGGTTTATCTCATTAAGGCACCAGAGCATTAGCAAGAAACGCACAGGAGCGCAGTAGGGGATTTAGAAATGTCGCATAGGTCTGAGATAACGGCTTTTTGTGCATACTTGTCCGTCGTATTTTCCGTAATGAACACGAAAGGCCTTGGGATCTTCCTTGTAGGGACTCACCTGACGTGCTTTGCAGTGCACATTAGGGAGCGCAAAAAAGTGTAAGTGACTTAGCTCCATCTTGGCTTCGTTTGATGTGAGCTGGCGACGCTTGCATTTCACCCATGCTCACTGCAGCAAGATGATGAGTGGCTTGGGCTGGGAGCCGACCTCGGAGGTCTGCTCGTGAAGAGATTCGAAAGGCGAGGCGGTAGAATACACACAGACCACCGTAGACTTGTGAATCAGGGGTGCATAATTTGTTGAGCGGCGCCAGGAAGTGGACTATGTTCTTCCTACGGGTCCATTGTGACGCTCCATCTAGATCCATGGGGAGTCACTCAAGCCCACATTTAATTTACAATTTTAAAACAGTAAGTTGTCTTAAAACGACCCCCGCCTTCCACGGCCTCGCCCCCTTAAAATCGCCTACATGAGGGGAGGGCCACAGCTATGATGTGCGTGGCTGCATCCTCTAGCCGAGTATTCGGAGCTAGTCGCACATAGCATATCGTCAACACGCAACAAACAACGTTGCGGCTTTTGGTATCGAGCTAAATGTAGTTTGTAATAAAGGATATATACAAACAGACAACCCAAGGAGTCAACTGCATGAGCACTTCGAAGGCATGTATATAGCTAGTGTAGCAGAAAGTGCTGAAATGTAGCACGGCCGGCTACAATTTATCCCCATCCCCCTTTCGCCATGCCCTCCTATTTCAAAGACACTTCCATATTTCGCGAGACCTCATAGGTGCAGAGAATTGGAAGAGTTCCCGCGTTATCGCCGCTCTTCAGCCACGAATAAAAGCAACGATACTTCGAAATTCGAGAAACAACAGTGTGTGCATCAACCGCTAGAGTAGCATCAAAGGGAAGACAAACACTGGCCAACAAGAATCGATACCAAATACACGCGTCCGCGGGATGGTTGGCTGCTGTTGAAGCGCTTCAGTGTATGAACCTTCTACTGCATAAAAAGAAACAACTGAAAAGTATACAGGCAATAAACATACATACTAGCTCAACAATGCCTCATAGAGCAGTCTCTGCATGTAAAAACAGCTGGTGGATGCAGCAGAGTCGACTCCAGTGCCCCACCCGAGTCAGCCACACCACACCTGAGAGTGTACACAAATAAATGTGAGCGTAAAGGTACATCGTAAAGATGATAATTTGCAATTTTAGACCGAGACCCGCGGGTTAAGGCTCTTGCTCCAGACAGAGCATGCGCTGGGGAGAGAAAATTATCCAGGGACGCGAGGAATACCACCCATGGAGACTAGCACTGTTGTCCACATAGAGCCACAAATTTTCCCGCAGCCAGCCAAGACCGCAGCTGCTCCTTCGTCAAACAATGAAGTTGGCGATTTCCACCTGTCTCACTAGAACTTCCTGTGTAGTGTGTCCTTGGTGCTTAACAGCCCTAGACTCTCGCCCTTCAACGGCTCCCCATGGGGTCTGCGCCTTCTCATGGGCCACTTGCCCGCGCGGCGAAGTCCGCGAGTAAGTGGGAATGGTTTGAGACTTTTTAGGAAGCCAATATTAAGGGTTCTATCCTTAACTTTACAAGTATTGTTAGGGTACAGACAGAGCATTCGTTCTTGAGAGCATAGCGAATGGTCCTGGCAGCCTGGCGATAAAATTCTTCCTTCGTTGACCTGCTGGTGCACCTTATAAAGCTTCCTGATACACTAGGACCAAATCCCCCTGCTTGAAACACACGTCCGACCGCCTTGAATCTCAACAGCATGCTTGTCTCTTGAGCTTGGCGCGTACATTCACATGCCTTGGCCAGCATTTCTCTAAATCTCTTAGCTGCTCCGAATAGCTGCTGCCATGGGAATATCAGGTCCAGGCCAGGTTTGACATAGGCACCGCAGTGTAGATCAGGCATACAGGAGAGCAATGGGTAGGTAAGCGTATGCTATATTGTATATCCACTCAGCAAACGGAAGAACGTCACACAAGGAATCTTGATTCATGTATGCATAGAGTTGCACACACTGCAGGAAAAAGCCGCTGGTTTGCTCTGTCTGGCCGTGCCTCAAGGTGTGAGTCATAGGGGCACACAAGAAAGCGCTGGCGAATTTTGGATTCCTATCAGCTACGATACTCGGTTGAATGCATGGAGCTCAAACAACGCTCTGAGGTGTGCTAGAGCCGGTGAGAAGGATCATCTGGGCGTATACTCTCATTTGTCGATAACGACAGTGACGCTATCCTGATCCTTGACCTCCGGCAGTCCATCACTAATGTGCATAATCAGAGCAGTCCAAATACGTACAGAAACCGGGATGTTTTGCAGAAACCCGAGTTTGAGTGGATTATGCGCTTTCAGCTCTTAACAGTGTGCGCATGGCTGTACATGCTCTGCTGCCACAGCTCCCATCCCAAGCCACCACAAGACCGAGAGAGTTTTTGATCGTAGTGCGACTCCTCCCGTGGACCAGGAGGACGTGACAATGTGCTTTGCGCAAACCAGCAGAAAAAGCAAAGTCGATGCACAAGCGGCAGGTTCCCCGCTTGGGTATATTGAACAACAGCAGGACTTTCTTGGCGTGATAGTGCTTCACCCCTTAGCCATTCTGGGCTTGGCAAAAGTAGCAGATGCATTGGTGTCAGAAGTATAACGCTCAAGCAATTTTGATTGAAACCTATAAAGGATTCCTACTGACGTAAGCCGTTGCGCTTCTCAGTAGAGAGCTGCTGGGGGCGTCACGAGGGTGAGTCGGCGACCACGTTTGTGATGCCCCAGGAAAAGTTCAGTGTAATGTCGTACTGCGGGAGGTGCCCAAGCCAGCGAAGCACTCTAGGACTTTCAAAGTCCTAAAAGAATGGTTGTCGATCTGGACAATAGAACAACGCCTATCGAAACAGTGTCGGCATTCTTCACGCCATGCTACACTGCTTAGAGTTCTTTCCCCTTACAGGGCACCACTGTTCGGCCTTGGGAAAGAAATGAAGGTAAGCAACAATACTTTGGTTTTGGGAAAACATGTAGCGAGTTGGAATGGAGCAGCTCCTACCACTACGACACCAATAGTGGCTGGTAGGACCAGGGGGCGTTCAGAAACGGGCGGCCCATTTGGAGGGATTTAAAGACGGCCGACGGAGCGTGATTGCTGCTGTACCCAGCTCTCTGTCCAGAGCATAGGCTGCCTTTACTCAGTAGATCAATTAAAGGTGCGTCGATCCAAGTGTATAAAAAAGTGAGATATCGGTCCAATAGAACTTCTCAACAGACTTGCAGGTGCGTAAAGGTAAAAGCCTTGATTGTTCCAATTCGTGCTGGACCCTGCTAAGCTTTTTCAGCTAAAACATGCAATACCTAACACACAAGCATTATCATGCGAAACGAACAATTGTGTGCCTCCACATACCACTGCTTCTCCCGCAGCAGCTGAAGTGCAGTACTGTGCACGACACTGAAAATTTCGGCTGAATACAGGCGTCATCCATGCATACAGCATTTTACGTCTCCTTCACAATTCGGGGAAAATTCTGATTCATGGGATGATACAGTTTCGCTAAAGCATTAGTAACTCCAACCGGCATACACGTTTACTCGTTGCGAATGTGAGAGTGGGCTGCCTTGTTGTGCCTGTGATTAGCGCGACTCAGGATTTGTAGGAGAGCGTCAGTGAAGTCGGATTTCAACTTGATTATAGATCGGTGCAACTTCCGCTGCGCGGAAATTTTGTGAGACACTACCGCTAACGTACAGGCCACCTTCGTTCTTAAAGCCTCGACTCCGGGCAGTAACCAGTGCGCTGGTTAATTCCTGCACATCGCCGTTTTCCAGCAAATACTCCGTCTGCAACTCATTCTTTTCATGCCATGAAGCCTTCCGACACCACGAAACATATTTTGGGACTTAAATGGGGACTAGCCCAATATCTATATATATATATGTATATATAGATGGTCCGGTGGACGACCAACAGGTGGCCACCCTGTTGGCAGCTCGCCAATATTCAGCACCTCCCCGAAGTCATCCTTGACGTGTACCTATTCTCGCTATTCTTCAACTGGAACCCCTTCGGATTTACAGGTTAAAAGCCAACTATTGAGCCACTAAGGACGCATGAGCAGAACCGTGTTCTGTTCCTGCACTGCTGATCCGCCCGCATGAAGCCCCCGTCGCATCTTGTGGCGGCACCGACTCTGTCCTGCTCGCCATACATGAAATAGGGGGCTACTATGTCTTGGCATGCACTCCTCCACAGCCCGCAGGTGTGACCGCATGATCGCCTGTAATTCGATCACCCATGGCATACCTAGGAATAGATCACCATGCACGAGTCCACAGCAGAAGGCTTAGACCATGCTGTTAGCACCCACTTACGCTCTGAATTGGCGTGCAACACTAGTAGCCTTGCCTGAGCTCGAGTTCTGCCGCCAGTGAACAAGCCTGAGTCTTAGGGACTGCGCTAACTAGTAAACAGGCAAATTGCACTTCTGCGGTCTCCTCCGACTGCAGATCAAAGTCACACCCAGTGTCAAGCAACATTACTAACTCCTGAACACTCACGTAAGGTTGTACTGGCGTTAACATGTATCTTGGCGAATCCCCAACTGCGGCTCGATCTTTTGTACCCCCGCTCCACTGCGCCGTAACCTGCGCGGGTGCTTCTCTTTCCCTGGTGTGCCTTCTTTGCTCGCCAAGCAGCCTGCTTTCTCTGGACCCAGTTCCTTTGTTCAAGTTCTTTGGCTTTTGAATGCGTTCGCACTTCTGGATTATATGGCCCGATTTCCTACAAAAGTCAGAGGTGGACTGCGAAGGGTGTCTGCGGCTACTAAGGGGCATGGGATTCCTCTGGCTCACTTCTTTCTTTCACCGTCGAGTATGGGCTAGGGCCGACTGACACTGCCCTGACTTTCATAGGTACTACGTGGGGCAATCGCTTATTTCTTTTAGCCACAGACACAATACTCGGGCTCAATTATTCCTGAAACCTCAGGTAGTCCACCCCTTGCGGATGCTTTACCGGTCGGCTTTTAGATGGCTGAGACATTCCCCTTCTTGCGACCTGCTAATGTGGCAAATCGGGTAGACCTGATAAACTACTTCATAGAGCAGCTTTGTGTTTAGGCTGTTGCTTTTGCAAACGAAAAGTTATTCTTTGAAATGCTGATCTATCGATCGAATCGCTGCTTCAGCATTCAACATTCGCCCCAAGTTTGCCGCAGTGCTGATAGCACCACGAGCCGATGAGTCAGGGCTTGCCTGAAGGCTTGAACTGTAGTAATCCATTCAACCAGACCATTTTCTTTGCATGAAGAAAGCCATTGTGTAAGTGCTTTGCCCTCCAATAAACCTGCTGAAAGGACTACTCTATTCACTTCATCTGGGGCTAACAAGCAAAGGACATCTCCACCCGACAAATAAGATCAGCGAGCATTTCCCCACTTCTACTGCCGTTCTGCTTTCGTTGCCAGCATAACCTTTTTGGCGCGTCTATAAGCAACTGAACAGGTGGAAATCGTGCCCTTTTACCAGCTGTGGAGCTGCTGTGTTGTGTTCACATTAGCTTGCAGGCCGACTTCTGCCGCCCCAGCACGCGTTGTGCAGAGTTTCCATTACCAGAAAGTCTTTATACCCATGCCATTGCCAAAAAACTATTTACTAAGGTATACACAATCTAATTGAAACCAGAGAACTACTGTATGGATATTCGCCATCCCACTACCCCCACAACCAGTGGATGAGCGGAGAATAGCTTTATCAACCAAAGTGAAATTTCTAGCGAAACCGCTTCATCTAAGGAGTTCACATGAAGCTACTTGATTCGAGACGCAGTACAACCTTCAAGCAAAGTTAATGCGCTCACCTCGAAGAACAAACACCCTCTCGTGCCCTTTCTTCCCAAAAGGCCAGACATGGGGGAAGGGAGAGCGACGGCGCGTGTGACTGCTCCCTCTGCGCATTGCCAGCCAGTACAGACTTAGCTTATGCTTCAATTAGTCACACTCCACCACAGTAGCCATACTTACCTAAGAAGTAGGCAGCAACTGACTAGTCGGCTTGTCTGTTCGTATATCTCATTTGCCACAGAGTACTCTCGACTCAATATACGAAGACGCAATGTTGTGTGCGTATACGCAGGCAGGATGCTATGTGCAGCTAGTTCTTGATGCTCGAAATGCGTAGAGAGTGCAGCTACGCCCACACTAGCTGTCCGTCTACGACCATGTCCGGAAGTCTGAGGGGCATGAGCCGGTAATCGTTTGGGATGAATTTGATTAGCAATTCCAAGTTTGCATCGAGTTTGAAGGAAGTTGCTCATTACGGAGACCCTAGGTGGAGTTTTTCTAGCTACATACATAGGAAGGTGCCCCAGCTAGAAACCTGACATGTAGCTAGAAGATTTTCTCGTTCCTGCAGGGATTTATGCAACTAGTATGCGCCTCTCCCACAAATTCCCCGGGACGAAAGGAGAAACGTCAGCTAGACTATAACTAGCTGCACCCCTTGAAGGGCCCAAGAATGGGCATACTGGCTCAGCGCGTAGGATCGGACCGTACATTTTGCTTGTGTGACACCAGCCCTGAGCCGTCATCAACATATTTTCAGGCAGTGTAACCACGCAGCGTGGGCTCAAAAGGAGCCGAAATACATGTAACAAGCCCCGCGGAGACTGATGCAAGCTGGCTCCCTAGGGTAACTTGGTGGTTCCACAGCTCCTTGTCTCTCTCGGTGAGACCCGCCATCAGTATCTCATAAATCTAGCCCCCCACTACACTGGCAAAATTAGTCCGTGTTATTTCCGAGGGTGAACTGCACTATTGCCATCTGAGCGCAAAGTACACTGCTGTCCTCGTGCTTGGGATGTCTGCAACACAACAGCCTGGGCCCCGTAGACGTCAAGATTCCATCTGAAATCCAGAGACTAATAATTTACCATATGAAGAAACAGAAGTGCTTAAAGGGGTGAGTTTGTAAAAAGCAGCGAAATAATACAGCGCTTTCAAGGAAGGGCGCCCCTGTAGCAGCCACCCAGAGACTACTCGACTAAGTCGGCCGCAGCCCCTTCTGTTTATGATTTGATGCTGCGAAAACTAGAGGTCAAATACCATTTTAAGAAATTATTTGTTAGTATTTCAAGATGAAGAAAAAATAAGAGCACCAGACATACACCTCGCTGAACCCAAGGATCATCGTTCCGCAGGGCCCAACAGACCATTGGTATCGCCCAATCATCATCCCCTTTTCGAACAGCATTGAAGAGTGCTACTACCTAAGTACCTGTTAACACTCTAAAATAAGTATAAAATGCTTTCAGATCTTTTCTAAGAAGCCTCAGAAGTTTCTGAGCAAAAACTAGCAGAAGAGCATCCTGGCCTGGACCAGGGGACCGCGGGGACTCATGCACTAAGGCGGGCACATAAGCCTCCAACAGTCCAGACAAAAACGTTCACTAGTACTACTTTCAGGCAGGCTGATGATTATCCAGGGCTTCACGTAGCCGAACGAACGGCTTCAGACCCTTTTTGCCCAGGTGCCCCCAACTTCTTGCGTGGCAAAAACCGCTATGGGAAAGGCCACCGTGCAGCGATCCCAGCGGGCCTTTGTGGCACTGGCTCTTCTGCAATTTGTGGGTCTCGTGGTGGAGGGTTTTAGAGGGATCGTAGGTGAGAGGGCATTTGCACACGCTGCCATAAGCCTCGGAATGTCTCTCCCCAGCAGCTTCCCAGCCATCCTGGACTCTTTGCCGGGCATCGCAGGGCAAAAACACGTGCTACGCAGAAATTATAGGCTTTAGTTACTGTCTTATTGGTGCACGCCACTCGAGACCTTGCGACGCCGATGCTCTACGCCCCTCTTGTGTGCCCGGACGCAGGATCAAGACACCCGAAAGGATCCCGTTGGATGCTGGACAATGGAAGCATTGAGCTACCATATACATTTTTGAATAGGAGTAAAGCAGAGTCCTATTTTCAGGACAATGCCTTCTCACTGCTTGATAATTCCTCTCATGCGCTTGGTTCTGAGCCGTCTTCTGACAAGGTCTCGGTAGGCGCACTTGAACGCTCGCCACTCTCCTTTCCACAGAAGTCAAAGATCACAGAAGGCAGCGCTGCAGGTGCTGACGTCTTCGGTGGGAGCCTTAGTCCCGCTAGCCCCCAAACCTTTCCATTACCCTTGACTGACGGTCTACAGAGGGAGGCGCCAAAGCCTTCAGACAATGGTACGCTCGGGACATCGTACAGAGCCATCATTGTGGCAGTTTGAAGATTTAGACCCGATGAATCTTCTAGATTGCTCGCGTGTAGGTGTATGCACTTCTGAGGCCTCCCAATCTTGTACTTTCTCCCAGAATTTAAGGAGGAGGTTGTCGGAGTGCTGACCCCTGCCCATTATGCCACTTATCTTCATTGGGATATTAGTCAGAAGCTTCGCATGAACCCGTAAGTGCTTGGATAGTCAAACTTAAGGTTTATTATCACTGCTCTCAGCCGCTAGTGTGCTTAGGCTTTGAAGCGGCCAGGTAAGAGGCCGGAGCTTCTGCGTCCTGAATACATGGGGCGCAGCTTGCTCATAGAGCCTCGCCTAATATACCTAAAAGTCCTTGCATCATAGCTCTGAGATAAAACCAGGGCATATGGCTTATGCTGTTTCTCAGGGGGGTTACACCCATCATTCGCGCCCGCTGGCACACTGGTGAACAATTCGTGGCCGCTGCGGCATCCCTACGAGATGACAGGTGCACTCCAACAACAGGAGCCCATCAGTTGCAACGCCATTGGCCAAACCATCCTGTCTTGGTCGCTTGTAAGCAGCCCAGAACTGTACGCACATGTATATACCTGTGCGTGTACGTGTTGCAGGTGGAAGCCGTTCTTTTACATCGTCCTCGCTCAATAGTAAGCCATCGTGCAGGAATCCCTGAGTCCTCTCTGACTACTCCTCCTCTGTTGACACTGCCTTACTGTTCTTCTGATTCACCTCCATCTGTTGGCTCTCTGTGGCAATTGGTCCGCTGCGTTCGCGGTCAAAGTAGGCCGACAGTACCTGGGTGGTACAATACGATTGACACTCGCGTGTCCTTGTCTTTGTTCTGTTTTACGTAGCGCACCTGTGCCAAGCCAAAAATCAGTCTTTTTCTCATCTGAGGGCAGTTTGGCGCTGATCCCCGCGACTCAGGAGTCTCAAACAGACAGCAACGGGCGGCTCCTGCCATATCCTTTTTTTCTACCGACACCCCTTCAGCTTCTTCAGGGTGCTTTTGGAAAGGCATACGCCGTTAAGGAGCTTGGAAATTTCGATACATCCGTGTCTGCCCCTGCATATGGGGACAATGAAGCCAACGATAAGCAGCCTGGGGACGCAAAGACTGCCTCCTTCCCAGAGCAGGAATTCCCCGCTGAACGAAGTAACTCCCGTAGGGACACCAGTACGTTTCTGCGGTGGGTCCCTTTTGGACTCACGCGAAAATACTCAGGAATTGGAAATGCACACCTCGAAGGCTCCCTTGAGCGGCCGCCGCCGGAGGAGGACACCATGGTGGAGGTTGCTAAGCGAGACAATGAAGAGCTATTTATAGAAGCCCTTTCCAGGGAGTTACCAAACCGATGGCTTGAGGCCCCAGATGGGTAGGTTATAAAGAAGAGCATATGCTCTCGCCTATTGGACTAAAATTCCGCTGATGCACTCCCCAATGTGCAAATATTGCATGCAGGTGAGCATTCATAGTCGGATAGGAGGTCCGATATTAGGCGGTGCCCCGGACTCACTGCAGCACAAGAGTAGCTTCATGCTTGTTTGCAATATCTCTGCTTTAGGAGAAGACTCGTCATTATCTTGAATGACCAGATCATGGAGTGCAGGAATCTACTGCATCTTGCCAAGAGCGCCGCGTGAGGGGACTTGCATCCGTTAAGCCTGTCAACTCTTTGGCCCCTGAAGGCCTCCCGACTGTACCTGGGTGGAGCATAAGCAAGCATGATAACCGCATGGCACCTAAGCAGCGTTTAAAAGTAATTCTAGGTCATATTGATGAGGAGACCCTAGGAGTTCTCGTGCGTACGGCAGAAAGTGCAGAACGCTCATCGCCACGGCTAGTTGAGCGTGGCAGCAGACCGTGTATGCCAAGTCTCCAAGTGTCAATTAGCTATATTGCGCGTGCATAGGAATGACGGTACACCAGTCTTCATGGAGTATTCGGAAGGTATGGATCTGCGGAAACTGCTGTTGCGGTTGAAAGACGAGAGCATTGGAGACAGGAAGATGTGCGCCTCCCCACTTCTTCAGGGCACAGTGATTGACCTTCCTTAGACAGTGAGGTGGCGCCCATGGAAAAGGGCACCCTCGCAGGCTCTGTAGGCTTAACAGGAACCGGTCAGTGTGGTTCATTCTCCCTTTGTCTACTTTTAACCGGTTACATGTCGGTGGTTGCGGGTGTGGCTGCAGAGCCTTCGTTGTCTTCGCACTGGGAAGCTCAGAGCTGGTCCCTTTGAACCGGGCCTTCTTAGATCGGGCAGTCTTGCGAGTCCCCAAGGCAGCAGATATCAAAGCTTTTTTAAATCGAAAAGAGGAAGAGGCAGGTGCTGCTCTGGCGGCGGAGATAGAAGAGGAAGAAGAGTGGCGTCGCCACATGCATAAACACAAGGAGCATCTTAAAGAGATCGAGGTAGAAGCAAAGGAGCAACAAGAACTCAAAGTCGAACTGGGCATGAAGACAAGACAGCAAGCAAGCCCGGTATGACCTTTGTTTGATTCATTACCATTCTTTCTCCAATCTTACCCCTCCTTCCATTTCATTGTTTTCCCTCCCTAGCGTAACACTCCTGCTGCAACCTCTTCTACTCGTGGCTTTAGTAAACGCAGAGAAGTAGCAATCCTCGTTCCTACTTCGCTTCTACGCAGAAGGCAGAAACGAACCCGAGGCTTGAGACAAGCGGTAGAAGATCAGAAGAAGAATCCGAGCAGCGACCGCAGCAGCAGGATCCACCAATATTGGTTTTAAACCCTTTCGAGGAATATGTGCTGCGTTTTAATTACACTGAAGTCGGCGATATACGTAGCTACGCAGCGACGCTCGCCACGTCTCTCAGAAATGAGCCCTTAGAAGTGACTATTGGGTAAGTGACAGTGTCTCTGTGCCGTTACTATTTTCTTGATGCCCCACAAGCCAGGTGTTCCACATGGCATATTGAATATCCTTCTCTTATAGAAAACAACATTCCTTTAGGTCGTGATGAGGAATTTCCCAGAAAGCGCTGCAGGAAGGTGGTGGCCAGGTATTTGTGCGCATGTGTCCACAGAAATCTTTTGCGCATTTGTTGTCTGATTGACCGCTTTCTCAGGGGTATCTCGCACAGAGTTGCAATAGTAATACTCTCGGAGCCTTTCGAGGCGGAATTGGAGCCCAGCCAGACTTGGTTGCGTCTTCATCGTTTTGTTCACATGGCGATCGCCATCTCAATGATTGTCGGCCTTTTGTGCTGCCTTTGCATGTGGCGCCTGATGCTGCTACTCAAACAGCGCTAGCAGCACTCAGCTCAGCAGCAACAGTTTTACTCTCCCAGGTCTTGGAGTCGGTTCATAAGCTTCAAATGAGCACAATACGCGTGGAAACCTTAACGGACACGGACCCAATCCCTGCGGAAACATCCGCAAACATTTAGGGTCAACGAGTGCACACCAAAGGTCCTTTTCTTGCTTATGTAGAAGCCTTGCTGGCTTTAGTATACTCGCGCGCATTACTCTGAAATCCGTCATTTGTTTTGTGTGACGAAGCTTGAGACAGCATTCGTAGTGAGGCTTGTGTTGAGCCATAAAAGCTAAAGAGAGCTCTAACACAACATATTCAGCTGCATTAATTGCTGGATCGTTTTCCGTTCAGCTGCCCAGCCGTATTCTTACATGTAATCAACATTTTCGGTATACATGAGACATATTCATGTACATACGTATAACCGGCTCAGTGTAGACTGGTCTTTCTTTTTGATCTGTCTTTATAAAGTTCATTTTGATCATCCGAACTCTTTGATGCATGCTAGTCAAGGTAGCTAGAACAACCTGCTCTTAATGCAAATTTGAGAAGAGCTGGACTGGGCATTACTATCAGAGGAGTGTAGGAAGCAACGACCCGGGCTATCCTTAGACAGTTGCGTTCACAGTTTCTATAATTAATGAATGGGGTATGCGTATGCTATATTGGCTAGCTGCCTGAGTGCTCTACTGGTAGCATACGGCTAGCTCCATACCGAAAAAAAGTTGTTGTAAGCCTTTCTGCTGAGTAGCTGCAAATAAATGTGCGAAAGCAAACTAAGGAGTGTAACGATGCCACCATTTGCACCTGAATACCCTGGCCCTCGATCTCAAAGCTTCTGTAGTATGAAGAAGGCAACGTAAGTGGTCTTTTGAAAAAAGAAACTGACGCCTTTGACAGATATGGCTGCGGATCTACCTATGTTGACTTTACAAGGAGCGTTTCAACCCACATCATAGCATAAATAAAATTGTCCCTATACCAAAGTACTATACGATGACGCCTCTAGCTCGCGGTACCGGATACATGCGTACATTCTTTGCAACGCTCACTTTCTCCTTCCTCCTTCAATGCCCCCCGAGGAGTCGTGAACCAAGGGCAGCCAACTAGAGACACACACCACACTTGATTGCACATGTTTTGGAAGCAGATGTCTTAGGCTGAAAGAAAGGCTGACCGCTGAATCTGTCCATAGCGCAAGCAGTGACTGAGCTAGTAGGATCCATGTATGTCTCACTCGCTTGTCTCAGCCTTCAAGTGCAACAAACACAATCAACGGATGATGCCCCTTTAAAAGCAATTTCTCGCATGTTTGACTCGTACTCAGCTACTTTCCTTGCTGCTCTGCTTCAGGCACGCTAGTAACTACGCTCATTGAATATAGCAGTATGGCGATCATGCTGTTCGGAGATTTATGGGTCAAAAATGTTACTCGACTTCAGATGCATACACTTGGAGTATAGTCCATCAAGTGTAAGACGGCTGTTTAGGAATGCTGTGAAACAGGAAACGGAAAAGCTACCACAGCTGAAACGGAATAAGGGACCTGACCGGCGGCCTAAGCCGACTTTGCCCTTCTTCCTTCTAAACGCTCCTTTCATTGCCCCGCTTTACGGTAACCTTTTAGAGAGTTTTATACAACTATACTTTGAGAAGTTTGTCTGTTTACATAAAGGCTCCAAGGGAGGCACACAGGCTGCAGCTCCCCTCGAGGCGCAGTCGCAGAATCAGGGAGCTACGGCTTCTAGTGGTGGTCCGGTCCTTCTAATTGTGTTTTGCTCCTCTTGTGCGACTTAGACTCAAAGGCCCCTTGAAATACACACATACTTTTAATTGGAGCCTCACTTTTCGTTTTTGAGGCTGCAGTTTTCCAAAGATGGACCTTCTCCCATTGTAGGCTCGAGGGTGCCTGCCAACTCTATCCAGGCAGGGCTGAGTTTGCCAGATGTGTATGTACCCGGTCCCGCTAGCCTTCTGTCGCCACAAGTGCAGCGTCCATGTAAATTCCTCAAAAGGTCACTCGCCTACCCCTTTGCTCCTATTTCTTCTATGGCTACTCGTGAACACTTGCCCAAGGCACCAAGTCGGCGTGTCACATAGCTAAGACAACAGGCTGTTACTATCTGCTCGACTTCCGTAAGGACTCCAGCTCATTGGTGATCGAAACTGACGTAGGTTGGTACCCTGTGGCTCAGGAGCCTTTGACTCCAGCGAAGAGTCCCTATGCTTGCCCAAGGTGACAAGGAACCAGCATGAACAAGGCACACGCTCCACCTTGGGCTTCCCCCTAGCCCTCTGCTTACTCTTATCAAAGCCTTAATCAAGTGTCCTTTTCTGCACGCGCCGCAGACAAGCCAACTCCATGGCCACTGCACGTCCGTATGGGGAGCAGCCTCCGGCAGCGGCTGTAGCTGCTGCTCCCCAGCAACAATATTCGCCCTCTACGGTCCCTTCTGCAGCTTTAGGCTTGTCCAATGTTATGCGCTTCTGGCTGCCGAACCCTGGTGCCCACGGCTCGGGTGCCAGCCTGAGTCCCGGATTTTTCTCTACCCAGAGGCAATTTCACCTTCCCACTTCCTCTCCCTCCATGAAAACCCAGACAATAAAACCCCAAAACCACAGATCGCAAGTAGATCTTTGCTACTCTTCGCGTGTTCCGCAAGCCTCACCAGTGGAATCTGTTAGGACAGCAGCTCTCACCCCTGACTCACACTCACACCACGACGAACGACTGTCCAATCCGCATGCTGTTTGGCGGTCAGTGACCCCTTCCGCGCATTTGTACAACGGCTATAGGCCCAGACCAGTGGCGCCGAGGCGCTCGGTAAGCGTGGGGTCAAGAGGGATAGTAACTGTAGAGGGCAGGGTGGAGGAACCGCGTGCCCCCGAGAACTCCGTCCAGCAGCAGCAGAATTTGCGCAGGGTACCTGCAAGGTTTTATCAAGAAGTTTGGGGCCAGCCCGTTCTGAGGCCACAGCGGGCAGCCAACGAGTATCAACAGCGTTGGCGTTGCCCATCAGTTCAACTGCTGCAGCGAGACTCAGCACAGCTACCAAACCCTTCAGCCTTAGGAGTCTCTGCCCTGCAGCCTCGCCTCCACACCAAATACGCCGGAGGAGCTGTTATACAGGCTCCTGGCTCTCAACACACGGCATCTTGGCAGAGACCTCTCTCATCGCCCGAAAGGCTTGCACGCAGGCTATCTCCTAAGCCACACGGGATTCACACGTGGAGGCCTCTTTCTGTGCCTCCCCAGAGTTCTGGAGGCCCCCGCTGCGCAGATGCCGTTACTTCACGGGCCGATGTAGGGGCTCACCAGTACGATGTACGAGTCAGGCAACCCCCGATGATGCGAGGAAATGGAGGACAAGAGCATCTTTCGGCTGCCTCGGGCAGCCTAGTGGTGCAGGGGCAGCGAAAAGTATGCCGGTCTGTGAGCACACCACCCCTCATCCAACGTCAGTTCCCTGACCTTGCCAGTCGTCTCTGGTCCTTTTTTCGGGCAGGGCAAGAACCTCAGGAGCGAGAATCCCCGAAGGCGCAAGCTGTAGATAAGAGGCTTCAGTGTACCAGCAACAGAAGCAGGGATCCCCTGGTGCCCTCAACAGTGGATTGGGCCTATAAACGGCAAGGAGCTCAGCACCACTTGGCGCAGGCGGGTATGTTCACTGGGGCAGACTCGCAACCATTGCACCAGGTGCAGCCTAAGTCGCAGCCAGGGCAACGACCGTCTTCTCCCCACGTGCAGCTGATTCAGAACTCCCGGCAGAAGCCCACTGTGACCTTTGCGCCCATAAATCAAGCAAGGGCCCCCATGCAGAACCAACCGCAGTGGACAAAAGAGCAGGAAACGAAGGCTGGTGAGTGGAGTCCCGACGTGCAGAAGGTAGAGAAAGCTTGCCAGGGGAGAAGCGCAACCCAGCAGGAAGCAGTGGCAATGCAGATGCAAGCTGCGTTACAGCACCGCACGCAGCTAAAGGGGCCCTCGGCCCAAGTGAAGCAGGTCTTGTCCTCGCAGCAGCAACGAGACCAGTTCCTCTGGCAGCAGCACCAGCTGCTGCAGAAGCAAAGAGAGGTGCTGCAGCAACAAAAAGAGAAATTAATGCAGCAACAGGCATGCTGGCAGCAGCAAAGACAGAGGACTCTGCCACAAAAAGAGGCAGGGGCCTCGGGCCATCCACAAGCGCCCCCAATACGACTGGAGCGAGATACTTCTGTAGAAAGCTGTTCAACAAGTTGCGGGGTTGACATAGCTAGAGGTTCACCCTCAAAAGTATCAACAGAGCTACAGGGGTCCTCTTCTTTTGCCAGGAGCTCTGGTGTAGCAGGCCAGCAGATCTTGACTGCCAGTGCGGAGGACCTGTTCTCTGAGCCAACCTCCTCAGAGAGGGTCAAATCGTCATCGGCACAGCCAGCCACGTCGGCAACCAGGGCCCCGCAGCAGCGAAAAACCCAACAGCTGCAGCAGCAACAGCAAGAGCCTCCCGCTCTTCCATCCCCGCGAAAATTTCGGTCTAACGAATTCGTTGTTGGGTCCCCACCAGGTTCTGCCACAGCTGTAAGAGAAAACGGGAAGGTCAGCTTCACCATGGTAGGCGGCAGCATGGAGCAGCGTATGCAGCTGAAATGCGAGGTCATCGGACACCATGGTGTTGCTCTTGCTGAGCCTACGCTTAGCAGCGGATTATCGAGCATACGGAAGCACCAACAACATCAACCATCTGAAGTTGCAGACTTCGGGTGCACTAGGGACAGGACAGAAGGTGCTTTGGCCAAACAACAGCAGTCGCAAACGCACCTCATGGCTACTCCACGGAAAGTTGTCAAGGACCCAAAAGAGGGCACCCAAACGGCTACTTTAGGGTGTTCAGCAACGGCTACTCAAGGACCAGCCGAACAGGAAGGGTCATGCAGTCCTGTAGCTGGGACAGACACACTGGTTTTAACAGATACTGGGGATGTTCTGAATAGAGAGCTTCAGGCAGAGCGAAGAGAGCAAGAGCCTTTCCCGCAGCACCCTCAAGTTTCACGCAGGTGTAAGTTGAGGCGACGCGACCAAGACTGCTACAAAGTGGGGCCCCACGATCTACTTCCCGTGGGGCCCCTGATAGCGGCTATCTGTTCTCTTGGGGAAAGTGGAAAAGAAGAGGGCGAACGCGCTACTGCAGATGAATGCACAGAGGATATAAGTTATATTGAAGCGTATCTCCCGATCAAGTCACTGTCTGAGTTGGAGAGTGTAGAGAAGGGCCAGGAAGCAGAAGATCTGCTGGACCTGCGAAGAGACGTGGTGGGTTGCGGGACCTACGGAGTAGTGCGGAAGTTGAGGCACAAAAAGGGTGGATTTGTAGTGGCCGTAAAGAGCATTCAGAAGGAAACTGTGGTGCGAGCGGGCATGGTGGACCAAGTGGAGTTTGAGCTGTACGTACAGCGGGACCTGCTCAGGCATCAGAATGTATTACGCTGCTTCTCTTGTGTCGAAGACGCAGAGTACTTGCACATGATATTAGGATATTGCGATCAGGGGGATCTGTACAGGCGGATTCGAAAGCAGCCAAACCGTCGATTTTCAGAGCTTGAAGCGTTCTGCTTCTTCGCTCAGCTGATAAACGGTCTGCAGTGCGTACACTCCAGCGGAGTAATTCACAGAGATCTGAAGCTCGAGAACTTGTTGCTCACAAAAGGATATGTATTGAAGATTGCAGACTTTGGCTGGTGCGGGTCTGTCGTTGGGCAGAACCGAAGCTTCAGCTTCTGTGGTACTCTCGACTACCTCGCCCCAGAAATGGTCAAGGGTCAGGGGCATGACTGGCGAGTTGACTTGTGGAGCCTTGGTAAGCACAAAGAAAACTAGCAGGCCCATTTTAAGCAGACAGCACGGTAAATAGGCAGACTATCTTGTAAACCTGAAGGAGGCAGATACCTAATTAAACGAGGTGCCAACCACTGCCTCAACTTCCCATGCGTAATTTACTGTGGCTCGTCCCTAATGTTTATCAGCACTGCCTCCGTCTTTAATCCAAATCACTGTGTTTGTTCTCAGTGAGCACTTGCCTTCTATTGTATTTCGTGTGCATGCAGGGGTACTGCTTTATGAGTTGCTAGACGGGCGGCCACCCTTCCAGTCGACGCGGCATTTCGAGCTAGTGCAGCGAATTGTCACTGTGGACATCAGAATGCCTTGCGTAAGCTTATCCTTTAGATTGTTGAACTTCTGCTACTCCCAACGATGGGCAAACTATCCGTGAAGCACACAGATTGACATTTGACTGACAGGTTGCAATCGCTGGTTAACGCTGCTGGTATTTTGGAATTTTCTGTGTTTAATGGGCGCCTGTGCCTTTTGAAAGCTGACTGCTTTTGATGTCGCAATGTTGCTTGTTCGGACTCTGGGTGTCTGAAGATATGTGGCCAGGAGTTTTTTCTGTGGATTCGAGCGGTCTTGATATGTCCTCAGCACGTGAGCAGTGACGCCGCTGATCTAATCAGGAAACTGTTAAAATACGACCCAAGTGAAAGATTACCACTAATTGGTACGAATACACACAAACACCCTCGAATACAGACTTTTTGTCCATGAATGTGAATGAATGCTGCCATGCGTAATGGTCGTTTAGTCAATGCATATATGTACACCAACACGTGTATATAAATATGCAGCTCAACACGTATCTTAGTGTTTCGTACATGACGAAATATGCTTGCGTATCCGCTTACGTTTATATAGGCATACGAGCCCCCATGCATGCTAGCACAAATAGTTATACCCATTTTTGTAGCTATACCTCCGTTGTACGTGCAGAGATACATAAATATATACGCATGTACACGTGGCAAAGGTGTGTATCTCTTCATACAACTATATTTTCCTGTGCCTTTTTGTATTAAAAGCTTAAGCGACTGAACTAATATATGTCGATGCATCTCTTCTTAATCTTGCTGTGCCACAGATGTTGCACAGCACCCCTGGGTGCATCGCATGTGGAAGGAGCTGCAGCTACATCTGCTGCAGAGGGATCCTTCAGTCGACATAGAGGCTTTGTTGCCTGCTATCGCCTCTCCCTGGCCCTCGTCGGAGCTGTTGTACAGCGGTGCTCCCCATCATGATCCTCGTTGTCATATAGCAGCAGAGGCAGCTGGCGCATGTGGCAAACATTCAACGGCCAAAGGGTTCGAAGGAGTAGGCAGGAGCAGTGCTACAAGGAATGCCATAAGGTCCCCTGTGGTTCCCATTAAAATGCAACTTACAGACAAAGGGACACACCTGCCTCCTCTCAGCGGCCGGAGAGGCCCCAACAGTGTGTATCACGAGTGTCTCCCCAGTGAGCGGTCGCTCATATCTCTATCCACAGAGCGGATGGGGAGAAAAAGGACTTCAATCGTTAGAAACGGTTATGCCTCCCTCAACCACCACCCACGGCGTCGTACGCTTCCCAAGCCGACGACAAGTGCCACCCAGTCCAGAGCCATTCGAAGCACTAGCAAAGCCCTTGGCAGCGCCACAGCCAGACAGCTACCGACTTCGCGATATCCGGAAAGCGCAGAGACCGCACCTGCAAACTCTAGCGCAAAGAAAAGTCCACTGAAGCGCCCTTCTTGCGCTGCGCAAAGGCAAAGGGGACGCAACACTCCTCTTCTTGACCAGTCTTTTGACTTACAAAGTGCCGCGGAGACGGCAGACACCTGCGATGCGAGTGCTTTGACTACCGAGGCGAACACATGTCACGCATTGCACACAACTGTTGATGGCGCTACAGATCAGCAGGAAACAATTTCATGTAAGCTCCTCCCTCCAGGAGACGATTCGACGACCAGAGATGATCGGCCTCGTCAGGTGCCGATAACAGAACTCCACACCGGAGCACATTCTCGAAGGGACGCATCCTTAGCACCAAGCATTCTGAACATCCCTCTGCCGGCTAGTGCAACCTTTGATCAGGAATCACTGCCAAAGTCAGCGGCAGAGCAAAAGCTTGTTGCGCTATCATTGTCCGCTGATGTAATCCAAACATCCGCTAGTACTACCGACGCCACAGCACTACCAAGCCTTAAGAAAGTGCGCAGCGCCTCCACCAGGCCCCGAGGCTGTGGGTCTGGTGGTGCAGTGCTGCGAATGCAGTCAACTCCCCACAAGGCTCCGGAGGCACCCGCCACGTGCGACTTGTATCGGGGAGTGAAGGACTGCCATGGCCAGCAGGGAATGGGTCCTGGTTCGAACCATCTCGGGCTTGTACAGAAAATTTGCAAAGGCACAACTTTGACGCCTCATGGGAGAACACAAGGGGTAGCCCATTTGGATCCATTCCACACCCAGAAGCCGTGGCCATCCATGGCCACGGCTACAAGTGGATTGAGCGTCATGCGGCCGTCGTGCTTGACAAGCAGCCCAAGTCAACATTCTCAGTGGCATCCAGCTGTGGCGGTGATGCGGCCTGCTCTGCCGGGACGTACGCATCAGTGGCGTTTAGAGCAAATGGTGCACCCCAGCAGTCTATCTAGGTTGCAACAGTTTGAAAGTCTTCCAAGCAGCGATTCTACAGGAAATCTGCATTACCCACACTTGCCGAAATACTCTGCAGGTGGCTTACATCAAACACTGCAAATGGGGGACAGATCCCGACCTCAGCTCCACATGGCCTTTCAGCCTACGTCAACGCAAAAGCAACGCCTGGTGGATTTAGTGGCGGATTCTCCTCCAGGAAGACGGTTTTACAGCCCTCCGTCCAATGGACTCCTCTCTTGGGCCCAGCAGCAACCAAAGCAGACCCCAAGTCCCCTTGCAAAACGGCAACCCTGTGTTTATGGAATGGAGAAGAATGTCATACCTGGACTGCCTGTGGTCGTTGGAATACAGAACCCTACCAGCCCAAAGTTCTTGAGCAACCCGACATCATTATTCAACTAGCGCACAATAATGGGTGAAAGAGAATATTCCAGATTCTCCAATGTTTTTGTTAATTGTAAATTGTATTTTGATCAAATTCGTCTCTTGGCATTGCCCCTGCTCTAGCTGCAGGTAACAGTATTCATACTCTTAAAAGGAAAGATGGGAGCATAGTCTGGCCAGCAGATTAAACAGCGGGAGCATGCCTGTACTTAATCGACTTGGCAGTACGCTGGTGATTCTCATGGGTCGCCTGCATATTGGTTGCACTTTCGAGGTGATGGGCAAACAGGTGGAACAGACAAGGAAATACTTGGCAGGACAGGAGAAGCAAGCAACCACCCTACCCCGCACGGCATTCATTTAGCCTTACAAATGTATTCCGTCTAAACAAAGTTTAGATCCCATGTTTGTGGCCCTTGGTAGATTCTTCTTTGGCATGAAGTGTGCTAAGAAGAGGATACATATATTGTTCATAGGTTGATTTTGAGTGCTACCTAGTTGGTTCAACTTGTTAATATCACCGGAGGGTGTCCCATAGGGGACCACCCTACTGCAACAGCTTGGTTACATTGGAGAAAAAATTAAAGCAGGAAGAACTTCAAAGCTTAACGTACTTCCCGAATTCTATGATTCACCGCTTCTTGCACATGCCCTCAATACAACTTAATGACCACCATTAAATGACTGGCTGGATGTTTGATACACTGGAAGCTTTGTAGCGTACTGATTTGGTGCAAGGAGTCATTTTGCTCTTGAAATGTGGATAACTCCGTGATGGGGGGAAGAAAAGGCTACTTGTTGCTTGGTAGGCACAAAGCCGGGGAAAGGCCGAAATACTATGCCTGGGTCGTATTATTCCTTTGTGTGCACATAGAGCAGCATGTCTTTTCTATGTGCTTCTGCGCTGCTTTGATTCGCAAAACGAGATTTGGTGGAACACCACGCCCTACATTGTAGCACTACAGGCTCAGCAAGGCAACAAATTAATATTAGGCAGTACAACATCCACCGACCAACGCTAAATGGTAACGAACTGAGAAAGTGAACGGTCGAGAGCAGGACTTTGTGCTGGAGCCTTCCAATTAGGTGTTCCTAGAAATCAGATATGGCATCATGTATTCAAGCACATGCATATGGAATCATCGGATGTAGACCAATGTAAATGGGACTGCCACACGATACAAAGCAAAAATGGTCAGAAATAAAGTACACAGCAGTTCTGAATAGTTGAGTAGTACACAAATTTCGAGAAGTGCGAGGTACTTTAGGAGCAGAAGAAGCTCCATTCGAGTGATGGAGGAGCTGTCCAGCCCAGAGGCTTCATGAAAACTAAGCAGAAAAGCTTTCAAAAAGAATTTTTCCACATTTGCATAGTGTCCAATGCTCTACTATCTTCTTATTTGACGCTTGGGCCAAAATTCAGCATGGGTATCTCTTTCAATACTCGATTCTCCCACCGCATCCAGCACGTTCCCACACCCACTTGGAGATATATGTTGCACAGTGATTCCGTTGTTTCTTGACACAGGAAACACGCCATTTTCCCCTCTATATGATCTGCTTTCCCATCAATACGAGATGCGTGGTGCTTGCTGACGCAGCTAGTGCGTCCCAATCTGCGGTCTATGGCTTGGCACCAGACAAGCTCCAAGTGTCTGAGTAAAAAGCTGTGTCACTTGTTCCCCTGCTACCTGTCTGATGGAGGCCATAATCTAGCGGAAGAATGTGGGGGTTGGCTGGTCTTCTCACAGTTCCGCGGGGGAATTCTGTTTGCCCTCTACAGCCCACGAAGTGGTGCCCCCGCGTGCACATACACACCGCACAACGCAAAATCTGGAACAGCTGGTTCTCAATTACTCATGCTTGCGTTCCTTCTGCAGAGATAGCGGCACTCTCAATGTTCTTGCCAAACCCACGAGTAGCTTTCAAATGCTGCTCACCCCCCTTTCAACACAGCGTTGCGGCGAAATTCGGCACAAAATGTCTCTCTTCTCTGTCAACCAACTCATTCAGTCGTGTAACAGTAGTAGGCCGCTGCAATGTGGGGAAGAGCAGTCTGTTCAATTGGTTCCTTACTGCAAACAGCTCAGCTTTGCCAATGAATAAGCAGCAGCACTTGGCCCTGGTAGGCCCTGAACCCGGCACCACAAGGGACCGCAGGGAAGCCCTTTGTTCGTGGAGAGGTCTACAAGTACTGCTGGTAGACACCGCAGGCTATGAGGCTGAATTTGAAGATAAAAACAGTTCTACTTTGCAGCAGACCAACCAGCAGGTACTCACCAATCCACGCAGCGGCCGGCTCCCCAATGCCATTAATCCAGATATTTAGTTTCGGATTTGTTCGTATGTTAAAACATGTATCTGTATATATTGTGATATGCAGAGTTTTATGAATTACTGTGTTTGGCACGTGCCACTGCAGCGGTGTAGCCGAAGCAGTACTGACTAACCTGCTGTTGCATACTCACCTTGGCTCTCATGCAGGTGTCACAAGCGCTTGAAGACGCCGACTTAATTATGTTTTTGGTTGATGCCAAGGAAGGCGTCACACCGACAGATGAACTTTTTGCGAGGCGACTGCGGAGCCTTTTAGAGAAGCGGCAGGCAGCGGAAGCTGAAGCACCAAAGACACATAAGCATCCAGATACCACACTCAACGGTTGCAGGAGGTGGCCCCCGGAAATAATACTTGTGTTGAGCAAGGCAGAGGGAACTGGCGTGGCCGACTGCATGGCTGACGTCTATGACTTGCAGCTAGGCCACCCCGTATTAGTCTCCACCAGGACAAACCAGGTGCGCTTTCACCACAGGCATGGGTGGCAAGCAGAGCGAGACGCTCCCAACGGAATGCCATGCAACAGTTTTAGGGGGACAGCCTTGGACTGGACGCTTAAGGATGGCCTATGTGAAAACGCTGCGGCAACTTGGGGAAGAGGCTAGCTGTGGCAGGAAACCACTCTATGGTTCCATCCATATTTCCGCCTCCATAGTGCTTCTTTTTGTGTCCTCCCAAGTGCACCTTCATTTGCATGTCTGATGTACGGCTGCCTCCTTTGCATCCCGTTTATTGTGCCTCTCATGTCTCCTGTGGTGGGTATCAGGGCCTCGATGCCTTGCACGAGAGAGTACTATCAGCCATTAAAGAACAGCAAGAACGACACCGCTGCCTCTCCGCAGCTCCAGAGCAGCAGGACGGGACGGCTTTAACGGGATATGCAGCGGTGAGGCAGCGAAAGTCACCCGATATTCCACTGCAAGTGCCCCACCACAGCACAGAATCCCGTTTTGCCCTGACCTATACGTTTTAGAGTTGGGGCGTAAGATGAAGTAGTGAAAATGCTTCAGTAGGCAGTATTGCTTTGATCTAAGACTTTGCGTGCTTCTCTAACATCATACGAACGCAGCAACAGGCGCATAGATGGCCATAAACAGGAGTCGCCACATTAGTGCAGTCAAACCGGAGCCAGTGTTGCCACTTGCAGATGCTGCCCCCCCTCATATTGACTTCTTCTTCTTACCCTTGCAGAGCCCGCGGGAAGGACCTCCTGGGGGAAGTGCAGCAGCGGAGGCCTGGCTTGAGGGCTTGGCTCGACGGTACGGTCGGGGTGAACATCCAGCTCTGGCGCACAACGAAGCTCCCCAGGGGTTTCCGCATCTGCCCTGGTCACTGAAGAAGGTTACGTGCGAAACAAAAGAAAAGACGGCACAAGAGGAAACAGAAGAGGGGCTGTTTCTGGACCCAACAAAAGAGCCAGCACGCGAGGGGGTAAATTGTCCAGCCAAAGGAGAAAGACGCGCCCTTCTGCTCATCCTGCGTTGACTGGCACAGTGCCGTATTCTCTGTGCTTTATGCCACAGGAGCAAGAGATGCCGGACACGCACACTCACCAAGGCAACAGCGAGTTGTGGCCCAGTGCCGAACTTGAAGCCGAAGCGTCTGCTGGTCCTGCAGAATGCCCTGAGGCACCCCCGGAGTGCTTGGACCAAGTGGCGGAGAATTTGTTTAAAGCGGATGGAGTCAGGGATCTCAATGCGACGATCGAGGAACCAATACGACTGACATTTATTGGGCGTCCAAATGCGGGGAAATCAAGCCTTATCAATTCCATCCTGAAGGAGAACCGCCTGACGGCCAGCGCCACTCCAGGCACCACCACCGACTCTGTCTGCATCAACTTTTGTTTCAAAAAGCAGAAAATGGTGTTGACCGACACCGCCGGGGTCACTAGAGGCTGGAAGATGCGGGGGGACGATCTGCTGCAGCAGGCGTCCCTGCAAACAATGCGTAACATCCGTTCGGCTGACGTGTGTATACTGTGTCTCGACGCTTCTCGGATACAAGCGACAGGACAGATTAGCTCTCATGACTTGTCTCTAGCAAACCTGGCAACGGAGAAGGAGGGCCGTTGCATGCTGGTGTGCGTTACTAAGTGGGACTTAGTTGAGGACAACAACAAGGACTATGTGCGATCACTGATACTAGAGCGGCTGCAAACGGGACTGGGCCACCTAAAGGCCTGCCCCGTGGTGTTCACTTCTTCGAAACAATCACAAAACCTCAACTCCCTGCTCAATAAGGCACGCTCTGTGTATAAGCCTTGGTGCAGTCGTGTGCCAACAGGAGTACTCAATGAGTGGCTGCAGGATTACACTGCCCGCTGGCCGCCACCCTGGAGACTAGGGTCTCAGTGTCAAGTAAAGTACATCACACAGACACAGGCAAAGCCGCCAACATTTGTGGCTTGGTCTAATGTCTATGCGCACTTCCCGACTCACTACAAGCGACAGCTGATCAATGCAATAAGGGAGGAATTCGGGCTTAACGGCATTCCTGTACGTCTCGTGCTACGCACCACAGCAATGCCGAAACCCGGCGCAAAGCTCACCAAGGCAGAAGCTTTAAAATGGAAGAGACTGGGGCCGCATCAGGTAAGCATAATAAAATATGCAAACAGGATACTGGATCTGTGTCAGTCTATATCATCGTACAGAGGTGCAACATGGCATACGAAAGTGCGCAGAAACGCGGGAAATAGATATGTCTGTAGTGTAGAAATGCAGCGGTAACTGTCCGCGCATCGTCTCCTGCGGTCTGATTTGTTCGCAGCATCTGGCAGCGACAAAGCTTTCGCGCAAGTACTTGGTGAAGAAGTAGCAGTTATGGCCTGCGCATTGTGTAAACTTTAGAATTCAGCCCGCGTGAAGCGCTGCTTTTTAAATAGGGGTTCGGTCCGCTTAGAGGTAGTCTTCTGGGCATAAATGCCTCAATTCAACCTCTGTTCTATTCTGCAGAGAACAGGTGTCCCGTTCGCTAGGTTTTTGACTGATTTAGCGGTGGTCAGCTCGGCGCCACGATACGTTGTGACCTTGTACTTTAATACGCGCCGAAGAAAATAATCGTCCACCTAATAATCACTGGTTTTTGTGTAAAACACCCATGACCGACGGTCGGCTTACGGGTAGAACTGATCAAATCACAGTTGTGGCGAAATGCGCGCTTTTAACATCATCTAGCATCATTGGGCTTCGAGGCCCAAAAACACACATCAAGGCAGTAGTAAGGAGATGAAATCGCGCATGATACACAACAGTGGTAGTATTTTTGTATACCACTACACATGAGTGCCCCTAGAAACGTAATGAAGATTCAAGCTGCCACTATATACACGCTACATATTCAGCATAGCTGTGGGATATACAAGACCAACTACGCAGGCTTTTCCAGTCTCTGCGCGTTGGAGGCACGTACCTAAAGTAGAGCGGACATATAATAGCGTTGCTAAGATAGAAGGAAGTCACAAGGTTGGAACAATGGGTCTTCCCTCGGTTTTAGAGTCATGAACAACCTTGAATATGAAGCTTGGATAATGGCATACCCGATCTTCAGCTCTACACGTTGTTAGTTTACATTGCTGACTAAATGTGCCATTCCCATGAGATTCGTTCAACAGTCAATTGTATCTACTGCTCGCGTGTGCCATGTAAGTTGTATGGGTTAGGGAGGGGCTAAAATTAAAATGGACAACAGTCACTGAGTGAGATTAGACAAATCCAGCACCAAATGCCTAGCTAATAGCAGTCTCACTACCCACCAAAAGGGGCTGCAAAGGAGGTAATTAAAAGGATTTTGCTAAAATATCTAGAGGCTGGTAGATGAAACAGCCAATGTATATATAGACACGGCCTCTATTTGGGTAGACCCTCCCCCGCCGGAATGCCCCGAAAGAATTGACTTCTCCTGGTTACTAAGCCGGCTTGGCAGAACCCAGCATGGCTTAGCCTAGCAGATAGTGGCACATGGCAGTGATAAGTGTTTCAAACCGCAGGGCTGCAATCGGAGATCAAGCGTGCACCGGCGCAGTTGGTCTATACCTCCTCCCTAATCCATGAGTCACCGGAACAGCATCAAGTCTGCACCTGAGCCCAGATACTTAATAACTCATTGATCCCCTCCATCTCCTTCGCCTTCCCACGCAACAGCTCCCTCCTTCCTATGTGTATGTCTCGGGGTCGATGTGACTGGGTATGGGCTTGATTTCAGTCCCCAGCTCGTGCTCGATCCTGAAAGACAAGGCCACTCGGAAATCGAGAAATTTCTTAACCACGCTACAGAACAAACAGGATCTTAAAAGGCACTACACGTTTCAGATTGCAGGCATCATGACCACGGGGGTTATCCCAATTTGTATGGGACATAAACCATCTGTTTCTACTGAGCGAAGGATGTCGCATCCAATCAAATGGACAAGCGGGAGACATCACAAAAGCAACGAGTGGTTGCACCAGGTGCTACACATGCCAACTCCAAGCGACATCTGCTTCACAGGAAGAGGGCATGAATGATATTTACACTGGCACGACGATGCACATGGGTTTTAATGTAAAGACGAGCACAAGCGCCATGCTCCCCTCAAGCGGCACAAGGAACCCGCTGCAACTAAAAAAAAATTTTACATGATGATTTTTTATTACTTTGTTCACGCCAAGGCGCGCACACTAATCCAAGACGACCAAGCATATGATGCGTGTTCTTGCAACTAGCTCAGTACTCTTAGCGCGAGCAGCAGGAGCTGCCACTTCCAGTCCACAATTCTCAAATTTACGACTTCCTTTTATGTTAAGACGCGATGCACGAAACATTACGTGCGCTCACAGGAGCGAAAAAGTGACGAGAGATGCCGCCATTATGAATGCGTTTACGCACGATGAAAGGCTAACCTGTGGAGATTGAATCGGTCGTCATACGTCACGAGGTTCACCGCCAATCCCAGGTGTCCAAACCGACCAGACCTTCCTATTCTGTGCAAGTATGTTTCCGAGTTTTGAGGAAAATCAAAATTAATTACAACATTAACAGACTGAATATCAATGCCTCTGGTAAACAAGTCTGAAGACACCAGGCAGCGGCATGCGCCGTTCCTGAAATCATGAAACACTCTGTTGCGATGAGACTGTAGCATTCGTGCATGAATGTAGAAACACGTAAAACCCAATTCGGTGATCTTCTTTGCTAACAACTCAACGCGAGTCACACTGTTGCAGAAAATGATCGCCTGGTTTATCTGAAGCTGAAACGCACAGGAACAGAAGTAAAACAGAGCAAGACTACAAAAAAGAAACAGGGCGGAAGCCCACTGAAGTTCTTGCTTTGCTCTTTCCGAATCGATCTGTTGTAAACAAACTATGCCAAAATAACATAACGGCTAAACACATCCAAACACGCTAAAATAACGTTGAGTTCGCATGAAACCTAAGAGAAACAGAACGTGGAAACTCAACAATGTCATAGCAAAGGAGCCCAAAAGAATGCATTTAACACAAAAAGATGCACGCGCCAGCTGCAGGGACTTGCCTTTGCAAAAAGTGTATTCAGACAATGAACTTTCTGGCGCTCCTCCACGAAAGCGTAATACTGGGTGACACCCTTGAGGGTGAGCTCCTCCATGAGATTTATTTCATGAGCATCTGCAAGGTATTTACACTTGAAGTCCTTCACTGTCACAGGGAAGGTTGCAGAGAACATCAGAATCTGTCTCTGCATGGGAATAAACTCGATCAGTTTCTCCACAATCGGCTGAAACTCGGGGGAAAGTAGTTTGTCCGCCTCGTCCAAAACAACGATATGGCACTGCCGCAAATCCGCCACGTCCTTGTTGGCCAGATCGAGGATCCTCCCTGGAGTGCCCACCAGTACATGAACTGTGCTGTGCAAACGCATAATGTCGTCTCTCAAGCTGGTGCCACCAGTCGAAACCATGCACTGCACGTTCAAGTATTTGCCAAGTTCCTTTACCACAGCGCTCGTCTGAAGAGCAAGTTCGCGGGTGGGGACAAGGATCAACCCTGACGGAAATGCACAAATCAGTACAACGTGCTGCATTGGAACCTACACCACAAACCACGAACACCACCCTTCGCTGTAGCTACGTATTCGCCCCATGTGCACACAAATCACCGCGCTTACCCTGGATTGCTCGTTTGTTTATTTGGCATTTCTCAAGCACAGGGATTGCAAAAGCGGCAGTCTTCCCCGTTCCATTTTTAGCTCGTGCCAGAATGTTTCGGCCAGAGAGCGCCACAGGAATCGCTTCCTCCTGAATCGGCGATGGCTTTTCAAACCCCTTTTCAAATATTCCCTTCAGCAGATCGCGCTTCAGGAAATAGTCCTCAAACTCGTTGCCCTTGGTTTGAGTCACATCCTAAGACAAGCCATAAAGAAAGAACCCCCTAAGTACCACAACACTGACCAGTGGCTTCTTCTTTCGTCCTCGAACCAGGACTCACCAGAGGTCGTTTGTAGACAGCCCCTTATGCAAGATGGAATGGCCACACCACCAGGAACAGTTGTGTCGCTAAACACGTGCTGGGAATACGACTCCCTCGAGAAACACTCAGGAAACATCCAAGAGTTTCTATATCCATCAATAACTCACCGCCGTGCGGAACATGTTTTGTCGCACTGGCCTAGGGCCCCCATCTTTCTGGCCGGTGCCACCCAACGCCCCATTAGGCTGGGCTTGTGAGGGGGAAGGCCTTGCAAAAGGGGCCTGAGGCTGCATCTGCTCTGTAGTGTTGTTGATAATCTCTGGGCGACCTTTACGAAGAACAGAACACTTCTTCCATCCGGACAACAAGACTGTTGTGTGTCGCTGTCACTGCTGGGGTGTGTCTACAGGGATGCCATATAGCATCGTTCTCCAACGGCTAGGCACTACAACGGCAGTGTGCTACGCACCCTGCAAATACAAAAAAAAGGTGCAATCCTAATTCAGCCGGCGGTGCATGCGCCAATGTCCATGCAATGCCAGTGTGGCGTGCGAATGCAAGCCGTCTGTCACAGAAATCCTCGCGCGAGTCTCCGCACAAAAACACGACCCAGAGCCTAAAAGACACACATCACAAAGATTAAGCAGGTCGGCCTGATCACGGAGTCTCTCCAGACGCAACGCAGAACACCGTTCCTTCAAAATGCAGCAGCAACCCTCCCTAACGACAAATTCGATCAACCAGCTGGACAGAATGCACCCTCACAGCCGACTAGACCCCCATCGTTGGAGTCAGCTGGCCGTAGAACCTCTTTGTTAGCCTAGTGGCTGCTTTTTTTCTGGAGTCTTCCCCCCCCCCGTTGCCAAAAGCAGCCCCTCTGAGCAACCGCCGGAGGTATAGGAAAGAGGTGGGCCACCTCCTGCCCCCAGCACACCCATTCTCAGCCATTTCAATAAGTAACTAGGCAGTTCGGTTCAAATAGATGTACGTACACAGTCGCTGTGCATGCTGAGTACCCCCACGTCCAGAGCGAAGACGAGCAGTCCGTCTATTTGTGGTTGCACAACAGCCCCCGTATGGCTTGCCTAACTCAGCTGTTGGAAAAATACAATGGAGATTCGCGCGAGCTCCAGCAGCAGAGATGCAATGGGCAGTAGCTGCCACAACCTTAGGTAGCAACTATTCGTTCAGTCCGGCCCCACCCTGAATCAAGGAGGCCTCTAGCACGCTCTGATGCTGGTGTTCCGCTATAAATACAACGACTTACTTTATCACCCGATGGATTTATACTTGAATTAAAACGCAGGAATGTGCAGAGTATGCCCGGAATGGCAGCAAAGTTGCGCCAACTGTTGAGCTTTGGTTGTTGCCCTCTGGCTCGGACGGCAGCCGCGCAAGCCCTTTTCCTGGTCTCTCTCAGCATTAAATGAAGACATGGGAACAAATTTAAAAGGCGAGCTCGCTGACAATCTACACAGCCTCTTCTACTTCTTATGACTAACCGGACACCTTATCGTGCCCTGGCTGGCAGCAGCTGCAAACGGTGGCAATTTTACAGCATGAACTGGCTGAGTTGTGACCTGCTCAACTCCCATGCTTCGATGTCTTGGCTGATAATTAGTCTTCTTCATTACTGCTGTATTTCAAACCCACTGCGAACTCAATTCTTTCATATGCTTCTCTGAGCCACTCCTGTCTCGTGTTTGCGTTGAACGGGAAGCAGCAACTGGAACGTGAAGCAAGTTGACGGATTTGCTCACATGTATTTTGGGGGATCAGTTTGTAGTGCACACGTCTCAATGTACAATCTGACCACAAAGAGCCCAATGAGACTAATCTTTAAATGGCGTACCCCATCAATTTCACCTTCGTGATTCCCGCTGCCACTACCAGGAAAACCCCCTGCATTCCTACGGCGCATGTTGGCTAACAAGCTGACCAACTCGTTGTTTACTAGTGAAACACTTTACTTCTTTAGCGCTCAGTCACTTCTCCCGGTACAGAATGGGCGGCAATCATAGAAGCCTAGCGTAACGCTCCATCAAGGGGCTTCAAGCGGGGTAGGCCATAATTTAACATATACTCCACTAGGTATGTTTGGCCAAGAAGAGCTTAAGGATTGATTAACTGTTTGTCTGCTCGCACATCGCATTCTTCGCAAAGTACCGCGCATGAGCAATGGGTACGATGGGCAACTGGCTCCAAATGCTCCAAGTGCTTTGAGGCTGCAGCTGCGTGCGCCTTAGCTGTTCCTCTCCTTTCATGTCAGAAACTCTGAGGGCCACATGTGGGGAAAGGCAGGAGCTCTTTTCAGGACCACATAATGACATTTTGTTTGGTTTGTTGTACAGGGCTTGCTGTATAGACTATATCTCTGTGCCGTTTGGAGCTAGTAATGGCCCAACTTTGCCGCGACGCCAAGTTGATCGTAACCTTTGTGAGCCCTCAAGGAGAAATGAATTGCTGTCTATGTGGATGACTTCCTAGGAATCAGCCGAAATGTTGAAAAGTCCACAATACGGCATAAAGACATAATCGAGTTTGTGAATGCGAGTGTGATGGGTTGTTTTGTGCTTGCTATCATGGTGAGTGAAGCTTTCAGAAGATGCTCCAGTCGATTGAGCACATCCCCGACCTCATGCTTAAACTTTGCTCATTCCTGCAATTCCTTGGCTGAGTGTTCAAGTAAATATCTTAATACAGAGCCAGCTCTAAAGCCAGCTAGATGGGATGCATGCGCAGAACCCTCTTCTCTTACCGCGCTGCTAAGCCCCCATGAAGACCCTACCTAGCATGGTTGAGGCATTGACTCCACCTTGCTTACCATACATAATGTAACAGCTGTTCAGGATTCCAGTAGCTGGTCGTTCCTATTGATTCGTAGCACGTCGGCCTCACAAGTGTGCAGCTGTGGCCGCATGCACGCTTTCCGTTGGTTCACCCATGGCATACTCAGGATGACGCAGCTATGCACGGGTCCCACACAGAAGTCACGGACCATGAAAATAGGACCCAATTCCAATTTGAAATATCATTCAGCAGTCGTAGCCTTGCTACAGCTTGCGTTGGGCTGCAGTCAACAAGACTTGGTCTCAGGGACTGCGCTAACAACTGAACACGCAAAGCTCTCTTGTCCGGCGTCTTTTCGGACCAGAGATGCACTTCACACTCAGTAGCACGTACCACCAGTAGCCATCAGTTATAGCTGTGAGCATGTATCAACCCTAAACAGACCTGTGGTGGGTCCCCAATCGCGGTTGGATTCTCTGTGCCCCCTTTGACAGCACTGCAGCCTGCGTGGGGGGCTCGTCGTTCCCTGAGGTGCATTCTTGCCTCGCCAAGCAGCCTATTCCGATAGGTCTAGTCATGCTATTCAATCTCTTTGGCTTTTGCATGTGCTTGCAGTTTCGAAGTACACGACACAATTTCCTACAACAGAGACATGCATTCGGGGGGACTCTAAGGCTGCCTAGGAGCACGGTTTCATCTGGCTTGCTTCTCTCGTTCACCGTAGGCCGTATGCAAGGGCCAGCTTAATCAACCTCTCCTTTCTAAGGGTCTCAACTCCCACTGGCTAATGGTCTTAAACCAAATGCACGAAAGCTGCGTTCATTTGCTCCTAAAACCCGATTCTATCGCCAGTAGATTCCCCACCGGTAGGTTGACATACAGCTGAGTCGAAGCCCGTCTTTTAACCACCTGACGTGGCACTTCGGATAACCCTGACGAGTTACCAATAAAGCGACGAATTGTTTAATTTGTGGCTAAGGGGAAGCTAAGTTTCACATTTCCCGCTATACCGGTCCACTGACAGATTTCCTTGCTTCAGCTTGCTGAATGATTTCAAATCTTGCCGTTGAGCTTATCTTGGCGTAAACTGATGAGTTAGGGTATGCATGAAGGCTTGACTTGTAGTAATCCTTGCAAACAACACAACTTCATGTGCATGAATGGAGCCACCACGGGGGTTTATCTGCCTTCAGTGAACGTGCCATGAGCCTGGTTTTATTTCATCTGGCGATACTACATGGCAAGATACACCTCCAACCAAGTGATAAAATCTTCAAGTACTTGCCCATCTTTACGGCCGCCATACTTTTATGGTTGGCAGATCCTCATTGACGTATCCATAGGCGCTTCGCCAGCCAGTGAATCATGCTTTTCTTACGCTGAACTTACACAGCCTTACAAGCCGATGTCTGCCGCCCCAGCAGGCTCTGTGACACCATCAGCTTTCATCGCCTGAGAACTTTTCTCTCACACCTTTGCCACAAAATGCCAATTGTTGGATCGTCGATTTATTTTAGTCGAACCAGACACATCGTAGGGAACCTGATATCCCACTGCACCTACAGTTGGCGGGTGAACAGGAGAACAGCGCCATCAAACCGTGCGGTGCTACAAAATGTAACACTTCACTCAAGGTCCCCGTAGGAGAGACTGCACTCCGGTCTCAATGCAAACGAAAGAAAGTCTCACCATATTATCCTCAAAAGAGCTTGCACCTTTTCCCCACACGCGGCACTCCGATTTCTGACATGAAAGGAGAGGCACAGCTAGCGCTTACGTAGGTACATCCTCTATGCACTTGGGGCATTTGGGACTACTTGCCCATCACATCCATTGCATTAGCACACTTCGTAATACTGCATCGAGCTAACGAACTTTGCAACGAGATGTGAGAATGGACAAAACAAGTAGTTGATCGTTTAGGTCTTCTCGGACAAGTATACCTAGTAGAGTAGATGTTGTATAAGTGTGGCTCAGTCTGCTAGTTCCCTCGATAGAGTTTCATAGCGCTTACAGAGACGCGGACCCTAGAAATGCCTCTTCACCCATGCCGGACTCTTGAGAGATGGTGACAGGGAGAGGACGGAGTTCCTTTTCAAGGTTACTCGGTAATTTTAGCTGACGATGCGTTTCGGGTTACGGGGTCTCCCTTTGGAGGCCTTAAGACGAGAGCTAAAAGGAAGAAAGCAGGAGCTGGGAAACGACAAATGAGCTTAAAGTATTGTCATAAGATTTGAACATATGTTCAAGGTATTAAGCAGTTCCTGCACGGGATCGGGAACCCACAGTCGTTGAGGTCGAATCCCCTACTGTGTGGCACACGTCAGACCCTCGTCTGTGCCCTTGAAGACTCTGTGTGGTGCTACATGAAAACCACAGGCTTAAGCCAAGACCCGGTCTATGTTGGATGTACTTGAAGGCCTCCACAACGGAGGCTCCTCGGCGTCCGGGCCACAGGAAAATCAAAGCACTCACGCCTTCTCCCCAGAATTTTTCGATCAGAACTCGATGTAGAAAGAGGAAAACGTTAGATGGGGGGCATATTCCGCTCAAGTCTTCTATGTCGGGATTATTATGGGCACTCCCATTGTTTTCCAGTCTGCAGCTGCACCGTATAACAAATATTTCTCACATACATCATCTAGGGCTCAACCGGAAACTCTTGTGTCCGGTGCCTTGTTGATTTCTACAACTATCTTTTTCTTCGGCCTTTTGGTTGGATTATGTACCTCCCTTGTGACATATATAGTACGCTATTAATATTGAAGGCATAAAGGAGGAGGTAAGATGAGAGGCTGCTTAGGAGGAGGTACAAGGCAGAGTGGAATGTGAGCTTTGCGTAGATCAGAGGGCGCTGAGCTGCGGGTTCAGGCAGCCGCATGCCTGCAGTGCACGCTTGCTGTCACTCACCCCTCCTCTTCTTCAGGATTGTTGGTTCTTCCAGACAGAATTATACTTTGTCGGGATATCTTGTTTGTCTCATCGTTAGGCGTAAGGTAAGTGCCAGAGACGGACCCGATGGCATATTCTACGGGGCTCTGCCCGCCCCCGCCACGCCCTACAGCAATGCGATGTTCCACATTTTGTAGACCCCCCTGCGTCTTTTGGCTGCAGGCCCTGCTCGTTATTCTTCTGTTCCTATTTGCAATATTCCATGAAGGAGCTGTCATAATATAGGGGAATTAATTCTAGAATCCGCCGCTGCTACCCTACCGCGCTTCTTTCGTTTTTGCCCCTTGTTCCTCGTTTGTTGGGCTGTCAGTGTCGGTTTTCTTGTAGGAATAAGGAACTCTTGTGAAGCCTGCTACACGAAAATGAGTGATATTCAGAGGGGAACCTGCAAATGGTTTGACTCGAAGAAGGTTCGCAGCCAGTTTTTAACGCCACTCCCAAATATGCGTGCGATAAGAGATGAGCACTTTGTGGACCATTATACAGTGCAGTACCGTAGCCCACAAAACTGCAGTCTCTGGTTTTTGATAAGCAGAGTATCGTGCTCGATTGTACTTGTTATTTGTTATTCGTGTTTAGGGCTTTGGGTTCATTACGGCTGACGATGGGACGGATCTCTTCGTCCACCAGACAGAGATAAAGGCGGACGGCTTTAGAAACCTCTCCGAGGGGGAAGAGGTCGAGTTCCAAGTTCAAGCAGGAGAAGATGGGCGCAAGAAGGCCGTCCGCGTGACAGGACCTGGAGGCGCTCCCGTGAAGGTAGACGGCACACACTAGTGCCTGCATGTGCATTTTTCCTCGATTGCTGGTCTTCTCACTGTCTCTTTTTGGATATGTCTTGTATCAAAAGCAACGCCGACGTCCAGCGTTTTCCTTCTTTGACTGCCTGTATGCAGGGCGACACTAGAAGAATGTCTCCTTCTTATGGCGGTGGTGGCGGACGTGGGGGACGAGGTTATGGTGGTGGTTATGGCGGTGGCGGCTACGGAGGTGGTGGTGGCGGCTACGGTGGCGGCGGCTATGGATCCGCTGGGGGCTACAACTCCGGAGGAGGGGGAGGAAATTATGGCGGAGGCTACGGCGGCAGTGGCGGGGGTGGCCGTTCAGGTTATGACAGCGGCAGCCGAGGTGGGGGCGGCTACGGAGGCGGTGGGTATGGAGGCGGTGGCTACAATAACTACTCATAATTCAGATGTGCCAAGTTGGGCAGGAGTTCCGTGATTCCGCTTATTTCCTGAATGGTATCATTGAGGTTTTGCTTCTTATTGGTAGATTTACAACACACCAGTATCGGCAGCCGCAGTTTTGCTGGTTTGTGTTTTACTGGTTTTGCGTCTCTTTGCTACCCCGTGCACCGATGCTTCGTCTTGGAGTCTTCCTGCTTTCTGAAAGCGCTCACCTATATACTCGGGGATGTGAGCTTATGTTTGTTCTTATCACAAGCGCATCGCAAATCTGTTAACGCCACTTGAAGAGTTCTGTCAGGTGCCGGGTTATCCCATCTATTTGAATTGGAAGCGAAATGTATCATTGGACATTACGAAGGATTGACAAGAGGGATAGTTGCTAATACAGACGGACCGTCTCGCATCATAGCGGGATTGCAGTGTCGGCAATCTCATATGGGCATGTGGTGTATCTCTGCCTTGGATCACGCTGTTCATCAGCGTAAAATATCGAGCAGCAGCTTTTTTTCGTCGTCCCAATGTTCCCTTGATCCATATAGCATATCATAGTATATATATTCGATTATGCGAAGCTCGGTGGTGCCCGCCGAGGAAATCTGTCTAGGGAACACCTAACCCGCGCCGACAGTTGAGATTGCGTTGTAGTTATTACTGTGCTTGCTGATTCCGGACATCTAGGGTGTGCGGATGCTTCGCTTTCAAGACTGATGGGCAGCGACAGAGTTGTGTGCTAGCTCATTTGGGGATTTACAGACGACTGTTGGCCGTGAATTAACCCATTCCGATGCCGGGTGTAGGTGTAGTTGCTGCGCTCGCAGTAGTAGTCTAGTTCGCCTAATGGGCAGCGCGGCGGTATATGTAGGGGGGCGCACGTTACTTCTACCGGCGCTAGAGTTCGGTCGAGCCGCCATGGGCTGACACTTCTTGAATAGTGTCCTACGCCCAAGTTAATAGGTGCAGTACGGTTTATCTCTGAGAAGAGGCGTACCATTATAATGGATTGCAAGTGCTGGTCCGTAGCCGCCTCCTTCAGTGCTCGTAGTTTATTTATGTGGCTAGCTGTTGCGGCTGCACGGGATGCCGTAAGGTCGGGAGTCTTCGGGGGGGCTTGCGGCGCGCCGGCGTTCGACGTGGTGCTGCCTTTTGATTGCAAGTAGACAGTGCCGTTCGCGTCCACAACCTGTCCATGATACTTAGTTTCTGCAGGCCCGATAGGCCCTTGTGCATCTGGGTTCAGCGCCTTAAGAACTGGCTGGAGTTTCGGGAGCGTAGCGAATGCCGAAATAGGGAAAAATGCCTGCAAATCATTGATGTGGGCCCTTTATACTCAAACTTGGGGACTTTGTTCTCAATAGGGCATACTCTGCACCGTCCCTCGAAAGCTCGTTTTATATCCGCGTCGAAGCTCCGGAAATCGACACGCGTTTGGCACGGGCCGGTATACGTCGACGGCGCAGTGCATATTCCTGTTTCCTGGGACTCAAGATGCCAAAGAGAGGGACATGCAGCCTCATAATTTCGCTCGGTGATGTCTTTCATTGGCCAAGTTGCTGAACACTTCATCATCTATTGTAAAGCCAATACCGCATGGGCATCATGAGATACAGACATCAAAGTATCACAGGGCCAGGTTGTAATAACCACTCACAAATTCGTATTTCTCTTCATTGGTGAACATGGAAAAGTTATGCACTTTTGAGCAGTGTCCAAAATATTCATCCGGCGCGTGGCATTCTACATTCTGCGCGGAGATAACAAGTATTGTATATACATGTATATATATATATATTCATAGGTCGTATTCTACTGCAAAAGAGGATTGCATCACCTGATTAGGAGAAGTTACAAGAGTCCACCCCAAAGGACAAGGTTCGTTGAAAGCATAATGGGATACAAAGTTAACTGGCCATTCCAGTTCACATGCGGCGGCAAGCCGAGCCTTTTCTGCATTTGACGCTTCGCCTGATATCATGTTTCCACATTTACAAATGTCCTCATTTGTTTGTTCCTCCCATCAACTATCCGAAGCTGAGGGACCTTACCAATGCGCAGAATTGCATCGCAGGGTCCAGAATAAGTCGGCGGGGCTTCACATGCTTTTCCGTCAACTGCAATACCGGTGCATGTTAGCTTTTCATGAACACTGGAGCAAGAAAGTTTCAGTTCGTTACCGCTTAATGTCCACATTAGGGGGCATGCACTGGTCAGAAAGTCGGCGTCATACCCTTTACATGGCCACCTCACATTGCACTCCTTTCCACATTAAGGAATGACCAAGTATAGCTTTTAGTGAGAGCAATCCATCGACACACCTTAGCCCTACAATCAATTGTGAAGAAAGAATGATGCTTCACATAATGAGGAAGATAATTTAAGTGTACACTAACCAACGAGCCTTGGATGCTTCATCAAAGTCGTAAAACCGTTTCTGAAGAACACAACTGAAAGCGTGCATCATATTCTCATCATATCAGCAGTTACGAGCCATAAAAACGGAAGCTGGACGTACTTTCCGCGGTAGGTAGAAGGCGCCTTGCATAGGCCTTTATCATTGGACCAGTTGTCAGGACAAGGCATACTTATACCAGCCATAAATTTTCAATTATAAAGGTTCTAAACAGTACTCTGAGCGGAAGACAAGCTATATTACCTGTAATCCTCGTCGCACGAAGTGCGGCATGGCCCTATTGCACCCGATCAATACCATCTCCACGTAAGTTGGCATACAAGCTCTTGCACGGAACTCACAGGAAACGTCACAGCGCCGAGCAAAGCTCTCCTTTGACAGGGGTGTGGCATCTGGGATCATTCTGCTGCATCGCAACAAGACTGTGGTGCAGTTCGCATTCACGTACCGGAGAAATCAGCTGTCCGCTCACAGTTTCCTGATTATAGCTATGGAAGAGAGTGAAATGGCCACGCTCAAAAAACCAACCACACCCTTGTATTCACGTGGAGCCTGCATGAACAGATTTCAGTCATCCCATGCAAAATGGCATATGACCATCGAACTTGCCCTACAAGTCTTCCCGTCTCCGAGTTCATGCCATCCAGCAGGACCTATTACAAAAGAAAAGGTTGTAGTCAATAAACATGCTTGCGCAAGAGTACCTGCCGATGACCAAAGTCTTACACATTCGAGAGTAATTGCGTGAAGGGCATCGATCAGCATCAGGGTTTTCAAGCTGTTCGTTGCGTGAAGCAGCATCGACTTCAGCAGCAACTCTGTGCCACACAACTGTAACAAAAAGAAGTGAGATAAAGCGTTTGACTATTATTCGAAAGATATCATGAAGCGTGGTTCAAACAACCGACACACATGACGGTGAGAGATTGTGCAATACGCTCATCACGGCGACGGCAAGCTCGTCCGAGAAATTTGACAGATTTCTTGGATCTTGTGCATCTTCCAGAAGCTTATTAAATGAGTCAAGGATGTTGTTTCCACTTTCCTCTCCCGGTATACTTTCAAGAGGAAACTCAGGCACCCCCAGTCGGCTGCCTGAGAGGGCCAACGGGTGCACCAGGCACAGCCAATAGAGAAACACGAAAAATCGCATGCGTTGTTGCATTGTTTAACGATAAATTTGCGAAATACAGGGGAAAGCTATGTACCGGTAGACACACTCCACAATAAGTGACCAAAGGGCGAGCTTTGCTTAGGCGCAGGCGTACATACATTTCAGTGGTTCAGAACTTTCATTTTTCAAAGGCTTGTGGTGGAAATCACCACAAGCATCTAAATATATATAGTATCTTTATTGCATGTACAATTTTACCTATTCTCCTACGGCTCTTACAGTATGCCACTCACTAATGTGGTCCCGGCATACAGTGTACTGTGCGTGTTTTCAGCACAAAAACCACTTTAATTTCATCAGACATCTGAGTGAGGCCCTCATTCAAATGGACAAGTCTCCTAATATTTAGGCAGGCTTTTTGAGAGGACGAAGCAGCTGGGGCTCGCTGAATCGTGGCCGCATGCAAAATGTATCACATTTACAGGAGCTGAGTACAGCAGATCTAATATCATGAATCCTTATACAAGCATGGCTAATACATCTCTATTCCTTTGATTTTTTGTTGGGAGCTATTGTTTCGGTTGCGCAATGCTGTGTGCGTCATTATGCTGTGCTCCGCGGGCCCCTCTTTTCTGTAAGTATCCTCTTTATAGGAAACGGAGAGAACTTGCAAAGTAAAAGTTACTGAAAGGTTGTGAAGAAGTCGAAGGGCTTTCTTGAGATGCACGTGGTATAATGCTGATGAAGAGGAGGGTTGTCTCTGCAATGGAAGATGGCCGCAATTCGTAATGTTGATATTAGGGTCCCCCGCGCAACAGCCACGTCACCAGCATTGCAGCGCCTCAACTCTGTCGTTCCCCGTTCGGCATCCGCGCTGGCTTTGTCTCTTCTTCGATGGCGTAGCAGTGCCCCTTCTCTAAGACGCCTGGCCCCTAGAGGGTCGGGCAGCTGCTGCGGCGGCAGCCAGGGAATACGGGCTGGTTATGCGTGCTTGACTTTCAATTCTTTGAATTGCGTGCCTCGAAACCGAGCTCTCTCCTCTTCAACCAGGGACTCGGAGAGGCTGCCAGCAAGTGCGAGTGAGCAGAGGGGGAAGCAGACAGAGGAAACGTCGCAACGGAGCGATCATATGGGTAAGCCCCCTTCGGAAGGATGGCACGAAACATACATAGACAGAGAAGGCGTATTCTAAACAAATAGGAGGTGACTACTGATAAGTCTTCACTGACTGGGTAGCCGCTGTATTCGCCCTGTAACAGGGAGGGTGCATGCCGAAATCAGGCATCATCAGCGAACGTGATACCCCTACACCACCAGCCCCTCATCCGGTCTCGTAGAGGATAGCTTTGATTTATATGAGTGCTCGTGTGCCAGAGGCACTGTGTGCATTTTTCCAAGTGCAACATGTACTCAATATGCCTATGCGCATTGCTGCAAATGGTTACTAAAGTGTGTGTGGCTGTTGTAGTTCCACTGCACAGCAAGAGTGCTCAAAAGTCCAGGAGTGATCTTTGTAACCTCCATTTCAGAGAGTCATGCATAACACCGCTTTTTCCGTTCTCGGTGTGCAGGATGCGAAGATAGCGTGAAGGATCCAGCACAAAATTCGCTGGTCTCCCGTTTGCTGCGGCGATACGGAATGCTGCGCCCGGAGGATCGCCGGCTACTTCTTCAAGCACACAGAATATCTGTCCAAAGTCAGGTGAGGCAAACAAGGCCACGATGGATCGTGTAAAGTGTACAGAAGCCTGGGAAGAGTCTTGAGGTCTGTGCTTCTCCCACACGCAACTTTTCCCGACAAAATAAAGGGCCTATCGGGAATGGTTTTATGCACCAGTACCTTGCGAGGGGGCACCTACATGCAGAAAACGAGTCACTAGAAGTTGTGTAGAACTTACGGCTCGAGAGACTGCGAAGGAGGGCAGAAGGAAGGGGGGGGGAGATCTGCTGGGTTGAGTGCACGCGGATTTCAACTTGCTATTTTCTGTCTACTCTTGGCACTCTGTTCTGGTTAAGGGCACTCCCATCATTTGTGAATCGCCTTATTATATACACACAAGATGACACATTACTCGAGCTCAGGAAGCGTAGTGCTGTATTTAGTATTTTGTAAACCTGAAACCTGGGGGACCCTTGCGTTCCGTACGCAGTTGTGTCTTCGCTTCTCTCTCAGGGATTAGAGTGGCACAGCTTCCGCGCTAAAGGGATGGACGACCACTTGCAATCGTGGGAAAGCGAAAAAAGGGAAAGAAAAGAAAAGCTGGAGAGGTCTTTGAGACTTCGTGAGATATACAAACCTGCTCACCTCAGACGCCGCAAGCAGAAAGTTAAGAGAGTCCAGCAAGCCGAGGAGCAGGCCCCTCCCGTAGTGTAAGTATATAAGACTTTTAGCTTGTGTGTTTTGGCTGTTTAAGGCGTGAGGGGACAGAGTTTCGTATACGAGCACACAAGCAGGGTAGCTAGCAGGCGGAGCCGGCTGTGACATGATGGTATGAATATCTCGGTGTGTTTGCGAAGGGCGGCTAATTTTACTGAAGAGGCACAGACTCTAAGTTTGATTGAAGATATCCACAAGGCGGAGGTGTATCAGGAGATATGCGCCAAGTTACAAGCGCACTGGGAAGTTCGAGTGCGCAACTTCGCAAGGGGGGCAGTCTCCTTTTCGTCATCTCTCGCCACTTCAAAAATAGCAAGGATGTTCTGCACACCCGAAGGACTCGCGCTTTTAAGCCCAACGCGTCTCTCGCCCACCCAATAAAAATGAGGATCCGTCAGCCTATGCACACAATACTTAGTTGTGCTGCTGTTTACCTCCTCCCTGTTGCAGGATTTTCTGAGTGACCGCTTCGTTGATATTATGAAGCAAGCAATTCGCCTGGACCTCATGGACCAGAGGCAAGGAAACGCGGCATTTCCTCTTTGTCATCCTGCTTGCTTGCCTGCCTCCTTCCTTTTCCCTGTGTAATGAATGGTCTTTTGCAATAGTGGTGCTCCCCTGCACCTTTAGCGGCTTACGACCTCCTGGGAGATCGGTTGATGGGAGAAGCCAGATGTGTGTGTTACTCTGTCCGTACTTGTCGACAAGGGGCTGTATTTGAGTGTGCATCTGCCTACATGGGGATTGATCATGAAGGTTTTGGAGTCAATGATTGGCCGTTGTCATTGTCTCTGTCCTTCTCTCTGCAGTCGTCCGACCTTAGTGAATGAATTTACGGACTTTGAAAATCCCTATATGTTGAAGAGACAAGCACTCAAGCGTTTACTGGAGGAGAGAGGCACGCGGAATGCTGTAGATGAATCAGTGGTAAGGGGTCATGTGTTGTGATCTGCTTGTCTCGGCCAGTATCTGTTTGACGCTGCTCTCTCCTTGTGTTCCTAACTCTCTCGTTTTCGCTTCATCCGTGCTGACTGTCGGGTCTGCGGTTTTCTGAATGTTTTGAGTAGCAAGTAATTTTGTGCCAAGAGCTGGCGAAGTATAGCGTCCTTATTGTCGTATTCTGTCGAGTTTTTTCTTCAGATTGATACGTTTCTAGACAGACGGCCTGACCTTGTAAAGTTGAGGCTTTCCGTGAGTGCCACCAGTTTTGCAATTGTTCCCCGATTCCCAGCTCTTCAAGCGTGCCCACGGGTGTTTCTCTTTTTTCATGTTCGTATAAGGATTCAAGTCCTGAACTAACCGAATTGGCGTTGCGTGGGGCCTAAAACTCACGCTCAATGTGAATTGTCGAAATTCGAGATTTTTTGCTGAGCGTGTAGGAGTCAGCGTTGGGGGGTCTAGGGTTGCTAAACCTTTCGTGTGTGCAGGCGGATCTTCCTCCTGAGGTGGTTGAGCCGCTGGCGGCTTTCCATGGCCTAAGGAGCTTCAGTTTCGACAAGAGAAACAGACTCAAACAAAAAGTTGATGCTCTTTTTAAGGCTGTGGGATCTGCGCACAAGGGTACGTGCATCATTTTCTCATGGGATTTGAGGAAACTCGTGTTAAGATGGTCTTCACTAACAACCCAGATATAAGGTTCGCGGTATCTGGAATGACATTTTGACCAGTAAAATTGTACCAAGGAATGAATACAACTGCACATTAAGTCTTTCTGTCGTGATTTGCTCTTTCCCCTTTTTGTGGCTTTGCAATGGTTCACACTTCGCGAAACACGCCATTCCTGTTTATTTTCCCAGGTTTAGATTCCCTTCTAGGAGATTTAGAGGAAAACCAGCGCTCAGACCAGTAAGACGCATGTGTTCATGGGCAACGATAAGGCAATGAGGGGGCTCTACACGGCATCTTGTCTTCTGCCCTCTCTATCGTTTGCTTAGCGTGCACGATTTCCTTTCTTCGTTGCGCTTAGTTAAAATTTGGAATTTTCGTCCACGGTACTCATGAGTCAAGAGCAAGTCGATGAATGTGTTGGATGCCGCTCCTGGTTCGCAAGCTTGCATGTGTCTTTCTTTGCCATTTGTTTGTTCGTTTGATTTTCAACCTGAGTTCCTCCCGTTGCTTCATCAGTGGTCCGCTGCTTCTTGCCCATGCGTTGTTTCCTGCCTTGATTCTTGCGCTCGCTTCGGATGGCTTCTGTCCATGATGTCTTGTATCGTGATTTTCGAGAGTCCTTCCTGTTGTGTGCGTCCCTGCGTATGACTCTTCTTCTTTCTCCGAAGGCGCTCTGATGCCACATTTGGCGAGTCATGTGCTTTGTTTGAGATTCTTTTTGTGTCTCCTCAGAATTAGCAAAGCGCATCCGTTTAGGAATCATTTTGGTTTCGCGTCCTCTGTCCCTTCCGGGACCGTAGGGTCTGTTACAATGGGAAGGGAGGACAGCGGTGTTGACCTGGAATTAAAAACAATCAGGTAAGACAAGAAGATCAATCTCTTTTCTCTCGGCTTGCCATTTAGGAATAAGAATGTTTGAGTCTTTGTTATAAAGGTTTGGAAGGGAGAGGGGTGGCAGAGGTTCAGCGGAATTGTTGTTTTCAGAAAGAAATACGCAGAGGAGAAATCGATTTTAAAAGGAAAAACGGCAGCTTGTTTTGCCTTTCGAACAGACTTTCCTTCCTCTATCTTTGATCGTTCATCCACTCATCCTATTCCTGTCCTTATTTGTTATGCATCTGGTGTGTTTCTTTGCCTTCTCTCTACGTTTCCTGGTTTCATAGCCTTGCTTGCGGCAAGAGCTTCGATTACTTTCTGCTGCCTATGTAATTCTTCAGGTATCCGACTTTGCAGCGTGTAGCACACAGTCTACCAAAAGACCCAAAGTGTCAGTCCACCCATTCCTCCCTTGCCTTTATTTCGCGCACGTGTATTTGTATGTCATTTTAGCACTGCATTCTATCGATGTACTATAGTCGTCTCAACGCTGATGCTTACAAATATCCACCCTTTACTCTTTGTTTTGAGTAAATCCATAAAGATTCTCAGGAATGCAGCTTAGACTTGGATCTGTCCAAGATCACTCACTTCCTTCGTTCGCATTTCCTTTATTTGTATGTTTTTATTCTCTCAGACAGGGAGATAGTGGCACATGCAATTCGCGTCTTGGAGCGTTCGAAGGGTTGGGATTTCAAGGACAAATTAAAAGTGTGTGAATAGAGCGGCATCCTATTGCAACAATTTTATCAAACCATCAATCAAGGAGACAATTTTTAGTCGTCGAGCCGAGTTTACTTCCGCTCCAAAATCCATTGAATTGAAATGCACAATTATATGCTTTCTCGCAGGCAATCAGCACTCTCATTGAGGTGTACAACTACCTGCCCCCCAGCGCCACCTATGAACGGATGCTAGACAAAGCTTTCCCTGTTTTCAGGTTGGTCAGCGAGATTGAAATAACTAGCAGCCTTTCAGTTAAACTCGAAAGGTGGTGCGGTGGCTGCGATGTGTGCTGCGCATTGGTGACGGGGTGTGATTTGCTTTCCATTTTTCACCTTGTCGAATTAGCATTTAGTAAATGCAATTTTGGAGTTTGTGCCTGCGCAGAACACCGGGAATGACGCGACAGACAAAGTCCAGAAATTCTGTTTTTTGCAGAGGGCTGAAATATATTAGATCCCTCACGACACAAAAGCCTTTATCGATGCGCTTGGCCAAGAAGAAATAGCGAGGGCTTCAGACATCTTGCTCAGCTTAAGAGTCTTTAACCTACAGGAGGCTGCATCTTTACCCTCTCTACTTGCGAAAAAAATTTATTACATGAGGACAGGGCACTGAAGGGCGGAGCATTATGCCACCCACCTCCACCCACTCAATGTGGGGGTCATATGACCTGCATTCAGTAGCTTGGCATTACCATTATACTTGTACTTTCTTCCCCCTAAGCTCGGCTTACCCTGAGGTTCCATCTTTTGCATCAAATTCATTGGCATCCTGCTGAAAGCGCGTGCAAGCGCTGATGCCCAGCGGTGCAGACACGTATTGGCTCCAGGGCCCTGATGCTTAGGTTAGAGTACTAGACTTTACGATAGGAGCTTAAAATTATGGGCTAGAACCAGTGTGACGAGCGTACTGCATCACCTGGATAGGGTGACTTGTCGGAACAGGCCGCTATAGCATTGGGAAGAAGGTGCATTTAGAAGTCCTTGAGATGCAGTCGGCTAAGGGACCGCCCTTATCGCAACAGCTGCAGCAGTGTAAGAGCTGTGCATCCCGGATCGGTACGTTTACTACTCGAAATTTCCAACAATAGTACAAGCAAGCTTACTTGAGTGGAGATAGAATGCTCTCCAGCAGTATAGACTGCGCATTTGGGGTCAGCGGGGTTCTGCTGCTTCCCTAAATAGACATCTGCCGTAGATGTGAGAATGGACGACACAAAGTGTTCCTTTCAGAAAATGTTCGCTTTGTGCTTTGCGATGTATATATTTAAGGCATAGATATTCCTGTTACGACTTGACCAGCCTTAGCAGGTATACGTAAGCTAAGGGTTCTGTTGTACTTGTAGAACACATGAGTGGGCTGCTGCTGAAACGAGCAAACTGGACATCTAGACATGAGAGGAACGAATGCAAGTACCGGACTAGGGATTGCTCCAAAACCATGATGATATCGCATTCTGAATCCTCACAGAGCCGGCTGGGGTTCATGGGGGCATATTGTTAGCTTGTGTTTGTGAATATAGGAAAAGGGGCAACTGTGGCTTCTCCAATCTCTATCACTATACGGCTCCATTCGCGGTCTTGGGTAGAGGCCACCTAACTCCAGACCAAATGCAAACTTGAGAGAAAGTTGCCAAGCACTCCTGGTCTATACGAATAGTTCCATATGGCATTTGGCGTAAACGCACGCAGCACTGTACCTTGTTTCGAGCTAGCAATACTTTAAAATACATGAAATATGCGAGCAGATAGACCGAGTAGTCAAATCCTTTGTAAATTCCAGCTGAATTCAACCTAATTAAAACTGTTTGGTGTCTTTTTAGGCCGCTACAGCCACAGCATCCGCAAGGCGCTGCGGGAGCACAGGCTTAGCTAAACAAACGTGCATCCCCCCAATTTTTATTGCTAAGGCAAACATTTAACTTGGATAAAAATGGTTGCTTCTTTATGAGGCATTTATTTAGATCTGTGCAGCAGGCTACATATGTTCGCCGTGATGACTTGGTATTTGTGTACGGCTGAATGGCCAAACGCAGGAGCTGCTCTTCCCGGGTGTCTATTGCTCCACTAGAGCCCAAGAGCTGCTTCGCAGTCAAATAAATACCACTGTGGAGTGTTAGAAATGGCCAATGGATGGGGTGAAGATGCCAAGAGACTTCTGTGGGGCCGCGCGCCAGACCGCGGCCACCAGTAGGCAGCAACAATTGAAGTGTAAATTAAGACAAGAAAAACCTCTAGCACATAAACCTTTCCAAAAAGACCTAGAAATGATGTGAATATTATTTTCTTTGCAGTTTCGACAAAGTAGTGTCTTTTTGGGACTATAGGGTCCATGGAAACACCGCATCGGCGCTCCAGTACGATCGCGTAACAGAAGTGTGTCGTTTGTTTCCCCAGACATTCTAATTTTTGCGATTGATGTGAGCTAATTATCTTTGCAGCCTGAAAAACACACAAATTGGTGTTTTAGGCAGTTGTTCATGGAAGCTTCCGGTCCAGTGTCCGGCAGTTGCCACAGAGGAGCCACAGCAGCAGAATCCGCTTCCTTCTAGGACAGGATCTTCTTAGTTGCGCAAGCGCATTGCAATCTGGAGGTTACCCAAAGGAGAAGTGTATCTTACTGGTCTTCAACTGATGCCACATATCACGGCAGCAGCAGCGAAGGATGGTCTTCCAGCCCGCGCTCTTGCCTCCCTACTAACAACACCTCGTGTCGAAATCTGGTAATCTTAGGAATTGTACGTTGCACGGAATCTAGGCGCATGCTGTTTCCGGCGGATCTGCCTCAGCTTGTATGCGCCTTCGGCACAGACCTCTTGTCTGAAACCTCGGATTTTTGTGACGTTTGGGTGGCTGAGACTGTTGTCGTTACTGCTGCACGCAGCAGCGGCATCTCTGTCTCTCTGCAACCAGCACATCAGAGTCCCCCCTTCGTCATTTGCACATTGTTTTGGCTTACAGCTGCATTGGGCAGCTTCACTAAACGGGGTTTCCGTCGGTAGGGAGGAGCCTGAAGGAGAGGGAGTGACCCTCTGCATGTTTCTGCGTTGCACTGACAACACTCTACAGAAGGTTCATTTCGGACCAGCCTTGGATATCTATGGGGACCTGCGCCACACGATCGTACACAGCGCGTTCCCCCGTCTCGGCTCTACCCACTAGTGCGTCCTCAGCCCCCTGCTTCTATCGCCTTTCCAAGCGCCTTCCTCTGCCTTCTCATGGGTGAACCATGTGTTCCTGCACTTTGGGCTGCACAGGTAGATGTAAATGTACTTCCGCTTTACGTTGGTGCGTCTGTGCGTAAGTGGGGGGGTTTTCTTTCGGTTGCCGCCACCATCGCTGTTCCCTCTTGCGGTGTATGGGCAGACACCCCAGCAGCGGCCTTCGCGGAGCAGGCAGATTGCAACAGAGTTTCTTGCAGCCGGAGTCGTGAGTCCTCCTCTCCCCCCTCTGCAGTAGATGCATCATGCGCGCCCTGTAAGGAGGAGTTAATCTTGAGGGATACGCTGGTTCTGAAAGCCTTGCAGAAACAGAGGCCGTGCGTCCTCTCTGGATTCCCCCTTAAATTGCTGGGTGCTCCCACACCAACAGTTCCACACTCACACCCCTACCTCGCGCAAGCTATCCCCGCGGCTCTGCCAGGCCCCTTCGCACGACTCAGCGCTCCTATCCACACAAATTCAAGTCCGTCCACCCTTCGGAATCTCAACCCCCAAGGCTTGGAAGCCTTCCACACGCTTCAACTCGTCTCGACTCCGGCAAGGCCTTCTGCAACAGGCTCCCCAAGCGCATGCACGTACGCGCCCTCGCCAGCCAGCGCAAGGGCTTGCCCCCTCCCCTATACAAGGGGCCCCTGCTCCTGCAGTTCCTGCGCATCTGCCGCTTCTTCCCCACAGAGCGATGAACACACGCTGCACAAGCATCACAACCCCGACACCGAGGATGGCGGAGAGAACGCTATTGGGGCGGCTCGACTGCAGACGCTGAGCCTCTCGAGAGCTGCCTTACCACGCATTCCCACAAAAGCCGGAAACATTCCGGGGAGCAGCAGCATAAGAAACCCCTTCCCCTCCTGGATGCCCGTTGAAGAAGAAACGCCGCGCGTTTGCATCTCAAGTGCATCCGGAGATATTTCGCAAGAACACTTTGGGGTGAGCCTCTTCGTGCAAGCTTGGAGGGGCAACACAGCAGGCAGTCGTTACGTGCCTTCAGAAAGGGCAGACGCTACAAATCGCAAGCGCAGAAGGCGCTATTGCGACTTCGGTGCACCCGCTGCCGTTAAGGCGGGGGGCAGTAGCAGGAAGAAAGCCAGTAGATGACGTCCTGGAGACGGTGTTCAAGACTGGTGTTGCCGCCGCACTGCGAACCCCTTGTAGGGGTCAAACACTGCCTGCGCTATATTCATCTTCACGACGTTGAGCTTGTGGTATGTCTCGGCTTTGAACTGGTGCAGGAGAAGGCCGTGCGGGTCCTAGGATGCGACTCGCTGCTAACGCTGGAGTCGCTTGGCGTTAGCGTGGTTTGCAGAAAGGGCTTCAAGCAGAACTCTCCAAACAACGATGCCTTCTTTGTTTCCCAGTGAGCGGACAATCATGTTTCAGGTGTATGTACGTACACCTGAAACATGGTCTGGTCGACACAGAGGCTGACCTTGTATCCGCGGGAACGCCCCTTTAGGGACACCTGTTTGCTGCTGTTCATGAAAAAAAGGCCCTGCATTTAGGGATCCGTTTGAGATTCATTGCTCCTTTGCTTCCCCCTTCCTCCGCGCACGCGCGGCAACCACGCAAGCTGCCGCTGTGCCTGCCTGGCTGCTCCATGTGCATCCGTGTCAGCGCTCGGGGTTGCACTGTCTGCTGCATTATTGCTGGTCACGGCCAATACGCCTTTGACGTGTGCAACATTGTGCAACAAGACATGATGCGCCTAACTGCACACAATCGGGCGCTGAGTGTACACCCCAAGAGGGTCCTGCGGAAAGCGTTTCTCACAGTAAGCGGCGAGACTTCGTGTTGCCTATCTTGCGTTACATCGATAAGCGCCACTTTCGATACGTAGACGTTGCAGAAGGAGGCCGGAGATAGGAGATCAGGAGGGGGAGCTGACTGCGCTCTTGCTGCGACGACCCTCTGTGTTTCGCCAGGCACACAGCGAACTGGCAAGGACGTGCAAAGCCCGCAGGATTGACAGCGAACTCAGTGGAGCCACTGTCACTGTGGCAGTCTACCTGAGGAAGCAGCAGCGGCTGGTGGTAGCCCACGTCGGAAACAGCCGTGCGGTGCTGTGCAAAAACGCCAGACAAGGTGTTTGTCACGATATTCTGGGGGGATTCTTGACGGCACTGACGAGTCCTCTTTAAAGCCTGCTCCTCCCCACTCCCCAGCTTGGCCCCCTACCCCCACCAAACCTTCCCTCTTGCTTTTCCCGCCTCCTAATCCTTAAACTATAGTGGCCGTCCGCCTTGTAGCATACCTAAGTCAGCGAAAGAAAAGACGCAAAAAGCAGCGCCACGGGGTGCAGCATCTCTGTTGTCGCCTCTTTGTTTCCATACATTTTGTTGCTGAGTTGCTCTTGGCTTGCAACAGGTCACGGACTGCGAGCCGTGGAGCTGACAGCAGATCATCTCCCAACAAACAAAGGCGAAAGACGCCGCATCACCAGAGCAGGTATCTTGTTGCAGCGAAAACGTACAGCCATCTGCAGGAGCAGCGGAAGCAGCTCGAACACGGTGTCGCTTCCATTCATAGAGCAAAACGCATGCACATGTTTGCCGTGCCTCAACGCTGCCCTCCGCATATCAGCGGCATCAAATCGGCTGCAGAACGGCCCATTCGGCTTAACTAAGCTTTACCAATACTTTAGACTCGCCGTATCTCAGCTGGGCTCGGTTGTGATGCAACATGCAGAAATACAAATGTTTATGTCATGTTTGCACTGCGCAGCGCTACCACTCCCCTAAAACCTTCTTCGCTCTTTTCTCTTTCTCTTTCTGTTTTTTCCTTTTTTTCTCTCTGTCTTTCTCTCGCTCGCTTTGCATGGGCTGTTCCTCACGAAATACATATGCCTGGGCATACGAAGGAATGTATGTATATATGAGTATATGTAGATGCTTTTTATGCATGCAAACGTTTTTCTAGGGCGCAGGTCGCTGCTTAGTCGGTTTTCCACGGTTTGCATGGGGTCATAGGCCGATAGTTGTTTCTTTTTCTTTCCGGCCTGTGGTGTGATCCTGCAGGTGGGGAGGTGAGGCTGCCTGATGGCGATGGTGTACACCGTGTGTTTTTTACGAATATGAATGTGCCGGGGTTGGGCATTGCCAGGGCTATAGGAGATACTCTGGCGTGTGGCGTTGGCGTTACGGCTGTTCCTGATGTCAAGGGTGAGAGGCTGTTACGGAGAGAGCAGAGCGAGCAGGCGGTCCCTCTTGGAAGCCTGGACCGTACAAACTGAATTGAGCTTACTGGGGGGATAATGGAATGGGAGGGTGGGGGGAGGAGAAGGGTGGCTGACGACTCGGCAAGCCACAAGCGCAACGAAACACGCTTCCTGCCTCTCCGCAGTTCGTTGCACTCCTGCCAAGCGAGCTGTGTGCAGCAAGCAAGCGTGCTCGTTCTCTGACATGCGTGTAGCTTGCGAATGCCTTAAGGCATGAAAGCTGCCCTATGCGTGGGCCGTGGTCGTTGTAGTGTGCTAGCATTGAGGGAAGCGTGAACTATTTGAGAGCAAGCACACAACCGTATGCACTGTGATGGCCGCAGCACATGGGGGAAATTTTGTGCCTGCCGCTAAGGGCCCCTAAGCAGCGCTTCCTCCGTGGTGTACCTTGCTTCTGTGTATTTTTCCAGAGTTTCGGATCAATCCTAAGCGGGATGCTTTCCTCCTGGTGTGCTCCGACGGAGTGTGGGATGTGATGTCTTCCCAGGAAGCTGTGGACGCAGTGGCGTCCGCAGAAGCGGTGAGTGGGAGGGGAGGGGTGACGGCTGGATGCTGCATGCCCGTGTTCGTGGGCTGAGCTTTTTTTTTGAGTGGAGTGAGGTGAACGGTTTGCTTTCATAGCCGGGGAGTGGAGTGCAGCGCAGACAGGGGTAGAGGTAGGGAAAACGCGCGGCAGGGGGGCTGTTCGTACACTTGGAGTGTGCAGCTCGGCCTTCTGCCGTTGCTGCACGGTTTGCACTGGAGGACACGTTGACGAGCAGCGCAGTAGAAACGTGGGCCCTAAGTCTGTTCTGCGTTATCAACATGCGGCATGCATGCCTTTTTCGATGAAAGCTTCCCCACGCCGGGAGTCTGGAGTTTGTGTACGCCTTCGGCTCTTGCCGGTCGTCGTTGCACGCCGTGTTTGTTGCACACCGAATTCTCTGTGTGTTGCATTTATTGGCGCGCATTTCGCCTTCACGAATGTGCAGTGTGGAGGACTGCTGTGTCGCATTGCGCAGTGGCAGTCCGCCCCAGAGGCGGTGGCCTGCGAGTCTTGGAGGCGCTGGATCGACCGCGAGCTGATTTTTGCAGACGATATAACGGCGCTGTGTCTGCGCTTCTCCAGAGGCGTGCAGACCTAGTGATTCACTGCCCCCAGGGAGTCTTTGAAGTAGAGAACAATTTTAGCGTAATGCAGTTAAAGCCGGCAAATATGTGTGTGGCCCTCCATAGAGAAGACAGGTTTTTTCTCCGGCTCTAAGCTGCATTTCCTCCTCATTCTTCGATCAGCCGCGGTCCCTGATACGCGGACAGGGAGTGGGGCAGAGCTGCAGTTGCTGTAGAGTCAGTTCCCACCAGACGCTTCGAGGGCGTACTTCTCCTCCATTTCCCCCCCCTCCTCCGCGGCAGAGGCCAAACTTAACAACAGGTAGCACAATGCACAGCATCAAGCGGCGAGCAAGCCTCATGAGAGGGGAACAAAAAATAAGAAGCAGTAGGCGCGAAAAAGACCACAACACCATAAGCCTCTCTTCACAAATTGCCTGCGCTCATTTTTGCGGCGCGGATGATGCGCGCATAGTACATCTACGGACAAAAGGAAAAAAGAGCCTCTCCCGTCTAGCACGTGAGGCGCCTTCCCGCTTCCCATAGCGTTTCCCTTCACAACACTAATTGAAACCGTTAGCCCCGAATTGGCGTCTCCGCTTCTGAATCTCGTCTGCCATGAAGTTACACTGCTTAAAGAACAGCAGCTCCACAGCGACTCCGATGCTCCACCCAAAGCCCTTTTGACAAGTGTAGTTGCCACCGCCCCCACACGACCCCGGAAACAAACTGTTGAACTTCTCGGGCAGCGCGCCAAACGCTTCATACGCCTAAAAGCAGCAGCGCGAAACACACATACAAATGCGCAGTGAGGCGAGGGGAAAAAACCGGGTGTACGTACAGCACCCACCCCAGACGCCGAACGAAAGTCGGGCTTTCCGGACATAAGCGCCTCCTCCTCTAACCTACCCCCAACTGAACCATCTATCCTCAAAGCGGAACAGAGATGCGCCCTTCTGTGACTGTTAGGCCGCGAAACGCGTGCGGATAAATGCACACAGCTGCTAACCTGCTTGCACGAGAGGAGGTATCGGTCGCTCATTTCCGCCGCTTTTTGTAGCTCTTCAGCTTGGCCGTAGTGCACAATGCCCTCAACCGCCATTTGCAGCAAGGGCGGCCAGCAATTAGGTCCATCCCACTGCTCGCTGGTCTCGAGTTGCGTTGTCTGCACCAAGTCGGCAAACGCAAATTTTCAGCAACTCTTACATAGAGACTCAGCGCGTCCTTGACCCCATCCAGTTCTGCTCCCCAACGGCAACAAAACAAACGCAAGTCTCTGCAACTGGCGGCTAGCTTACTGAGAGGCCCCAAGGCTTCCACAGCTGCGACTCAGAGACCAAGAACCGCGCTGTTGCCGCCTGACACAACCTGGCTGCCGTTTCCTCTGCATCCTGTGCGCTTCCCTGGCCTCCGGAGCTGCTGATCGAAACATATTTTCGATCAAAGCTGCCACTGGGGCAGCAGGGAGGGGCACCAAACAGCTGGCGAGCCTGTGTCTTCGGTGGGCAGTGAATCCCCAAACGAAAGGGGATAACGCCAGCGGCCGTTACTCTGCGCGATTGTCGACCCTTTGAAACGTCGAAATCAAACCTGCGTAGTCAACAGCGAAGCGCGAGGGGATTCGGCTCATTCTATCCTTCTAAACACTCGCCTACGTGTCTCTCACCCTCCGTCCGTTCCCCGGGGGGCCTTGCGGTGTACGTACACCGCCGATGTGCACATACGCTTGCATCCTTTTGCTCGCTGTTGCCAAAAAGCTATTTCTACAGGCACCCTTTCAAGCTCGCTTTGCCTAATCGGCAGTCACTAATTGCAAGACGACCCCCCTTTCTTTTCCCAGCAAGGCTGATTGCACGAAACAAAAAGAAAGCAGCGTTCGGAGAGCCGCGAGGGAACTCCGTCGCTGCCTCCTCTTTTCTCCCGAGGCTCTCTCACCACCAGTTCGTTTTTTCATTCCAGAGGAGCCGCAGCATGGCTCGCCTGCGCGCCTCAGCGCTTTCTAGGAAGAAACACGGGGGCTTTGGCTGCCTCGGAAGAAGGCGGTCAGCCCCCAACTGTTTTAGAATCTCCCCAAAGTAAAAAAGGCACAGCTCCGTGTGGTACAGGAAGCTGTAGATACAACATCAGAAGTTGAAGCGAAAGGCAGCAAAAGAGGCATGCATCGAATGATGAGAAAAACAACGAAGTTGTTCATCCTGCACGCAAGATACTGGAGATGAGCGCTCTCCCTCTCTTTACAGCCCAGCCACAGGCAATAGACAGCTCTGCCTAGGTAAAAACCCCCAAAACTTCCGGTGTGGACGCTGAAGCTACACGTAACGCTAATTTTCCGATCGCTAGAGTCTACTGCATGGGGAACCAAACTAGCCCTACGAGAAGCGGCAGCTGCTCCTCCCGGACGAACCTGTTCAGATCCACAGGTATAAAGGCTTCAGTGTTCAGCTGCTCCATCACACCGCCGTCCGCTAAGTCAGCGGAGTCAGAAACCCAACGCGAGGAGAAGTCCCAGCCCTGGTAACGACAGCCAGAAAGCACCGTGCAGGATAAATCTTTTCCCCATAATCCTGCTGAACGCAGGGAGGTGTTCAAAAACGGATGTACAGAAGTAGGCCCTTCTTAGAGAGGCTGACCACAATACCCCCCACGCTCACCCCCAGAAGCAGCCCGTATGGCCATGAAAATCACTGCACGCATCTAAACACCCGAGATCTAGGTTTCACGCTGTGCTGCATGCACGCATGCATGCATGCGTGCGTCTTCTTCTCATGGTGAACTGGCTCCGTCGATATACATGAATATATATGTATGTATATATTGATATCTATTGTTTGCTTGTTCCTCCCGCCAGGATTTGGCTTAACGCGAGACACGCGTCATCGCGTGGCGAGGAGGAAAGTGGAAAATGCAAGTACAAGAAGGGCAGCGCTCAGGTAACAAGCCGCGCGGGGTCGTCTTGTGCAGTGTACGTACACCCCAAATGGCGTACCGACTCAGCTGCCGCTCTGATGCTCCTAAACAAGCGTGATATGGACGCCGACGTGTCTTCTTGATCTATATGAGAGGCTGCCTTCACGTCGCATAGCCAAGACTCCGTGCGAGGCAGCGCTATATGTCCCAAGTAACGACTCAAGCACAGGGTGCTGCCTTTTGCGAATCGGCATAACAACACACCAGACACCGCGATACGCCCACATTTCTCCCAATATCCAAGCAGCCACCCCCCTGAAACGCCACTGCCATGAATGCCTGCGCTTCGCGCCTTCCTCCGTTGTAGAAATCACGAAAGAAAATCGCGAAACACCCGCAATAAGATAAACATTCTCTGCCCCCTTTCCTCTCTTGTTGTATTCGGCCATAAATATTTTGAAGCGGGGAGGGAAGAAGTTGCAAAGGCGGCTGTCTCGATAGCCATATCACGATAAACGAGTTTCCCCTAAATCGGCTGCATACACCTCAACAGCCCCAAAAAGACCTCCTCCTGCTTACCCTCAACGCCGCAGAGCTTTCTGTTGGGATCCTCTATCCAGTACAAGTATTCTTGCTCCATGTCCGAATACGTCTCTCTTATGAACTGCACAACACAAAAGCCAACCGGAGGAACGATGCAAGGCTTCCTTTTTCTGACCTTCTCGGCAGCAAACCGCACAACAGGATGCGATCTCGCACGCGAAAGCTACGCGAAGTCAGCAGATAGTCCTGCGTCTTGCTTTTTAGAACGGCCTGTTCAGATGTGGCTTTGCTGCACTGTACACCTCGAACTGAAAAGGCCAGCTTGGCAGCGCTTATGGATTTCCCACACCCCGTGACACGCTGTAAGTACAGCCTCTTACCTGAGTGTCTCCAGTAAAGGAGTAGTAAGCGGCGATCATCATGCTGAACACTGGAGGCTGACTTCGTGTTAGATAGTAAGAACGCGTGCCATCTGTAGGGACGCCTCAGCAAGGACAGCAGAATCTTCACCTTACCCCCCCCGTCTTCCTTGAGGAAACGGTGCATCCAATGCCGCATGGATGCAAACGGAAGTCAGATGTCGCGTGATGAAGTAAAAAATACGCGTCACTTGGCTATTCGGTAAAAGCATCAGAAATGGGATGCGGCGTACTGGGGATGAATCCAAACCTTTTGATCAAGTCTGAGAAATTCAGGATCATCCCTCGAGCAGTGGTGCGCATTCCACTGTACAAGAGGCCTCGGATCGTCCAGTACGAGTCCCTGCATGCCACCACAACTCAAAAGACACCTGCTGCATCCTCGTAAAGCAGGAGCATCTTTGTAGGTAGGAGTTCATGGCGAAAAAGGTGGCCAAGACTCTTGAGGAGGGTTGCCTTGCTGCCTCATCAGAAAACTCATGACGAACAGGTGCTCCTGCAGGGGCTAGATCAGCTGCCAACGTATGGCCTTGATTTTGCAAGTCTACCGGAGATCGCGTTGCACAGTCGCTGATGCGCTCTCAAGGACAGGGCACAACTTTAGGCGCACCAATAGTACATCTCTCTGAATCTCCCTCCAGGGATTATGAAGCCGAAAGGCAAGGGGATCAGAGAGGATATAATCGGCTGCCGTTGCGGCTGCTCCGTTTGTGGTTGTTCTTCCCTCGAATTCAGCACTGCAGGGGTGTATGTACACTCCGTCTTTCTTCCCAAGGCGGCCCACAGAGCCAGCATATTGCCCAAAAATTCTTCCTCTGCCGCAAGGACACAAACACTGGAACCCTTTAAACAAATGCATCAGGACGGTGGCTTCTCAGAACTGCTGTTGCTTCCACGATGCTTTTGCGCAGCGCCTTTGAAAACGAAACACAGCGGCGACAGTACAGTGGGTTGTCTGATTACTGCATGTTTGCTCGATTTGTGGAATGTTACCCCTAAGCTCTGTTGCCTGATGGGCGGCATCCTGGCGGCTGTTCTTCAACCAGCTGAGCGTCGCTGCATCGCGAGTTGAAAAGAAACACAAGGTAAGATTTCTGTCTCGGGGCCTGAGATGTGGGTAATAAATATATGTTGGGCATGATGACGATGCACCAATAAAGTCAATTCACGATGCCAGCGCAACAGGCCAGATCCACCTCAAGGTGGGGAATCTGGGAACCTCGGGCATTCCGTAAGCTGGAGATATTGAACCATTATGTTCTCGGCTCATGAAGAGCCAGAAATACATGAAGGAAGTGAAGGCGGGTCCCTTAGGTGAACGTACATTTGGGGATATCAGGGGGAACCCATTCAACGACATCCGGAAAGCCGTCATAAAAGCAGTCTCTAGCGAGTGCTTCAAGTTTTTCTTTAGGTGCATTGGGGGGGAGGTTGGAGAATTGAGTGAGAACGTCCCTTATCGGCAAGCGCATGCAAAGGTCTGCTAAGTCCTTCGAATCAAAACTCCCGTACAGTGAGCGCAGGCCTGGTCATAGAAGCAAAGCCACAAAGGGAGGCATACAAACAATAGAAATCAGGAAAAGGAAATAAGGCAAAGCAGGTAGGGTGACTCCCTGTGGGACAGTCACTTTCTGACCGAACCTCCAGGGAGAAGATCACCGGTCCACTGCCGCTAGCTTTCTTCCCGTGGAAAACGGATAGGCGCACAACAAGGTGCTAAATTCATTTTATAATTACCACGGAAAACTGGTCCATCATGCCTAACAAACTGGTCTAGCGAAGCAGTGCCGCCTTCCTCCGCATCAGAAACCGAAGGCACGTCTGCATTCTTCATGTTAAACAAAAAGGGGAGGACACTATGAAAAAGATTTCCTCACGATAAAAAAACCACGAAGGCACCTAATGATACTAATACTAGCATTAAAAGTAAATATAATTCCCGGCAATGAGAACAGGCTTGAAACAAAAAGTGACCACTCCAATTTCTCCTTGGATAGTCCTGCGTGGTCAGCTGTAGCTGCCAGTATGAAACTCCGGCGTGTTTCATCACTCAGGTTCCCGGTTCTGTTATTTTTCTCACTAGTGTAATTATTGCGTCAACGGAGTGCATTTTATACTGAATAACACTAAGGATGCCGCTTCACTCTCTAGCTGGGCTTTGTCTCTGCTGTTGTCGCTACGCGCCTCAGAAGAGCTAGTATTCCTCTTACCTCTGCAGTGATACGTAGATCCTGATTGCAAGGACATGCAAATGAGCATATCGCGACAAACAGAGAGAGCGAAAGAAACGCGATGTCTGAAGAATGTACACCATTGTGTCCAGCATGCAGGAGGCCACCGGTTCCACTTGGCCACTTTCTACTACAGTGGATATACTGATTCATACTTGTCAGAAATCGACCGTTATTTTGGCGTGGCTACGAGTATCCCTATTTGGTGCGGGGTAGAGTCAGCCGAATACGGAACGATTTAACGATGCATGCCTGAGCGCTAGTTACTACGGGAAACTAGCTGAGAGTGTTCCGAGTCCCTGGGGGGTGAAGCAACGTGTACTCCAGTGCAGTATTCTTCTCCCCATGCATAAGCCCTAAGACGGTGAGGACAGCGCGGGACGGAGGGAGTGAGTTGCTTTAAAGACACCCTCAATAATCCCTTTAGTCGTGTATCGGGTCTGAAACCAATAATGTTGCACCCCATGGAGAGCGCCGAAGAGGGAACGCCACGCAGAAGGTGCTCCCCAGGTGTTGTGCTGATACAGTGGAAGCGTAAGTATCAGTGCATCTTTCTAATCCTCCCGGCTGCCACTGTTCATGGCACTAAGCGCACCACCAAACACCAGCGGGAAAATACACTTCAGCCAGCATGACTTAAACGCGCGCTGTGCTGCAGCATTCATGCACGGGCTCCACGAAAAGACCAATCTTCAACGGTTACACATCGGGTCTAAAGCTCTCATCGGGGAGGCTGTATATCCATGCTTCCAGCGACTGCATGCAGCCGTACTCAGCGAGCCGCAAGGGCAGGGAAGAGCAGCATACGCCGATTGTGCTGCACAATCCTTCTGGTCCAGCCTCCGCCGCAAGACACTTCTCAAAGAGTGAATCGCAGAGCGCGGCCGCACAAGTATTCAGAACAAAGCAAACAAATTGACGAAGCTCTTACGCCAAGTGTCATTGCTGCTTCAAAAGCGCGACGTGCGTGCTCGCCTCAGCCAGGTGTCTCTACAGCTGGACTGTACCCACAATCGCCACGCTCCGCACGCTTCTTTCCTACTGCCCCGCCCACAGGCCCTTTCAATCCCTACGATTCCCCAGAACTCCCTTCGGTTGGATCTACATCCGAACACGACCTGGCGGTTTCATAGAGATCGCGGAGAGAGAGCTCTAGACTGAAGTCCAACTGCCGCATGCCATCGCATATCGCAGAAAACTTCCAGTGGCACTTTGGCTGCTGAAGCCTCAAATTGAGCCACGGAGCAACCAGAAGACCCTCATTATCCTCCTGGGAAGATGAAAAGGAAGCAGATGCATCACGGAATGGACCCGACGTTAGATGCAACTGTCCGACAGGTCCATATGCGTCCACTCTCCCGTCACTCTCTACTCTTCTGTCTCCTTCTGCATCCCCCAATGGCGTTCCGCCCTTGCGCCTATCAGCGCCTTTCCGCACCTCTCGGCCTTCCTGTACCACCTCGGCTCGACGGCAGCCTGCTTTCTCCCAGAAAATCCTTTGAGAGTTTGTGTGACTGCTGCCATTTTCGCCCGAAGGCGCCACATGTGCAGCTGCCACTGCAGCACAACGCAAGATGCAAGCAGCCAAACGCGTACTGCACAGGCTGTGCGCTGATAGCTGCCTTCCCGATCACACCCTTGTGCAACACCAGAGAGGCCTTTCTCTCGAGTTTGTACCCGCATGACGACAAAGTCCATGACAACTAAAGACTAGACACATTTGCGGCATCCTGCCGCCCTCGTCGAGAGCGTTTCCTTATTGCGTATTCCCATATATAAATATATGTATGTACATACGTGTACGGTTTGGCATGTGCTCACCAGATCCCACCATTATCACATGATGAGTCGAAAGAGGAAACTCCTCTGGCAGGAAGGCTAATAAAGATGCACTTGGGGTCAGGGAAAGGTCCTGCAGGCATGTACAAGAAAGCGAGCTGCGCAGCCCAGAAAATCAAACCGCAGAAACTTGTTAGCGACTGCTGCACGCACAGCCCCACAAAAGAAAGCACACAATGCGCACTTTGTGACGGATAGCCAACATCATCTCCAAACCATCACCCCCGCCGCATACACAGACACCCCCCAATTGTGATAGTGCCTTTTCAACTGACCTCGTCCACCAGGATGTGGCTGCGGAGTACGAGGCCCGCACACAGTCCCGCGAGTTCGATCCCACAGACGGCGTTGCCTCTAACAAATGCGCGCCTCTGCCTGGCCGCCTCCAGGTGCCTATCCTTTGCACAGAAAAAGCACAAACACAGCCGAGACGCCTCATTCCCTTTGCACTGAGTCGTGCAACACGCGTCACACGCGCAGGTACGATCTCCTTGTAGGCCTCCCTCGAAGCTGCCCCTCTGGCGCCTCCCGACATCTCCACGAACACCTCCGACATCCGTTGCAACGGCGTTTGCGAAGGGCAGAACGCCTCTCGAAAAACTCCCAGGAGCTAGTCCCCCAGCAACCAGAGGCATGGTGAGAGTCTTCAACTCAAAGCTCTCGAGGACACAGAATCTATCGCTCAAAGAAACGTCCTCCAGCCGAAGGCTGTCACAGCGTAGGACCCTCCCGCTAGATGCAAAAAGCAGATCCTGCAGATGTGGTGGCCGCTCCTCTTCACGCACAACCGGAGAGGCACCTGAAGAAAGCGGCGCTGGAGGGAAAGAACTTGGGGTAACCAACGTCTGCCAGCGACGTGGCAACACTTGACAGCACACCGCACTGCACAAAGCGCAGAACGCCGCACATAAATATACATATATACATTTACTGAACCAAGAACAGTAGGGAAGAAGCCGAATACAAGGGCGATGCCTCTACCAATCAGGCAGACCCTTGCCAGCGCACTGAGCGAAGCACACGATGAAGATTCAACCACAGCAGCAGAGGAAGAAGACACCGACGGTCACGCGCTGCATTGACGACACTATGACGCAGCCTCATTAGCCACTCGAAGGAGCTAGAAAGGCCCGTAAAAACAAAACGCTTCAGGAGAAGAAAGGGTGCTTCTTGCAGCCCATGCTCGAAAGCAAATAGATCCTGCATCTAGGGCCACCATCACCACCCACATGCACAAGGCAAATGCGGCCTTGGTGGCGTTTACACCATCGCCGTTGAAATTGCAGAGACTGTTGCCGGAGGGGAGGGGTGGGGTGGAACGGCATATGTGTAGAGGTGGGATTGCAGAGATCAGAGGAGGAAGGAAAAGAGCAAGACTCACCAAGTGTACGCCAGCATAAATTCGAGGATTTGAGGAAGGCCAAATGCGGAAACAATGGGCCCACAGTAATCTTCATCGATGAGCACAAGTCGGTAGCTGTGGATTTTCTTTTGGAGGTGCTGTGCCGTTAGGACCTCTGCCTCTTTTGCGCTTGTTGTCTTGGAGGGCGAATCGCTGCGCTGAGCGCTGAACCCGCCGACAGCTGCAGTTTGTGCCAACAAGCTGTCTCTGCGACTTCGGTAGGCACTTCCTGGAGGCGTGGGGGCAGTGCGGGAAGAGGCTCTGAGGGCCTTTGAGAGACACGGGCCGAATACCGTAGCCTCCAAAGCCTCCAGCGAGGAAAAGAGCTTTATGTTGTCTCGATGCATCAGGCACCGTGCAACGATGGAGGCGCTGGCATAATTGCTATCTTTCATCTACCAGAGAGACAGGCAGCGAGAGAGCAAACGAACGAACGCCCATGAAGGCATGCCCACGAACACAAACAGACGCAGCAAGGGCATGCAGGAGGAGGGGTGGAGACATGGAAGGAGATCGCAATACGTGGTTCACACATATGCGAAAAGGGTGTCGACTGTTGAGAAGGAAGCGAACACGGGAAATTCGGAATGCGATGAGAGATAGCGCAAGTGTCTTTCTAGTGGTTGCAACCATGCATGCAAGATATTTCAGAAGGGGGAGCAGCGATACTTGAGGGGGATGCAGAGGAGCGAGCCTCGATATCGCACAGAGGCCTGCCTTCTAGTAAGGGCCTGGCTCAACCCCCGATCAGTGGCTCTCTGCTATGCCTGCACGCCTCTTAACGCGAGCGAGGATGCAAACAAAGTTTGCTTACAACTACCGTGTGAACCTCTGAAGCTCCCAGGGAAAGCGCGAGCAGCGACGAGCGCAGCAGGGGATCTTCCGATATGACCAATACGCGATTTCGGGGGTATGTACAGCTGCAGCAGCAGGGGGCTGGACTTGCCGCGGCGTCGGCTGTATTGCCATGCGCCTGCGATGCCTGAGGCTCGAAGGTATAAAATTCTGCACGAGGCCTCCCCTGCGCATGCAGCTCGCAAAGGGTGCGGCAGTCAGCCACTGCCGCATATGCGCAAGGCACAGAAAGCGGTGGCACCCGTGCCTCAAGAGCCACGTCTGCCACAGAAGGCCTTCTGCTGCACTGCTTGCACGCCTGCAAGGGCCAGTGGCAAGGCTCCAAAGGAGTTGATAGCCGCCGTCTGCATGCATGGCAAAACACACACAGAGCAACAAACGCACTTCTTTGCTGACCAGGAACCCCTCACCGACGCCCCCGTAAATGAGGAGCTTGGTAGCATGCGCAGATTGGAGACGTCGCAAAAAAAGACGCCTTTTTCTTGACAAAAACAAGGGATACGTAAGGAGCAGACACAAGGGGAGAGGATCTCGCGAAGCGAAGCACTTGTCTTTGTGCTTGTGTGAGAGAGAGAGAGAGTAAGAGAGCGAGAGTAAGACAGAGACAAGAGCTCAGAGCAGAAGAGACAGCACCGAAGGGCCTCCTGAAAAACTTCCATCTTAAACTTTCCCTGGCGAAGCCACCGCAAAGTCATCTCTCCGGATGGCCAGCAATCCTTCAGAGCCAGGTCTGCCTGATGCAAACGCAAAACAACACCGAACGCACCATTCCCCCTGTGCATGCAGCACAAACTGCAGGCGCTAAACGGCAGACCCTAAAATCTCGAAGCAAGCCGCACCCTGAGGCAGTGTGAGCGACTGGTAGACGCTAAAAATGGTCTGTCTGCAGGTGGACGGACGGCATCTTGCAAGTGCAATCAATGTGCGCAGTGTCTGTGCGATCAAGGGGCGAGTCTTAGGTTTTGTTTAAGGCCTTGATTTCATCTCCCGAAGCGACCCACATCAGCCTCCCGCGCCGCCACAGCAGCAGCAAGAGCAGCAGGAGCAGCAAAAGCAGCAGAAGCAGCAGTATCCACACAAGTCTTGCTCTCTTTGACTCCTCTACCATGCGCGGCATAGTCTGCAGGGACAGACTCGGCGTTTAACAACGAGGGTGCACCCGTTGGGTTGCAGGGAATCCTTGTCTCGATCCTCCCTACTTCTGGAGCGAGAGGTGGCCGTGCCGCTGCAACAGCGAGCAGTCGCTTCTTTTCCTCCAGAGAAAGTGGAGCGAACCACTGCGCTTTCCTCCGCATGCGAGGCACCTGGTGACGAGCACATTCCAGCAATGCATGCAGAAGAAGGCCGTTTTCTTACAGGCCGTAACCTCAGAAACTGCTGAATGGGCAACGGGTCCAGAGTGCGGGCGCTCATGAAGAAGCAGCGCGCATGCGAAGGAGCAGCAAGTGCAAAACGATCCCCTTTAAAAAGCCCAAACAGCGTAGGTAGAGATGTCTTGGGGAAGATCTCGCTTTAAATTCTGCATGCACGGACCCTATTTTTTGCCCGCAGGCCAGAACTAGGGCATTTTTCGCCTGTTAATCACGAGCACAAGCATTAGGCCAGCATAAAAACTCCAGACGCCTTACAGGGTGCCGGTTAAAAATCGTCAAATACGAGTCCTCATGAGGCCGTTTTCCGTTCCTCTTTGAGCACTTCATTGTAAGGCACGTCGCGTCTCGCTTCCTCTGCCCCCTGCTCCTCGGCCGCAGTAAGAAGCCTTTCTATTGGACCTGTTTAGAGTCCATTTGGAGTCACGCTGTCCACTCTAGAGGAGGAACACAGCAAATCGGTTCAGTCCCCCCCCGCTACCCCGTGTGTGACTACGGCAACCGCCTCAATGCCGTTCGCCTGCCAAAGGTGCCTAGAAGGGCCTCTTCGTTGTCGGTGAGGAGGCTGTGCGCGCACGAGGAAGCCCAGGCTGCGCAGGTGGAAAGCGCCGGGGGAAAGCGTATCGGAGTGGGCGGCTCGCCATGTGGAGTCTTCTTTGTGTCTTCAGACACGAGAACGCAAGATATCAGAAGCTATTTCACGAAAGAAAGGCGGACAGCATTTTTAGGGGCCAAATGACCGAGGTGTATGTACACCTGAGCTTCTGGGCAGTAGTGGCACGAGGATACGGTCACCGCCCACTGGCAACCACCGCCTGGGAACAGGCACGCATTGCTCTTGAAAGCTTCTACAACGGACTGAGGAGGTTCCTTTTTCTGCTGATATAAAACGACAGACAATCGGTTTCTGCTGCGCTAAAATGCCACGGTCTCTGTACTTGCAACTCGGAGGGAGGCACAGATCTTATTACTGGCTGCCGCTGCAAGCTGCTGGGCTGTGCGCATAACCTTACAGAAGCTGAATGCCAGAGCCTTGCCGCTGTGGCCTTTATGCTGTGTGCATTATTAAGGGTACATTTTCGCTCGAAGAAGGCAAAACCACCGAGGGCTTTTTCACGGGAGGCTTCTGCTAACTTCCCTGGGGACCCTGAGCCTCATGAAGCCACACCCCCAACAACACTTGAAAAGCCCCCAAGTCATGAAAAAAGGCTTTTGAGAATAGCAGCAATGGGGAGGCTCGATATGTGGGGGGTTTTCCTAACATATCGGGGGGCCCTTGAGCTCCCTTCAGCTAAAGCGGAGATCAGAGAGGCCAGAGCCGCACGGTGGCGCCCCTCTGCAAAAAAAGAATTACGGCGACTACCCGTGCAAAGTGTATTCGCGATTATTGTGAAGTCAACTAGGCGTGTCTTCGGCACTGTGCGCCAAGCGGCTGGGACCTATTTGTAGGAGACAAACCCCACTAGCGCTGCCAAACAAGTCCCTTTCGTAGCTCCGGAGATTCTTGGCAAAAAGCTTACTATATCGGAGGGCCATCACCATATGGGGGCCTGATTAACACAGAAACCGCAGTGCATTGCCGCCTTTGCTTGCTTTCATTGCTGCATTGAAACCCAGAAGGGCGGAGGGGTGCATTCGTTTTTAAATTGCTCGTGAGACATCCACACGTAAAATCGCAGTGCAGAAAGCCAATGTCCATAGCTTCTATACCCTATTTTCTTGCTCTATGCAGCATCAGTCAGTCTAACGAGGCATGTTAACAAGGCCCCAGGAGCTTACGCACAACGCTTCATCCAAAGCCCCCCAGAGAGAGACAGTTAACGCTCGACTCAATACACAACATAAGAGAAAGGCCTTTTGGGTGCCCTATCAAAAGAGCCGTCTTTCCTGTCCTTGATCCTCGACATTCCAACATTGCGGGCGGCTGGCTGAGTTACTCCTTGGCAGATCCTGTTATCCTAGTTGTATTGATAGGATAATAAAAGGAATCGACTAATTGGCTACTCTATGTGTGTATCTCATCGATTGCAGAGCTTGCTAGCTCAATTCCAGAAGGCGCAATGGTGTGTGTGTGTGTGCACCCTAGATGCTGTGTGCAAGTATTTGTGAATGCTCGGAGAACATGAAGGTCGCAGCTACGTGCAGTCCAGCTGTTCCTCTCATCTCTGCCATGAGAAGGCCCACTAAGCACTTCTCAAAAAAGTGCTTAGTGGGCCTAAATTAAGTTTGCGTGGAGTCTGGTGGGAACTGTCTCTCAAGGACATGCTAGATGCAGCGGTAAAGATGGGCATTTTTTGTTGCATTCTCATGGCACTCTGAGCCTCCATGGAAAGTTGCACATTGCGTCAATAGCATGCACGCAGATGGCGTCGCGTTTTAAGCTATCGGGCCAGCTGTGCTTTGCAAAAAGTGAAAGATTTGAACAGAAAGGTCAATTAGTTAGTTTTTTTTCCTAAACATAATTAGATAAGAGGTGTAGTTTTGGAACGTGCCCTAAGTGTGACGTGTCCTGCTACACCTCCTACCAACAGGTCTGTGGTGCTTTGGCCGTGACCCTTGCTGCCCTCTCATGTTTCTCTAGAAGCGCATTTTAACGGAAGAATGCATATCCGCCTGGGGGGCAGCAAGCACGTAAAGCCGTGAAAAGCCTCTCCGTGTGGTACGTTGGGCCTTCTGCAACACTTCCGAAAAGAATGCTTCCTCCCAGCCCCCTCCCCCTAAAAAAAGGTCTATTCGAGAGCAGAATACAGATGCATCTAGGCATCTGTGAATAAAAGAAGGAGCAGGAAGGAGTAGGGGCAACAAGGAGACTGCCTGTGGGGCCCCCTGAATATGCAGAGCATGCATGCACTCACTCTGTACGCAATAACTCAGCCCGTATTTAATGTTGCACTCAGACCCTCCTTCCCCCCTCCCCGGAGGCGCGATGTCGTACAGATGCCTGCACCAAAGATGGGGAAGGGAGGGGCGGATGCCTTTCCCAGGCAAGCCACCGGACAAAGACAACCCCACCTCTGCCTCCGCCGTGCAGCGACCCGTAACACCCACATGCATGCGGCAGAAGGGTGAACAGGGAATGCTCTTTAAAGCGCATTGCGAGGACCGACTCCTCGAGAGGACCGACACCGCAAGTCTCGGTGGTCTTTACGCGGGCAACCTCTTCCCCAGCTCCTAAGCAGCAGCAGCAACTCCTAAACAGCAGCAGCAGCAGCTCCACGCCAACGTAGGAATAGGCAGAAATATGCAGTGCAATACAACAAGAAGATGTCCCGCAGCCGCAGCAAGAAGAAAGAGGGCCGAAATTCCCCGGATCCTTCAATGGCTCTCCCTAACATTGTCGATCGCCGCTTTCTGCTGCCCTGTAGCCTCGCCTCCGCGCGTGCTTCTCTTTCGGCTTCTCTTCGTCCGCAGGACTAAAAGCCCACAGCTGCCACGCTTGCAAGTCTTTGAAAAACAGAGCAAGCGCAGTTTCGCTGACACACACTGCGCTCAAGTGTCTGCGCTGCGCATTGGGTCCAAGCCTCGCCACATATCGCTGCCTTCCTAGAAGGCCCACCATGAGGCCTCCCTCCCCTGATCCGCTCCCCAAATTCGCTGGCGAGTAGGAGGAGCGTGAGGATGCATGCGGCGGAGGCAACGGAGAATGCACGGGAGACGCAAAGTCGCGCGAAGAATTCGCAGGAGCCGCTGTTTCAGCGTCTCCAGGGGCCCCCTGCTGCTGAACGCCGCAGCCCACCTGGGGGCCCCCCTCCCCACTCTTCTCCCTCCGCTGCGTTGACAGACTCCTCTCCACGATCTCTCTTTGGCCACTGCCATGGCCGTCGTCGCCGTGTCTCTGCTGCAACGCCTCCCACTGCGCCGTCTGCTCCACGTACAGCTCCTCCGCGGAGACTCCCAGCGCAGCCGCTGTCTCCTGCAAGGCCCTCACGCCTTCCCCCCCCAAGACACTCACAAGCGCAGGCACCAAAGGATCTTGAGGTCCGGATGCCCATCCCATTCGCAGGGGAGCGCTCCCCCCCCCGCTGGAAGAAGCTGCGGCAGCAACCACTGCCGCGAAAGTCAAACGCTCAGTCTCTCCTCCCTTGCTGCTCTCTTCGGGAGGTCCCGCTGCTGCGAATCTCTGCGCCGCTGCAGCAGCCTCTCCGAGCAGAGAGCCGCTTCGAGCTGCATCCTCCCCGTCAACTCTCGCACAGAAGGAACCCCCGCAGTCACCAGCAAAATCCCCCTGGCCATCCACTCCGGAGGCTACGGCAGACGCAGACACCTCGATCTTAGCACCATCTGATACGAGAGTGCCTCTGGAGGCGCTTCCATTACTACCAGCAGAACCAACAGAAACAACAGCGGACCTGTTCGTCGACACCGCTGCACTCAAAGGCCCCCTGGAGCCTCCGGGAAGGCCTTCTGGAAGTCTTCCTGACGCGCTAAGGGCACCAAGCGGAGGAAATTCATCTGCATACACCCTACACACTGCTGCTGCGGCCTCCTGACAGACACCAGAGGGATTATCGCTGTCTCCCGAGAACAGCTTTCCAACAGCAGACGCGTTCCCCGCGCAAACTCCTCCTGCGTCCACCTGACAAGGCGAAGTGGAAGCCCCCCTGTCACAGCCGTTGCCGATTTGGATACTGCCGTCGCTGAGTCCCCTGCTGCTGCTGCTGCTGCTGCTTGTTGTGTCGCTCTTGCTGTTGGCGCTGTCGTGAGCCACCATTGGCGAAGCGCAGACCGCCTCGGGAGTGCTGCGGCTGCTTTCAAGGGCTTCTGACTGCTGCCAAAGCTGCTGCTGACTCGGAGCATGCCTCGCGAAAAAAGGGCCCGCTTTCTGTCGAGCATCGTACAGCGTCTGCAGCTGCAGCGCCGGTTCCAGATCGCTCTGAGGAAACAGGAGGCCTCCTACGGAGACAGCCTCTGCTGCGTACAGGGGGCCCCTGCTGCTTGCACCTGAGCCAGCAGCAGCAGCAGCAGCAGCAGCAGCACTCTGTCTCCAGGCGTAGTTCGAAGACACGCAAGCTGTGCTCGCGCAGCGGTGTGCAAGGAGCTGTCTCTGCAGCCATGCCCCTGTCGCCAGTTGCTTCTTCAGACTGGCTTTCCCAGCCTTCCGAGGTGCAGCACCAGTCCTCGTGATGTGGGGGCATCCATGAGGCAACCGCGTTTGGCAGCAGAGAGGGGGGGAGGCCCCCTGCCGCGAACCTCCTCTCCTCACGCCAGTGCGTCTAGAGGATCGCTGCGGCTCATGTTCGCTTTCCAAATCCTCGCTCGTGATCTCTAGCTCTATAAGAGGCTTGCCGTCGCCTCGGCTGCCCTTCTCCACGTCGTCTTCGTCATCGTCTTCGTCCTCATCGTCATCCTCCTCTTCCGCGACTGCCTGCGAAGCCTGTCGCAAGCTCCTCCTCCGCCTTGCCCTTCCCTCCTCCCCCGACGCCAGGAGATTCATCCCGAAGAGCTTCGTGAGCTTCTGCGTATCCCACACGATCAGATTTTCCTGCAAGTCGACTGTCACGAGTCGTCGGATGCCGTCGAAGGCGCACTGGTAGATCGCGCGGGGATGCGAAAAGACACACAGATGGACACACTGCATCTCGGGGGCCTTTCGAGGCTTAAAAATCCAGGGAATTGCTCGCTGCGTCGCGAGAGGCCTCCTGAGATCCTGAAGAGGGAGACGATCGAGCGGATCGCCACAAGAGAGCATGCGCTGCTGCTCGCGATTATCGCATGCCTCCTCAAAAGGCGCCTCGTAAAGCCGCCACAGCGAATCCGTCTCGTGGATGTCGAGCTGCACGACGCGAATGACTGCCCCGTCAATCACAGCCCATCGCCTGCCCCCCAGAGGCTGCAGGAAGGAAGGCCTCCTTGCAGACAACACCTCCAGACGCGCGCATTCGGCAGGCGATAACAACGCAGCAGCAAACTTGGGCTGATGCACAGGAAGAAAGCCCTCCCCAGAAATCCGCTGAGGCCACGGAAGGTTCTCAAGGCTTCCCATCACCGAGAGATCTGCAGAGGAGACGATCGGGCAGGCAGTCGAAGAAGCCACGTAGACGTGAGATGGAAGCAGATGCTGCACCGCCACAGGCGCACAAACAACACGGCAAAAAAAAGCCATGGAAACGACCCCCAGTCAGATCCACAACCATAAATCAAGCCATCATCCGTCTTTTCCCTCCCTCTTCTCTTTTCCCTCCCTCTTCTCCTCTTTTCCCTCCCTCTTCTCTCCTCTTTTCCCTCCCTCTTCTCCTCTTTTCCCTCCCTCTTCTCTCCTCTTTTCCCTCCCTCTTCTCTTTTCCCTCCCTCTTCTCTCCTCTTTTCCCTCTTCTCTCCTCTTTTCCCTCCCTCCCCTCTCCTCCCCTTCCCACGAAAAAAAATACGCAGGCAGCACACTGCCATACCCTAAACCAAGGCACCGCCACCCCCCTTACAACCAGAAAGCCTCAAGGGCCTCGCGATCTCCCTTACTCGAAAGCAGAAAAAACAAACGCGCGCATCCGTGGGAGTGCACACGGCAAGGACGCCATTCACCAAGTCCAAAGACACAATTGCACAGCTTCCTCGAATCGTCAGCATGCACTTCCAAACCCCACAAACGCTCTGATTCGCGTTGTTGCCGTGCTCTGGGGATCGTCTTCTTGCAGCCGCCGCTGCTGCCTCCTCCTCCCCCCCCTGTCCCTCCTGGACACCCCACATAAATCGAAACACCTTAATACCGGATGTCTTGCTGCATGCGAAAATCCAGAGGGCCTCTGCTTCTATGCCGCCGCAAAAAGGAGCGCGCGACGTCAAGGGAGACAGCTCGAGGGGGCCCCTCCCCGAAACCTCGGGCAGGGGGCCCCCCGATGCTGCCGTGGGGGCTCTACACCAATGCCAAGAGAAGTCACGCTGCTGACGCTGCAGTGACTGCTGCTGCAGCGAATGCTGCAGCGACTGTTGCAGTGACTGCTGCTGCTGCCTCCCAGAAGACACGCCTCCAGGGGCAGGAGGGCCCCACACTGCCTCCTTCGACTCCCAAGGCGTTCCCCGAACGAGCTCAATATAATCCACTGCGCCTCCCCCCTCCCCAAATGTGCCGACTTCCATGAAGGCAACACCACGACTTGCCAGCGCTGCAGTGTCAGACACATCAAAATCGCCGCTGCTACTGCTGCTGCTGCTGCTACAGCTGCTACTTTTGCCACTGCAGTGACTGCTGCTGCTTTTGTAGCTGTTTGCAGACGCAGGCTGAAAGGCCTCAGCGTCGTGCTTGCTGCGTGCCCAGCTAGCTGCCAGTCCACCTCCTTGTTCGCCAACCGCTTCTTGCTCCCCCAGCGCCTCTTTGCTCACGAGCAGAGGCACACAGGAGCCCCCACAGCAGCAACGCCGAATAAGACACCTGGGAGGCGTCGTGCAAAGGACACGACCTGCTGAAGTGCCTACTGCGGCCAAACCCACAAAGACTGCCAGGGGATGCTGCTGCAGACAGAAACTTATCGCCTTCCCATTGCTGGTGTTATTGCTGGTATTGCTGTTGTTGCTGGTATTGTTGCTGGTGTTGCTATTGTTGCTGGTGTTGCTATTGTTGCTGATGTTCCTGCTGTTGCTGGTATTGTTGCTGGTGTTGGTGGTGGCATATGCCCCTAGAGGCTCACAATTTTCTTCGCGGGTAGTAGCACTTTCTGGGTCGTCTTCATCTGTGCGCTTCGAGGGGGCCCCCCCGTCCAGGGGGGGCCCCCTGATGAGCTGCATGCAGGGGCTGCAGTCGCCCTTGCGCCGCTTCTCTTTGCACCAGAGTAGTGTCCTCGCCGTCTGCAGTGTCTCTCCTGCTCGAAGGGCGCAACAAACTATTGCATGCGCCAGGAAGCGTTTCCCCTTCGCGTGAAATGAACATACAGCGACTGGCCACAGACGCGGAGGTGGTAATGGTGGTGATGACGGTAAGCGGAGAGGCAAACGATCAGCAACCCCAGGGCCGTCCTCAGGAGAACAATTGCAGGAGAATGAAGAAACGACATCCTCAGAAGGTACAGCAGCAGCAGCAGCAGCAGTAGCAGCTCCTAAGGAATGACATGCGTCATTTGAGGGGCCCCCTGACGGCACGTCTCCTCGTTCCTCCAGATCCGCGCATGCAGCCGTCGCTGTCGAGTTCTCCGCAATATTCGCGACAGCTTCTGCTGCTGCCGAGAAGGCATCTGTTTCCACTTCGATAGCTGGAAGACACAGACACAGTAGTCGGATATTCAAACACGACCCAAGGCCCTCTGCTGCTGCTTTTGTTCCTCCTGTTGCTATTGTTGCTGCTTTTGTTGCTGTTGTTACTTCTGCTGCTGCTTTCGTTCCTCCTGTTGCTATCTCTGCTGCTGCTTTCGTTCCTCCTGTTGCTATCTCTGCTGCTGCTTTTGTTCCTCCTGTTGCTATTTCTGCTGCTTTTGTTCCTCCCGTTGCTATTTCTGCTGCTCCTCCTCCTCCCGTTGCTATTTCTGCTGCTCCTCCTCCTCCCGTTGCAATTTCTGCTGCTCCTCCTCCTCCCGTTGCAATTTCTGCTGCTCCTCCTCCTCCCGTTGCTATTTCTGCTGCAGTTTCACAGGAAGGAGGGGCAGCAGCCCCCCCCCTGTTGCCGCTCGCGGCGCTGCCTTCGGTGCTTCCGCAGCATCGGGGTCTAAGATGTGGGGAGGAGACAGAGAGGACAGGCGATCCTTCACAGGAGTGTTTCTTGGAGGGAAAGAGGCTCCCAAGGCCCTTGCTAGGGCAAGGCTGCAGCGGATGGGGCGTTATAAGCACCCACGTCAAGTGCAGCAGCCGCTGTTGCTTCCCCAGGAGCTGCTGCTTCTGCTGTTGCCGCTGCTGCTTCTTCCTCTGAGACTGCGACATGCGAGTAGCACTCATGGTAGTCAAACCATTATTCGTAGTAGCAGGAATGCCACTCGCAGCAGCGTTGGCCCCTCTGTGCTGCTGCTGCTGCCGCTGAGGAGGCGTCGCAGCGCAGTCTTCTCCGAGCAGCCATCCCTTGGGGGCATAAGCGCCGAAGCTGATCAGCGGATCGGGATGGCGAGGCACTCTGGAGGGAAGCATTGGCAGTTGAACTTCTACAGAAGGAGTTCGGAGGCTCGGGGAGGGCCCCCGCGAGGCCCTTGTGCTCCCGACGGAGGCGTCGCTCACAAAGACGCGGCCGCTTGGGAGGACTGTGAAGAGGCGCACGTCCTCGTCAGAAGACTTGCTGCCGTCTGCCGCGCCGGCGAAGGAGCCTCTGGCAGCAGCCTGCGAGCTTGGGGGAGGGCTGACGGAGAAGGGCAGCAGCTGCAAGGGGAAGCCTGCATTGGGGGAGACGGAGAAGGCGGAGACAGACGCGCAGAGGGGAGGGGAGGGCAGCACAACGACCCTGTCTAAGGCCTCCTCGGAGCATGGCAGGAGGGGGAGACGTTGTTCGGAGTCATATTTTTGCGATCGCCAGTTGGCATTCAAGCTGCCGATCCTTATGAAATCCCTGCGACTCACGCGTGGAAGGAGGTGGCAGAGGGTCTGTGCGGCGGAAAGGAGGGAGGTCTGTTCTTTACTGCCCTTGAAGGAAGCCTTTCTGCGTCCATCCTTGCAGCCGCTGCCGCTGCTGTGGGAGCAGACTGCCCCACACTGCGGCAAAGAGAGGGAGGGAGACTGCTGCGGGGAGAGGAGATGCTCGTCAAGGCGGATAACGCGCTGCAGCAACGCGAAGCGCATCCAGCAAGGCTGGAGATCAGAGGACTCGGAGAGAGCGAGCAGCGGGGAGTTGAGCGAGAGGAGACAGAGGAAGGAGGGCAAGTCTAGGAAGGCGCAGACAGACTCGAGACACCGCAGCGGTGCAGCAAGAAGGAACTGCTCCAGAGGGGGGGAGGGGGGCCTTGGCAGCGGAGGCAGTTCTGCAGGCGAGACAATTTTATCGGGGGGAGACGCAGCAGGGGAGTTGCTGCCTCGATCGCGTGAAGGAGTAGTATCCCCTTGGGTGAAGAGGAGGCCTGAGGGGAGGGTGGCTCTGTCATCCAGCTCCAGTGACATACACCGCTGCTGCTCTCCTGTTGCATCATTCTCCCTCATAAAAGGCATTCCCAGGGATACAGGGTGCAGCAGCGTCCAAGGGGGGAGGGGAAGGGGGGGAAGAGGCGGCTTGAGGCGAGACGGATAAAACGACAAGGTAAATGGAGAGACGGGCAGATCGCCTGGCGAGAAGGCGTGAGGAAGAAGGGGGAAAGAAAGAAAGGATTAGAACAACACGTCTTCAGACGCTTTTCCGATGGCAAAAAAGCGTGAAAATTTTTGTTCTGGGTAGAGAAGGCACTCCTCGCAGGAGGAGGGGTGGCGCTGAGTGTTTAGAAAGGTAGACAGACACGCTGGTGGGAAGAAACACCTTCTTTGCTGCTGCTCCGTGCAGAAGGGCTTGTTTGAGAAAAGGTTTGAGCACCTTGTTGTGCAGGATATGTGCAGAGAGAGAGAGAAAGACGATGACGACGACGGCTTACCGCGAGACACGATCCCGTTCTCGAGAGGATTCCCTTTTGAAGAGGGGGGAGGGGGGAAGGCAGGCAGGCAGGCTTTGCGCAATCGCGCAGCGGGCTGCTGTTAAACCTCAAAGGCGTCAAGAACTATCCTTCAGACCTCGGTGGGAGAAGAAGCAGCAGCAAACAACAGCACGGTCCAAAGAGAAGTGCGTCTGCTCTCCGCTTTCCTCACACAGGACCCTAACGCGTCTCCCGTCAGCCGTCGTCTATCCTCTGTTGTCTTTGCTCGGAAGCCTCTTAGGGAAGTTCGGCGAGTGTCTCCTCGAGACGCAGAGAAAAAGGGCAGACAGGCGCTCACTGAAGGCTCCTCAGCGCCAAGCGCTCAAGCACGAGGTCTGTCGACGCTGCCGGGGGGGGCAGTGGTGAAGGGCAGCGCTAGCTCTCCCTTGCTGCGCAAACAGAGACACCCCGAGCCTTCCCCATGACTCGAGGGAGCAGGGAAGAAGCGAGAGGAGACGAGATACAGTGGCAGAATGCACCAGGAGGCGTCTAGAGGACAGGAACGCGCGAGGGGAGGGGCCCTTCGAGTGGGGCCTCGCTCAAGCAGGGGGCACCCCTAGGCAGAGAGGCAGAGGGAGATACATATATATAATCCTTGAACAGGGATGCACTAGGGTGGTAGCATATTTTTTTTAAAAGCTGCAAAAAGAGAGCCGTGCATTTGTTTTGGCGCCAAAGACAACCTAGAGACGAAGGGGGAAGCGGGAGGGGGGGGGAACGGGGCCTTCTGAGTCATCATTGATACACTGCGGCTGCCCCTAGGGGAGTTTCCTGGCGTCGACATTACAGCAGCGGTTGTCATCTGGATTTATTGGATGAGTGAGGTGGAAAAGTCTTGGGTTTGCTTCTTCGCCGAAAGATAGAACGCACAGCTGATGGGGGTGAGTCCGTCGGCTGCGGGCAGCTCCAGGAAACTGCGTGCTTTGCTTCACGAGGTCGACTGTACGGGTGCTCGCGCAAGCTGCAAGTGTCTGTCCGTTTGTCTTTCTTTGGATTCTGCATGGTCTATGCACCGTAGGAATACGTCACGAACGCTAGTGAGCGGCAGCGTCTTTGGACGATTATTGACGGGGGTGGCTGTAGGGCTTTGGAAGTCCATTCGCAACAGCACAGCTCTAAATACACTGCATAAAAACGCCATGGGTGCCTCGTTAATTCTGCTCTGTGTCTGCATGGCAGCGCCAGACAACACGCTGCGGAGGTTGGTACGGATGTTGGCGGGAAAGTCGGAAGGGGCCGAGTTTCTTTGCAGTGACCCTTACTTTCCACCGCTGACACACCTCCATGAGCTGTACATACACGCGCGCCCACACAACAAGCACTCCCAATCCTGAAGCGCAATCCCCTCTAGAGAATTTATCTGCGGGGAGGGGACCCGTCATACGTGAACAAAAACGAACCAGCATTTATGTGAGGACACGAATCAACGAGGGGAAAACGTGGACTAGAGGCCCCTAGTTAATGCGGATACCAGCGGAAAAGCCTAACTTGAAGGACGGATGGTCACCTTCAGGGGAGAGTCCCCTGCCTAGGCAAGGCCTTCCTCAACGCCAGCGCGAGCGGTTTAGACTGAGCTCCTCTCTTCTAAGGAGGGTTCAGCGGCCTCAGCGCTGGCAGGCACACACACTGAACCTTCTTGGTGATCCCCTTCTGCAGCAACTGGAGGACTATAGGGGCTAAAATAGAGAACCTTTGAGGGCAGCATAGCGTCGGTGCTGGCTGCGCCGTAGCGTACTTCGCCCTTTGCTTTTCAGTCACCAGGCGGCTGTTCCGAATGGTGGGCGGAGACTCACTGCCGCAAAATAATGCAGGCAGGTGCAGCTTCATACAGATAACACAGCCAGCTCACTGGGTGTCCTCTGAGCTCTAGCGGAGGGCCGCTAGCAGCACACCAAGCTGCGGCTCATAGCTGGCTTAGCTGCACTTCATCCCTTCGTACTAAACTAGCTATGTTTATCTTTAAAAAGTAAGCGATTGACTTGCTTGTTTGCATGCCTCTCTATTGCAGAGTACTACTAGCTCGACACAACAAAAAGGCGCAATGTTCTGTGCGAATGCGCTAGATGCTATTTGCAACTAGCTACGAATGCTTGGAGGACTTAGAAGGAGCAGCTAAACGCACCCTAGCTAGCCCCGTCCCCTCATGTCGGCATCTCTCAAGGGTGGGGGCAGGGGAACAAGCGACTTGTCTGCAAAAACTCGATGAGCTTCGGAGAAGTTTTATCAAGTCTGGGGTACTATATTTCCCTACGGAGACTTTGCATGAAGCGTCACACGCTGCGCCTGGTTTTATTCGCTCTGCACGCTGTAATGCTCCATAGGAGGTCTCCATAGGGCGACATTATTTCAATTTAATTCACGATTTCATGGAAAGTATTCGATTGCTTTCATTAAAGGATCACGTCTTCCCCTGCCGGGCTCCCCTCAGAGCTTTTGAAAGGAGGCGAGAGAGAGCTAGGGTGCGCTTGCCTGCACCCTTTAACACTCCGAGCATTCACAGCAGGTGCACATTGCATCTAGCACACTTGCACACAACATTGCTGTCTCTGGCGTCGAACTAAACGGACTAAAAGTACTCTGCAATAAATTAGGTATACGAGCAGGCTAACAGATTCGACAAATCCTTACTCCTTCCTTGTTAAATACCACCGGTGTAGTCAAAAGTGTTGTTTGGCTTAACCCGCTACATAGTCCCCCCACCTCCCTCGTTCCCGCAATATGGAACAAACACCCTCATGCTCTGTACCTGTACGTCGAGAGCAACTGCGTGTAGGATGGCGAATGAGTTCTCGCTCACTCGTCGCTCCCCAGGCAGCCAGAGACCTGCAGATACTGCAAAAGAGAAGAGCAAACGTTTGCATTGACTGGCACAGTGAATACGACTGAAAGAAAGGCATACACAGTAACCAACAACGAAAGAGAGACCAAACCAACACGATCACTGTGGCCCAACGGTTCGCTGTTATCGAAGTGCTAAAATTTGGGAGCCTTCTGAGTTTTGTGTCTGTGTGTGCCTGCGTGTCTGTGTGTGTGTATTGAACCCTCGCCTTATAAAGCAACCTTCGCATTCTTTTGTATGCACCTTTAGGCCATTAAAGTGGGCAGTGCTGCATGCTCCTGCTGTATTTTCGTTCAAACGGCGTGCCTGAAAGTCCTCCCTAAGCGTATAATATGCTTCAACAAAAATAGCCAACTTCATTCATTGACATTGCTTGAAACACTGCCAGGTCTTACAGGCAGAGCATGCGCGAGGGAAGGGGAGGGACTAAGTAATGCGAGGAATTCCGTCGAGGGAGACTAGCATTTCAAGGCAACGCCGCAAGTTCTCAAAGATACAACAAATTCCACAACTGCCCCTCAGAGGTTGGCGTTCCCGCCCCAGTTCACTGAAAACTCCCGTAAAATGTCTCCGTGGCGCTCAACAGTCCTAGAATCCATCAATTCTATGGCTTCCTGTGGAACCTCCACCTCCATTTGGGTCAGTTGCCTACGTGGCGAATTGCGCGAATAGTTCGGAGAGCTAATTCTAGCAATGTTAGCACTTCTCTTGGGGTCCAATATTGCCACTTTTGTACCACCTCCAACTTCTGGGGAAATCGTTGAAGTAGGAAAAACCGTTGATTCATGAGAAAGCTTCGAATGGTCCTAGCCACCTGGCCGCGACTTTCTTCGTCTAGTCACCTTCTAATGCACCGCGTAAAGTCGGCCGATTCATCGGTAGAAAACTTGCAGGCTTGAGACACCCAGCCGACTGCCGCTTTTCGTGATTACTCGGCGCAAACTTTGGGGCGATAGCCAGTGGCTCTCTGAAGGGTTCCGCTATTAAAATTGGCTGCTGACACTGGACCAACAGATACAGGCCAGGATCAGAGAAATATCGTCATTGCGACAAGGGTGGCAGAAAAGCAACGGGTAGATGAATGTACTGCTGTTTAATCAGCCCACTCAAAACAACGAAGAAAACGAAGCCGAGCAGCTCGATTTCAGTGAGCATGGAGTCGCAAATGCTACGAAAGAGTGCGGCTACTTTTGCATTGAATGCCCATCTGCCTCAGGATAGTTCTCAGAGGTCATTTTAGGATCAATGTGCACGTGAGTCGCAAAGGCACGCAGAAAATGCACAAACGAGGGCAAACTCTGGATCATCGTCTTCACTAATAGTAGTGGGGAGTGGGCAAAGCTACAAAATATATGAAAAGATTATTCGCACAACTTTTTTGTGTAGCCGTGGTTGAGTTGGAGCAAGGGCTTAGATGAAAGCGTTGCAGAGTGGTAGATGCTATGGCGATCCTTGGCTCCCTGCAATCCAACAAAAAGGTTGTTAGGTCAGTCCAAGCTCTTTGAGGAACCAGAGGGCCTCTTAGAAGGCCGGATCTGAGTAAATGGTGCGGGTGTATCTGCTGACAGCATGGGCATGACAGTGCATAAGCCTCTGCGGCGAGACGCATCCAACGCCACCAGAAGGACCGTGGGAGCTTTCCCACTGTGGTGTGAATTCCTTCATAGTCCGGAAGAACATTACCTCTGCTTTGTGCAAAGCATCACTGTAAATCGAGGTTGGAATGCACAAATGTGAGTTCCCGCTTTGTCTTAAGCCACAGCAGGTAATATCAACATGGCACTGCTTCACCCTTCTGGGCAGTAATAGTGGATGCATGGGTGTCAAAAGCATAAGACTTGCACATTGGCGATAAAAAGCGGCAAATCATCACAGACAAGATTGGTTGAGCTACACAACGGTGAATGGCCAGGACACTGCGAGAGCGCGTCGGCGACTATGCTAATAATGCCTTGAATGTACTTCACTGTAAAGTCGTATTGCAGGAACTGCCAAGGCAACCAACAGCTCTAGGACTGTCAAATTCCTAAAAGATACTGATGGCCGATTTGGACAGTAAAATGGTGCCCATATTAATAGTACCGGTGTACTATCCTTTCCCACGTTGCCGAGCTCCTTTCCCCGCACTGGAGGCAGCTGCTCGATTTCGGTGGAGGGATGGCAATGACAAGCAACAATTTGATGCTTTGGAGAGCCCGTAGCCTGTTAGTAAGCAAGATCAGCCACTGCTACGTCATTTTAACCGTTTTAAACGAAGGATTGGCTCACATTACCGGGTAGCGCGAGTACTGGAGAAGTAAAGGCGTCTTATGCGCGTCCTTGCTGCAACAGCCGCCTCTTTTGTCCAGCTCATGGTCTGCGTTTCCCGAAGTAGATCGGCCAAGAATACAGCCGTCACAGCAACCCATGGATCAGAATTGTACCGATAAGATGCACGCCCATAGAACCTTTCAATGTCCTTGATGGTGCGTAAAGGAAAAGGTCAAGCCTTCATTACTTGAACTTCTGCCGGATCTGGCTCAAATACTGTAGCCACGACACGAAATCCCAGAAACAATTATTTCTCTTATTTATAAAAATTGCCTTCCCATACTTGCATGCCCCACACAAGCTGAAGCGCACCCCGTAGGTGCTATATGTGCTTTTGAATGCTTCCACTGGATACTAAGTTCTCGTCCATGTCGACAGCCATCGACCTCTCCTTTACAGGCTTATATATGTCCTGATTAGCTCGACGTCGCAGCTCACTTAAGGCATATAAGAAGTCAAACAGCATGCAGAAGTGCTCGAGTCTGAGAGTGAGAATGTAGAACGCCCTTTTACGCTTGTCGCCGGGGCAAATAAAGATTTTTGAGAAAACGCCAGTGAAGTCAATTGACAAGTAGACTGCTGATCCATGTAGCTTGTCCAGTAAGTCATCAACATGAGAAATCAGAAAAATTTCCTCCACAGCGATCTTGCTCATCGGTTTAAAGTTAGCCCAGAAGTGAAACCTTCTGTCCTGTCCGGGTACCAACACCAGTCTTTGCCCAACGGCACTCGTCAATTCCTCCAGTAATCCCTCTCAGTGACTCTTCCATCTTTGCCTCAACTTACCCGCCATGCTATAAGGGCTTTCCAAGGCGTGTAACACAGCGTGAAAATGCCCCAAAGAATAGCTGAATAGGGTGCAGTTTGATGATCAGCATGATGCAAGCCTGCTTGCAGTTCGTCATTACTTAGCACATCGGCGATTCCCCCCTTGATATTTGAACATTCCTGTTATACCTCTTTCTAATGCTTACTGGAATTCCCTACTAGCGAATCAGTTGCTAAGCCGCTCATACTGGATGCGTGCTAAGAATTGCCCTCTCTTACTACGCTGCTGAGCCGGCCGTATGAAGAATCGACCTCTTCTTGTTGAGGTAGCCACCCTAAACGGTTCATTATAAGCTTAATACGCGTTTAAAAATACCAGAGGCAGCTTTTTCTAAACGATTTTTGGAAGACTGGTCATTCTGTTTCCCTGATGCGTTTCGTGTGTTAGCCAAGTCCTACCTCTGCTTGGACCAGCTGCGTTGAGCCAGGTCTTTGGCTTTTTGCATGAGGTTGCACTTTCGGCGGATATGGCCCAATCACCTACTATGGAAGCGGATGCGTTGTTGGGCTGCTCCTCGGCTACTTAGAAGCGTGGGTCCCCTTTGGCTTTCTTTACATGTTTCCCTCAGACTGTAGGCAAGGGTTGATTGATAGAGCCTTGAAATCAATAGGTTCTATATATCAACTCGATATGGCCTCTTTAAGCAGAGAAGCAGGCGTTGCGCTCATCTGCTACCGAAGTTTCGCGGAGCTCTTTGGAAGCCCCACTAGTAGGTTGCTTTACCGCTGAGTCGTTGCCATGCTGCGATCACATGACGTGCCACTTCGGGAAGAACTGAGATATTCTACTGATAGAGCAGTATTCGTCTACGTTCTGGCGTTTGCAAAGCACCATTTCCTGCGTCTCGTTATACGAATGCGTTCCCTTTCTCAGATTTCTCATGTACTCCAAAGCTTGCTCTTGTGCTTACCTGTCTAAAAACCGATGTGTCAAACATGTATGAAGGCTTGAACTGCAGTAATACTTGAGCCAGACGACCTTCTCTACATGAATAGAGCCAACATTAAAGGGCGTCGGCCTCCGAAAAATGTACCAGAAGAATCATTCATTTCTTTTGATCTGGACGTGCACAAGATGAGGTACATCTCCAACTGGCTGATTAAATCTTCGAGTACTTGCTTATTCTTGGCCCTTACACTCTCATGGTTGGCATAACGTTGTTGACGCATCCATAAATTTTTTACCGGCAGGGAGCTCATGCCCTTTTGCCAGCTGTGGACCTACTGCGTTCACATCAGCTTGCGTGCCGATCACCGCAGCCTCAGCAGGCGTTGCGCCACCGTCAACCTACATCATAACAGGTATTTTCCCCATAGTGCTGCCAAAGAAAGGCAGACCATTAAGTTGGTGAGGAGCTCAATGGAAAGCAGACAGCGATATCCCACCGCACAAACTGCCACTTGTTGAGCGGGGAGCAGCTGCCAACTGTGAAGGTTTTATCTAAATCCTCGTAGGGAGACGCTCAACACCAGACTCGACACAAGCTTCACAGAGACTTGAGTGTATGTTTGAAACAACTCCCACAATTTCCTGTTCCCCCGCTTTCCCGACCTCGAGAGTAGTTCCCGACATGATGGGAGAGGGACAGCTAGGGTAGGCGTGGCTGCAGCCGCTTGAAGACTATTTGAGCCAGTTTGGGGACCCACAGGTAGCTTTTAGCCCGCTAAAAGCGGCCAGGTTGACTTAAATATTGCGCACAAGATGTTCCCTCCGAAGCAACAAGCCTGCGTGTTCCCTCCTCTCTACAAGGACAACATGATAGCTTGACAGGCAACCGTTGTAGCAGGCTGCACTGCACGTAAGAAGGAAGCATTCAAGTATGTAGCATTCTCAGTCATGAGGATACGAGGGTGCACAGTGTTCGAATAATATCTCGAGCAAATGTAGGGGAAATAACTCGAGCTGGCTCTATATTTATTCCGTAACTCTGCGGTGTGCGACGAGTGGCGAGAAGCGGGAAGCAGCTCTTTGCATTGAGTGCACACCGGCATTCTCTCGAATTTTTGTCCCCTTTGGCACGCAGGATTTTCTGACTGGGGGGCCCCTCATAGGAGCGATGCAAAAATCCGCCGATGTAGAGGGGTGTGCGAGAACAGTCAGCACCCATCAGGCACACGACGCCAGTGCGTGGGAGATGCCACAATCCCAATTACAGCTGCTGCAAAGCTCTAAAAGTCAGAGTTAAGGATTGACGGGCTGCTGGAAGGGAAGATGGTATGTACGGCAGTCAGGGGGGTGGGCTGTAGAGACAGTTTTCCGTCAGTTCGCTTTGCACAGCACCTCCTGAGGACGGCAGCATGGCTTAATAGCTGCTTCTTCATAGACTGAAGGTGGGTCCCCCCGACGATGTCGCGTGTTTCTCCTCGAGTTCCACTAGCCGTTGGAGCGCTTTTGTGCACAGTCGAGCAGATAGAGAGCATGCGACCCTCTCCATGAACACCCCCGCCATCCTGCGGGGTGTGGTGGCTGCAGCACAGCTGCCGTTCCGCTGTTGTCGCAGCAGCAGCTCCTGCGCACTCTCTAGCTGCATCCCCCCACGACTGGGAGATTAAGGGATGTTACTACGGTCTAATTTTCAAAGAACTCCTCGAAAGAAGAATGGAGCAGCAGAACTAACCCCCCGCGCAGCCCCATTGAGCAGCAGCAACACCACCGTCTCATGGAGCAGCAGCAGCCGCTGCAGCCGCCGACTCGCAAGAGCGCGAGCCACCAGAGCTTTCTTCTTTTCTCCACAAAATTATCCAGTTTCTACTTCGCACGTTGGAGGGAAGCGAGCAGACTTCCACTCACACCGCCTCGACTTGCGACCACGCTGTCTACTGCACCGCTGCCGTGTCTTACGACTCTTCCTGCGCTCGCCTCCGCCCTCCATCCCTTCCCTGTCCCCGCCACTTGCTGATTCCACGCGTCGGCAGAGTCTCGTTTCGCCCCTTAGCAAGTTCTTCCTCCAAAAAATCCTTTCGACCCCCTTGCCCCCTGTCGAGGGGGCCCCCCTGGTATGGGCTGGAGGGCCCCTGCCCCCAAGCCGGAGGCCAAGGGAAACCCTGTCGAGTTCACCACTATGCTGCAACATGCACGTGATATCAGATACGCAAGTCGAAGCTCAGCAGCACCAGCAGCACCAGCAGCACCAGCACCAGCAGCACCAGCAGCACCAGCACCAGCACCAGCAGCAGCAGCAGCTGGAAGGAGGAACTCTAGAGGTATCCCCTCCCCTTCAGCAGGAGCCTCATGTAGAGAGTAACCCCCCGCCGCAGCAGCTCCTGCTGCAGCAGCAACTGCTGCATCAACTTCTTCAGCAGCTGAGTGGCGACTCCGAGAAGCTTGAGCTCCAGCAGCAACAGCAACAGCAACTATTGACGGCCGAACAAAAATCTGCTCGAATGCGGGAAGTGCAACAGCAACAGCACCAGCAACAGCAGCAGCAGCAGCAGCAGCCCCTACAGCAGCTGCTGCAGCAGCAGCACCAGCAGCTGCAACAACACCTGCAGCAGCAGCGACAAGAGCAACAGCTGCGGCAGCTGCAGCAGCAACAGCAGCTGCAACATGTTCAACGACAGCAAGCACAGCTGCAGCAGCTACAGCAGCTTCAGCAACTGCAACAGCAAGGAGGCATCCCCGCAGATACTCTTTTGCGGCTTCAGCGGCTACTAGGAGTCTCCGTAAATCACGCTGCTGTTGCAGCGGCAGTGTCGCAACAGCAGCAGCAACAACACCACCAGTTGCATGCAGCCGCAGAGGATGCAACGCTGCGATGCGGAGAAATCGCCTTTCAAGGGCTTGAGCCAATCCAAGCTTCTCCAGTCGCAGCTTCGCAGCATCAAGACTCGATGAAATTGCTGCGGCAGCGCCTCCAGCAGCTTGATCGGATGAAGCACACCCGTGAGATGCAACAGCAGCAACAGCAGCAACAGCAACAGCAACAACAGCAACAGCAGCAGCAACAACAACAACAGCGGCCCCTACTGCAGCGAGAGGGTGAAGCAGTGCAGCATCTGCTGGGCTGTCTGCAAATGCTGCGACACCAGCAGCAGCAGCTACTGCCGACTCGAGGAGATCTCCCTGCTGCTGCTGCTGCTCTTCCTCCCGCTGCAGCTCCTCCTTCCCCGAAAACTGCACATGGAGACGCTCCGCTGCCTTCTCTGCAGCAGCGTTTAGTATCCTTCTTGTCGCAACAGCAGCGGCAGCAGGGGCGACTGCTGCAGATAATTTCGCAGCATCATCGGCAGCAAGACGACCTTCAAGGTGAGCAGCAGCAGCAGCAGCAGCAGCAGCAGGGGGAGGCTCTTCGGCAGCAGAGAGCTAAGCTTCTGAATCGCATCATTCGACTTTTGCAACAGCAGCAGCAACAGCAGCAGCAGAGCAGCTCTGGGGATGGCGAGGACTGCCATCCACAAGAGATCCTACCAGAGCAACAGCAGCAGCAACAACAGCAACAACAGCAGCAACAGCAGCAACAACAGCTTGTTGCGAATCCATCTTCACCTATTGTTGGTGTTAGCGCAGCAGGAGTTCAGCGAGCGACTGTGCGCTTGACTCGGGGGTGTGCAGAGGTGCAAATATCCGACGGTGAGGAGACACCAACAACGGCAGCAGCAGCAGAAGCAGCGATTGCAGCGGCAGCGGCTGTGTCTGCTTCACTGCAGAACGAGGAGCAGCAGGATGTTGCTGGCGCCGCCTTGACAAGATACGCCCTTGCAGGGTTAAGGCCGTTGCTACAAGCTGCCTATGACTTGCCACACTTTCCGACGCAGACTGCTGCTGCAGACAGGCAGCAGGGGGAGGAGGGGAGAAGCGGCAGCCTTCTTGGCTCCACACTTGCTGCATGCCTCTCGGACGGAAATCAGCAACTGCCGAAAAATGAGGCTGGCAGCGCACACATAGGTTTGGGGGTGTCTGAGTGGCAGCGCGACAACGCCTTTCTCTTCTTCGAGCTGGCGAAGCTGCTCCGCAGCTTCGCTGCCTTGCCGCAAGAACCCTTGCTGGAATGCCTCTTAAGAGTTGCTCCGCAGCCACAAGCCTTATCGCAGAGTGCCTCTCAGCAGCAGCAGAAGGGGGGGGGGATGGCGGCTGGTAGAGGAGGAGAAGGAGGAGAAGGAGGCCTAGCGACGCAGACAACGGAGGATACAGCAGCAACATTAACAACAGCAGCAACATTGACGAAGGATGTTACTGCAGCTGTTGCTGCGGCTGCGTCGTCGACAGAGTTGCCAGAAGTTCGCGCAAGCAGCAGGCGGCAAGAAGAAGACATGGCGGTGCAAAAGGATGCTTCTTCTTGCCAGGAAGAGGAAACTGCCGCTGAAGGTCAAACGGCCTCTCCAGCAGACTTAGCCGGAGATAGCGCGGAGAAGGCTGCTGCACTATCTGCTGCTCCCAGTGCAGCCTCAGCGTCCAGCGTCGATCCTCCTGCGGCAGCTGCTGCAGCTGCTGCCGCGGAGGGAGAGAGAGAGAGTCTGGTGCTTAGTGGGGGCAGTGGGGATGTTTCGAGGCAGGCGATTCTCGCCGAAAAAGCCGTCTCAGACGCCCCCTCCTCGCTTGCAGACGAGGATTTTCCCCCGTCGCAAGGGCAGCAACAGCAGCGGCAGTTGCTGCCAGACCACCCCGCAGCTGCCAGCGCAGCAGCAGCGAGCGACGGCTTGGCCTTTATCGTAGCAGCCGCAGCAACAGCAGTTGCATCTGCAGCCGAAGGAGACTTCAAGGAAGACATACGCAAAGAGTTGGAAAGGCAGGAGACACTCGCCGACGACACAACAGGCAGCCTCAGCATCCGTCGCCTTCCCATGGAATTCTCACTTAGCCTCCAAGCCGTCTGTGCGAAGGTGGGTACTTTCGCTAATTAACTAGCACACCTGATAAACGTGTGTTGTTGTTGCTCTTCTTGCTGTTGTTTGTTGCGCTTGTTGCTGTTGTTTTTTGCTCTTGTTGCTGTTGTTTGTTGCTCTTGTTGCTGTTGTTTGTTGCTCTTGTTGCTGTTGTTTGTTGCTCTTGTTGTTGTTGTTTGTTGCTCTTGTTGCTGTTGTTTGTTGCTCTTGTTTTTGTTGTTTGTTGCTCTTGTTGCTGTTGTTTGTTGCTCTTGTTTTTGTTGTTTGTTGCTCTTGTTGCTGTTGTTTGTTGCTCTTGTTGCTGTTGTTTGTTGCTCTTGTTGCTGTTGTTTGTTGCTCTTGTTGTTGTTTGTTGCGCCTGTTGTTGTTTGTTGCTCTTGCTGTTGTTGTTTGTTGCTCTTGCTATTGTTGCTTTTATTTTTGCCTGTTGCTCCTGTTGTTGTTTGTTGCTCTTGTTGCTGCCTGTTGCACTTGCTTCTGCTGCTGCTGTTTCAGTTGCTGCTGCTACTGCTGTTCGTTGCTGCGCAGTCTTGCCCATGCTTTTGAGATGTGCCTACTCCTGCTTTGCCTGCTGTTGCTGATGTGTGAGATGCGTTCAGGCCTTGCGGCAATGCGAAGCTGGGCAGCTGCTCTTGCCGTCTGCTGTGCAGTGTTGTTGGGAGCGCATTCGTCCTCTTTGCCAGCAGCTCGCTGAAGAGGATTCTCTACCAGCCGCAGCAGCGACAGACGAGGCCTCCTCTGGCGAAAGAGGTCCATGTGTCATATGCCGTTTGCTTCAGCAGCATGCAGCTGTTGTCGTATCCCCCCCCCACGGCGGCTGCAGCAGCAGCAGCAGCAGCTGCAGCAACAGCAACAGCAGCGCATCAGCGGGGGGGGGAAGCAGCAGCAGCAGCAGCAGCAGTAGTACTAGTGGCAGTGGGGGTGGGGGTGCTCTTCAGGAGGCCTTTGACAGCTTGCGCCAGCAGCACAGACACGTCTATATCCCGCCGCGCAAAGCCTTACTTTCCAGCTCTCGAAAGGAGAGGCTTTCTCAGCTCGAGGCAATTGCAGCATCAGAACTGGAGCATCTCCGAGGTGGGGAGGAGATACGGGGGCTTTCACAAAAGCGAGAACGCGATCAGGAAGCTGTTTCTGATCGCATGCAGCAGCAGGGGCAGCAACATGCGAACAAACGTGACCAAGCCGAGCATGATTGGAGGAAGCAGTTGCGTCTTGCTCGCGAAGAAGGGGCTTTCGACTGCCAGAGCGATGCAGAGGACGGCAGCGACAAGAGAAGAGATAGCCAGATCGACGAGGAGCAGCTTCTTCTCGTGGCAGCTGCGATTGTGGGCAAGAAGGAGATGGAGGAGCTTGCCAAACAGTTTTTGCTCCGCGTTCATGGTGAGTCTCAAAAGTCGCAATCTTCATGCAGCGTCTGTCTATCCAGACCAGGCATGCCCGCATGCAAATGCGCAGAGCACCTGACGCGACTTTCTTAGAGGGGAGGCTAAGCAAGGCCTGCCAAGAAAAAAAATCCGTCGAGACATGCACATACTTACATATACACTTACACATATACACACATACTTACACATACATACATGTACACATACATACGCATGAATACACATACATACACATACATACACATATACACATGAATACACATACACATACATACACATGAATACACATACATACACATACATGCACGTGAATACACATACATACACATACATGCACGTGAATACATATACACATACACTCCACATATACACACCACCCTTATGGTCTGCTTGCTGTGTGTAAACAGGACATGAGGCCTACCGAGCCGTCGAGTGCAAGGTGCCTCCACACCCTGCTCTTGCTGTGTCAGCAACTGCGTGGCATGTCTTGCTAGCGTCTACTTCTGGCCCTTTTGTTAGGGATTTAGGCGAAGTGCAGCAGGGGCAGGAAGAAGGACTACGTGGGAGAGTTACTCCTGGAGACAAGCCACAAGGCGCAGCTGAGCAGCAGGCGAGACTCAGCTGCAGCAACGGCAGTCGCAGCTTCTCCATCCGGGTGTACGGACACTTCGCGGCTTGCTGCCTTGCCCTAGATACTCTGCAACAGCAGCAGCAAAAACAGCAGCAGCAAAAACAAGAGCAACAAAAACAGCAGCAACAAGAACAGCAGCAACAAGAACAACAGCAACAAGAGCAGCAACCTTTGCTCTTCTCATCTGTTTTGTTGCAAAGAAAGCAGTCGATAGAAGAGGCTTGGTTCGACGCCACTTGGGGACCTGTCCTTTTTGACGGAGAAGGAGGGAAAGTTTCTCATGCGGCTTCGAAATCTGGCGCTGGAGACAGCAGTAGTTCGGGCAGCAGTCGAATTTTGACGCTTTCTGCGCATGCAGTGAAGGATGTCACGGACGACTGTAGAGCATGGGTGCGAAGGCGGTTGCTGTTGCCGCGGAGGGAGAATTCTTCGGAGGTGTTGGCAACGTATCGGGAGCAGAGCGAATCTGTGGGGCCTTACAACAGGCAGCGGCAACTGCTGCTCCTGCAGGTTCCCCCTTGGGTAGATCCCCAGAAAGTTGCATCTACGAAGGCGGCTGCAGAGGATCGTGTGGCAGTGAGTGGCGTTCGCAGTGTCTCTTGGGGGGGCAGGAGGCTGTGGGCAGAGGAGATAGAGACTGCGTAGAGGGGAGGAGAAAAGAGGGGAGAGAAGAGGGGCCTCTTTAGTCGCTTGGGGTGTTGTGCCGTCTGCGAGCTGAGAGGGCTTTGCTCTCGTGGTCTTGAAGGTGGATGATGTACAAGCTGCTGCTGTCGGCGTTTCGCTGCTTGTTGCGCATCAGGCTCCAGGCTACGCCTTGAGGCATAGAAGGCGGTGCCCTCCTTCCCCTGGTTCAGTTGTGCTAAGAGGGGCACCAGGAGAAGATTCGCATCAGCAGCAACCTCCCATGCGCTCGAGTCATTCCCAGCCCTAAAGAAACAGGTTCTTGTTCTCCGTCATCACCTGTGTCTCCCTTCTGTGTGCTGCCTCTCCCTCTCTCTTCCTCTCTTCTCTGCCTTGTGATCCTCCCTCTCAGTCGATCACCGGCCTCCTCGCGTTCCCAAGTGCATCGATTTTTGCCTGCTGCAAGTCTCGGCTGCCTCCCTCCCTTCTAGGAGTACTGGTGATGTTGCATGCGAAGAGGGTAGGGTCTGCATGCTTAGGCCGACACGGATTAGTGCCAGAGGCGAGAAGGAGAGGGCGTACTGCCGCAAGTGTGAGGCTGCTCCTCGGCGCCAAAACGGGGAGGCGTGCGGATGGCTGCCTTCTCACTGCCCCTCAAATCGGCCAAATCCACGGATGTGTGTGCCACAAGTTGTGCAGAGATCCCCTAATTATGTGCTTGCATGTTGCAACCTTGCATCCGTATGTATAGACCACCTTTCCCGAGAACACAGCCAGGTCTGCGTAAATCTTCACGCAAGCATACACCACGCACGATCCTTGCACAGAGAGAGAGAGAGAGAAAGCCTCAGCGTTTCGCTTGCACCACTCGTTTCTGCTGGTGCTCATGCTCGAATAAATCCGCTACCGATCCGGGTGCCCCGCCCCAATGAGCAAAGGCTCTGTAGCTAGAACACGTATCCGCAACAGCCGCAGATCCTGCGGCTCGCGATGTCGATCCACCCTGCCCCCTCAACGCGGCTCTCCATGCACAAAAATTACACCCTAAAACACACTGTTAGACAGCCAGTAGGAAGCATATTGCCCCCCGAGGGTGCCCAAGCTACTTCACCCTAATTCAGCATGCATGCGGTTACGGCGTGCCGCGATGCGGTGTCCATACACTGGGATTCATCCTGATTTCCCGCATCGCCAGAGCACGCCCATGCACATGCATAGGCCGCGCAGAAACGCCTTTGACGAGATATATATATGTATATATATACATTGCGCGCGCACCAGAAAACGCCATTCGAATCATGATCTACAGACACTCTTAGTACTTCCCCATTCCCCCCCTACAAAGTGGCCTGCATCTGGCTTGGCAGCCCAAATAATGAAAGATGCACCTAAAAGTGCGACTTGTTAGTGGTTAGATACCTGCACGATGGGGTCTTCTGCACAGGCAAGCAGCTCCTGGCCAAGGGAACCCAAAGCTTTTCCTGCAACGAAATATGAAGGCGTATATCTTTTAGCGCCTACGCCTAGTGAGCTTTACAGCGGGCCCATATATATATATATATATATATGAACTCGCACATTTAAATAATCAACACGTAGGAATTTCGAGAGGCGCACGCTTCTAGACGAACCTGTTTTTTTTGCAGACAGATGCGCTCTGTATGCGATATAATTACGTTTTCGCTGGATACTTGCTGGCTTCTGCATGCAGAGACTCGAGGCGTTCACTTTTAATGTGCACTTGGGCACAACGTGGAAAGACCCTCTTACTAATTTTCAGGGTTTCCAAACAAATCGTAGCATACTTCCTGAGGCATACACATTGCTCCTAAACTGGTCTAAAGTCTACGGAGATATGTAATTCCTTAGATTTTCTTCCAACAGAGAAGTCCATGATTTACACCTCCGCGTATGGAGGGCCCATGCCTATTGCTGCAAAGAAGATATGCTTACAAAAGTATAGATATGCATATATTGGACTACACTCAGATAGACAAGGGCGCCGTCTAGCGCATGAGTGTTTTTAGCTCCCGCGGGACGCAATGCATCTGCTTCTTGCAGCTACTTTGTCAAAATAGGTATCATCCCTTGTGCACAATAAGGAATCCACAAGGACGGCCTGCGTGGCCGACCAGTCAACAAAACTGGCAGTGATGACACCACTAATAGGCGTGTATCCTGGGCATGCCCGTCTTGTAATAACGCAGCCGTTCCCTCGCTACGATAGGGGCAGTGACAGAGACACGCATTCTGACCTCAAACGACACTGCAGCGCAGGAAAGGACGAATGCGAGGCCAAAATGACGCGCAATCTCATCGGGTGTGCCAGACACGCGGCGACAGATACTCGGGGAATGTCTCGCCACACACTTAGGGAGCTGGAGTCAGCTAGGATGGACACACAATGCAAGAGGTTGAAATGTTCGCTCACCAACACTTTCGTAAGAAGACCTTTCGCAGTTGCAAACCCCATTTTAAATTCAATAGAAAATTGTCGAAGGCTCTTTCAAGAGCACACTCCCCCGTTGCGCGCCGTCTCCATCACTCAGGGTTCCTTCGTGAGAGGAGAGACAGACAGACACACAGACAGAGCTAGGGTGGCAAGGCGTTGCTACACTCTATATAAGCGCTTTGAGCATTCACAGCTAGCTGCACATCGCAACAGCTAGCACACATGTGCTCAACACGGATTTCTGCCTCATTGCGTTAGGTTTATACTGCAACACATAAGATATACGAAGAGCCAAAGCAAACAACGGTTCAGGTCTACATATTTTTAGTTGAATGTGTCCAATGTAGTGGATGCGGAAGTATACCTTTTTGGCATGCTCTGGAGACGATAGGATAAAAGGCGGGCGAAACAAAGTGAGGTGCATGTTCACTAGGAAATATATGAGGGTACTCCAGCATCACAAATAAAAACTTAAGATGAGGCAAAAAGGATGCCAACAAACAGCTTATTGAAGCACTCTGTGTACATCAAAATCAGAAACCTGCACCTGCAGGTTGCTTAAGTCCACACGAGGAATTTACAAGGAAAGGGAGGATGTAATTTCTAACAATTATATTGACAACTTGCAACAGTGTCTCTTCTGCCTTGCTGCCTCCTTGTGTCTGCCAGGCAGACGTTTGCCTACAGCTTTCAGCGTAAACTGCCAGCGGCTCTCCTTTCAGCATATTCCGCTGTGCTCTTCACTCCGGCAGAAACGTACTAAGTCCTGTTGTCGCTTCCTGACCTTTTATTATGGCCCCTACTAGCGGTAAGAAGATTAGTGGAAGTATTTAAAAGATCTATAGTTTTTTGATGCTCCAGAGGGCGCGGGAAACTCCAGGCCAGTCAGGTGTACAATAATTGCAAACTGGCAAAGTGCACAGAGGAAGCAGTCGTAAGTCCTTTCCTCACGTGGCTTCCTTTACCTTGCTTGTGAATCCGCGTTAGGGCTTTTCTTACAAGGGATTGGGTGTCATCAATCATAATCGACAATGGAACGTTCCATTCAGGGTCTTCGTAGGGAAACATCTCATTCCAAAATCAGTATAAAATGAAGAAAAGTTTACCAAGTGCTCCTCAAAAGTGCTCACCCCTTCCCTTGCCTGCATCCCAAAGAGTTTCCAACATCTGCGGAGTAGGGCAGCTGGGGTGCGTGTAGCTGCACTCCCTTAGCACTCCGAACATTCACAGCTAGTTGCACACTGCACCTGGCGGCAAGTAGACGGCATGGATTCTTATTGGACTGAGCTAGAGCCACTCCGCAACCAAATCACATAGAGTAGCAGAGGAGCCAGCCAAAGCCAATTAGGTAGATCTAAGCGGCATAGTAAGGCGTGTCTATATATGTAGCTATGCCCGTTACAGATTGACCCTTTGAAGAACCTAGGTGGTAGCTCCTCGGGCTATCTGAGACCATCTCTGAAGGCCTTGTATGGCGCATTATTATTGTGGAATACAGAAAGAATACGCCTTACCACGACTGGGGTCATAGAATGCGCCATGGCAATCCCCGATTTCTCTATCATTCAGTATCTATTCTAGGGTATAAGTCGCTCCCTACTTAAACGAGTCAACCTCCTTCGTCTCATAGGCTTCCTCTCTTTGCTTATGAGCTTTTTCCTGGAAAAATTCGCGCTTGGTGAATGCCAATAACCCTATATGCATCTTGCCTTTTGGTTGCCCTCGAGAGGACTCAAGAGAGAAAAACACAGCAAGCCCTTTCTAGAAGTAGCACAATAGCTCAAGACCCTACCCATAGTGATTCACGGTTTATTCATTCGACATGAGCTTCCGAGTTTGCGTATAGTTCTTAGCCATTCCTCAAGACTGCACATAGGTGGTGCAAGGTGACTGCCATCTAGGCTACCACCCTTATGACGTTCTCGGCCGCTCGCTTTTGCGTCTGCCGATGTTGTAATCTTTTAGGGCCCACTTCAGTTGCTATAACAACTATTCAGCGGTAGAAACCCCATGGCCACCTTCTGGAAGCCGGGAGGTCGTTGATAGGTTTGCCCCACACCTCTGCATTTATGATAGGGATACCCTTTACAACCCTATAGAGAAAAAATTTCAGACTCAAAAACAGTTTGATTACTGCTTCTTAAAATCTTCAGTGTGCATCAAGTCCTTCTCTACCACAAAATCCTGAGACTTCCGGATTCCTCCCATCCATCAGGATTATGCAGAAAAGAAAGGCTAGTTTGGAATGAAGCTGATGTACTCGGCGATTACCTTTTTTACGACAAAAATATTTAAAAATATAATTGCAGTTTACCTTGATCAAAAGCGCTGTGTCATGAAGAGAACTACACCCGACACCACACAGTCGGCCTAGCCTGTGCACACTGCTCTGTCTTCCTTTAAATATCAATTAGACATGCTTCAAATTGGGACAAATGCGTATAAGTAGTGATATACGGGGAAAACGTACAATTTATATTGTTTCTTTCATCAGGAAGAACTAAGACCTGTTGTGGTCCTGCAGGGTGGGGATGCAGAGGGGCACAGGTCTAGCCATTTTTCCCCATGCACTTCATTTGCCCCCTTCTCTCAACTCTCGAATTGCGTTTTTTTGAAGCTGAAAATTTCTAAATATTGCCAAAAAGAAAGGCCGTTCAAGGGTCATACGGAACTAGCCAGCCCCACCAAGGAGCTAGCCAGACCGTGCGGCGATCCTCCCCTCCCCCCTGTCGCGCGTGTCAGTGAGGGTGGGGTGCAGTCTGTCCCTGGCGCCCTCGCACAACTCATCATTCCGCTTGTCCTGTTGATCGAATTTCGGATTTGTTCGGAAAATGGTTTCTAAGAAATCGGCAAAGTCTGCCAAGCCCGCCAGCGGCAAGGCCAAGGGCAAGGGGAAGAAGAAGAGGGCTGAGACCTACAGCTCCTACATCTTCAAGGTGTTGAAGCAAGTGCACCCAGAGACTGGCATCAGCAAGAAGTCGATGATGATCATGACTTCTCTTATTGGCGATACCTTCGACAAAATCGCCACTGAGGCCGGCAAGTTGTGCAAGTACAACAAGAAAGACACCCTCTCTTCCCGGGAGATTCAGACAGCTGTCCGCCTCGTGCTGCCTGGAGAGCTCGCTAAGCACGCTGTCTCCGAGGGCACAAAGGCCGTGACGAAGTATACCGGCAAATAAGCGATGAGACATCCGATCTTCGGCGTAAGATGAGTAGCTTTCGATGGCCAGCATCATTATACTCGCGACTTTAGGCTTCACTAGAAGCCACCCTATGCGATAGAGCGGGCAGGTCCCCTGCACTTCTGATTTCCGATTGCTCACTGGACGTGACGCTTGTGAGAATCGTGCGTATTGCTTCTTTCCTGCTGTGCTACGGTGGGTACATTCCTACCCTGTAGCCTAGGACGTTGATGGAAGTTGTTCCAAGGCATGTCTGCTGATGATGGAGCGAAGTACACGGCCATAGAGCGATTGCTGTGTAGCATCCCGTTGGAACGGTTGGGGTTTGCGCCAGCTTCGCTGCTAATTAGATTACTCTTAATTCACGTTTTTTTAATTCTCTGCCACTAGCAAGCCAGTACGCGGTTTGCCGCCTCCGGGTGTCCAGACATCGTGTAGGACACTTGTGGACGATGGACGGGAGTGGGTGTAAGGTTTCTTGAATAGCAGCAGCTACGACTCGTTCGAGGGAGGCAATGGCAGAGAGCTGGAGTTGGGCAGTGCAGTGTTGTGTTAGTGTTTGAACTCTACGTAGGCCTCTGAGGCGCGTGATCAAATGGAGCGAGCCATGTGCTCCCAAGCGGTGCAGTTGTCGGTGCGCAAATGAATGGATATTTATTAGTACCTTGTCGTTTTGGTGGGGGGAGGACACATGCTGGGAAGCGGGCTTGGGGGAGAGGAGTTGCATCCAGCTGCAGAACTATCACGGCGCATAGGCACCTTAGCGCTACGGCAATATCCTGTTCACCCCTAAGCTCTCAAGCTCACAGCGAGTTTTGAAGCGCAAACGCCGTGTGCTGTTCAAGTTAACCCCCAGTTGGATTCTTTCAAGGCCCCTGACATAACTTTGCAAGGGGTACTCTGATACAACCAAAACATGCATATCATGTGCACGAGTACACGCGATCGATCAATTTTCGCAGTGGATTCAGGCTTTGACCGGCTCAGGCTGAGGCGTCTGCTGGGCGACTTCGGGGGCACAGTTAGCAGCCCTTTCCTTCTCCTTCTCCATGATCGCCATGAAATCCTTGGTCTTCTTGCAGAGAATCGTTATTTTGGGAACGAATTTTCTCCTTGCAGATGCGAAGTACGCCGTCTCGACCTTTTCAATCGTCACGCAACCCTCATCCTGCAACAAGGCAGCCGTGCCAATAGCTACCTTGGTTGCCATTCCAAGGCCTTCACACACACACAAGGATATCGCAGCGCAGGGCACGTAAGTATAGCCGTAATAGAAATACACACACGAGAGAATACACTCAAACTATGAGCACCCAAGTACATTCATACATACCGACACAAACCTCTTTGCAGAAACACTGCCGCCAGGCAACGTGGACCCCCAAGCATGCATTAAAAAGCGGGCTCTAACACGAAGGACACGCCTCAAAAATGCGTTTCCACTGTACTTGCCCCACCCCGCAATCTTAATCAATAAAAGAGTCATAATGGACAGCGTGCGACGAAGATAGCCTGGCCTGTGGCAGTGCCGAAGTGTACGTACACCAACTCCTTCCCACTCAAGCGCGTAAAAGTTCACACTAACAAATGCGATGCGCGAAAAGCTCTCATGAGGAGCGCATTGAACCCACGGTTAACCCATGAATAGATTCTGCCAAGGGCGAAACAACAACGGCATACACGAGCATCGGAGGGTCATACACACAGGAGGGTTGTGACGAGCATGGAGCCGGGGAAAGGAGGACAGCGGAGGGGTAAGGGAGGCAAGAAAGCGCAGAAGAAAGCAGAATCGCAGTGAATCATGAAGAAACAAGAGGCGAGACACAGACAATCGATTGCATTGGACACGCTGCAGTGCTGAAATGCGAGCCGTTACCCCGTTCCCTCCCTCCTCCCTACACGCACGTGCATTGCAGAATGTGCCCCGCCGATCCACGCATACAAACATGAAGCCCACAATGGAAGCAAGCAACGTGCAGCCGAACGGGTGAGGCAGCCAGTACCAAGGACGAGGCAGCCTGCGCTGCACACTGTCCTTGCAAGCTCGCATAGAGCCACAGGATGCGTGGAATTAGCAGCGCAAGGCACGGCCGTCAACTACGTACCTGAAACGGAAAATTCGTCGAAAGCCTCTTTGCCCTCCCTCCCCATCAAGATCCTCTTGCCAATGCGCGCATAGAAGCGGGGAGTCCTCTCGAGGGAGACCTGAAGCGCAAGACCAACAATTGCACGTGAAAAATACACCTCTAAAATGATAAGCAGGGTTAAGCGGGAAGAACCGGTTCCATTTGCGGGTATATGTGCCCCTTAAGCTCCAGGGCGGGAACACTTGCGTCGATTGTCTCATGGTGCGCTCGCACTATCGGGCGGGCCTTTGTGCTCCCGTCAAATGCAGAAAATTGAGGAAATGCGGCTGAATAATCTGATTATGTGGACGATTGTGGGTAACACAGCCCCCTTAGGGCGAACGCGAGTTACGTCAGACGATGCGCTGGGGGAGGAGAAGCACCCAGAGACGGATAGGGGGCAGAGGAGACTGAATAGACGCCTTACCAAAATAAAGTTCTCGCTCCTCTCTGGACGGGCGGAGGATGCTGCCGTTTGTGCAGGTGTGGTGCTGCTTGTCTCTGCATTCGCTGTTGCCTCGGGTTGCGCCATTTTCAGGAAGGGTGGGGAGCCTCTGTACACTACCGATCCGTCTCGCTCATTCATGCAATCCAACCAGAATTCTTTCAAACTTCAGGCATGCCGCACGCAACACGGCGCTGGAGGGACAGCATGCAGCAGCTGCAGCAGCAGCAGCGGCAGCGGCAGCGGCAGCAACAAGAGGGCGTGCTCCTGTTCTATGGTATCAACATATACTGAGGTCTCTGTAGCCTCCAGAACTACTATCTACAATTAATATAGGTTACTGCACTACATAAGAGAATGAGGGCAAAGATAGACCAGAGGGAGAGAAAGGGAGACTCCATGAGCGCGTCTTTTGGGGGGCAAACGACCCGATACGCCGCATTCTTCCTGAGCAAGTCCTCCTGCTGGTGGGAAGGGGCACGTGCACGCAACTCCCTCCTCCCATGCGTGTCATGAAGCTACACCATACGCTTGATAAAGCATGTAAAAGTGAACCAGCTAACACTGCTACGGCGGAGATGCCTAACCAGGGCACTCTCCTCAGCCCTAGACACGTATTCAAGAAGAGCAAAGTTGCGTTCTCCTCCCCCGTCTACGTTTTGCTCTCGCCACCCAATGGCTTGTTCTGTTTTCAGTCACCATGGATATGGCAGTTTAAAACTCGATATTTATTTCCTGTAGTGCCGTGTGCTGAATGGAGGCTGAGCGAAAGGGCTCTCAGGACGTCGTGCACTGCTCTCGCTGCTCCCCGCACCGAATCGGGGTCTTTAGAAAAGGCGCCGAGTATTTCAACAGGTGTGCCAGATTTATCCCACAAATTTACAGATCGTGAATTCTGAGTTTAAGGCGTAAATGTGGCACAACCACCGAGCAAAGCGTGGGGGCTGACGGCGGGGGGCGGGAGGCAGGAAGTATAAAAGGAACGGTGTCGCAGGTTGCACTGCTACTTGAATGCTCGCCCGTGTGAAGGCCCATCAGTGCACAGGGAGCCCGTAGGAACCGATTACAATACTCCTTTGCAAAAAGGCTCAGTGTGCTCATGAGTCGTGGCCGTGTGAGCTCTGTGTGGCCTAAAGCTTCCCTTGGGGTCGGCGGAAACACTGCAACTCTTGAACGCTGCGCATTCATGGCAGGCGATAAGGTCGCACAGCTGTGCACGAGACCTTGATGAACAGAGTGACGTTTTTTGGTGTGAAGGGCGAGCCGCAGCTGCAAAGGAATAAAATCAGCTGGTTCGATGTCGAGCTAGTGGCTAGCGCTCGTGCGGCGAGGAGGCTGTGGGCCTCCAGATTGTACTAAAATTCGGGAGGGTCAGGAAGTTCCACCTCGAAACAGCTCTTCTGTCCTCTTAGTTCACATCGCTCCATGAGGCTGCCTCCGGCATAAGGCTAGACACATTGAGCTAGGCTGTGCACCGTTGCACGGTGTGAGCACTGCAAGCCTTCCCTCCCAGAGGCGCCAAGCAGCTTGGCGAGCAAGCACGTGACACCGGTGCTGGAGTAGGAACCTGATAGGGTCCAATCTGTGCAACAAGCAGAAAACATAACAGTCCGGATACCACAATCGCATACAAGGCATGAGCGGAGGTTGAGCTGTTTGCACCCTCGCGGTGATGCCTCCCCCGGGGCTGCAGTCCTGCAAGGAAAGGGGGAGGTGGCCTGTTTGGAACTGATGGATGTCAGCTTACCTTGAAGTTTTGCATAGCATTTATTAGCTGAGGGGCCTTCTACGGAGGCTCACGGGGGCGTGTGGCAGTAACTCTGGGGTAGACCAATTTCCATTTTGGCGCTGTATGCAACATTAGCTATATGTACAGTGAATACTTGACCGATTCTCGGTTAGATGCCTGCGAGTCTTCCGGTGGCATACATAAAAGCAGGCCTTCATAGGTGTACTGTGAAACTGCCCCCGCCTTGCAGCAAACAAACTAGCATCCCCACTAAGCTCTATCTTGGCGGGATTCATCAAATATTCAGCGAAATCTCCTGCAGTAGTGAGTTTTCGTGTAACAAACTGCGGAAGCTGTTTTCGCACGTGTAACTACAATCGTCATACCACAAAGCATGTTATGGAAAGCAGCGTAACGTATCGAGCCTTTGCCCTTCAAAGGAACCGCTCTCAGAGCAGAGGGGAAGGTGGCAGCCGGCATGCTAAATACAGAAGGGCAGATTCACAGATTCATCAGACTTGCTGCTGGGACCGAGATGCAGCCCTCTCGGAATTCATGAGCTCGGCAGCCCAAGGTGCGACGTAAATTCAGGCAAAGCATGCTTCGCCTTCGAATACAATAGACAATAAATACACATTCCGTGAAGGCATATGACATTTCCGAAGTAAGCATTCACGATCCGAGAGTATTTGTAATGTGCTGAAGCCCGAACCTGTAAGTCTGGGAAGGCCACAGGGAGACCCCATCTCACCAGCGCTCGGCTTCACAGCCACTCGATATCCCCAAAAGGGAGTGTATATGGGGCACAAACGCCTGCTAAAGTGTATGAGCGAAGGCTGCCTAATCTGTGGCGAGGCTAGGGAGTTCCAGTACTGAAGGGATTCCAAGAGCAGCGAGGCCTACTAGCCACGTGATATGGCTTGAAAGGCTTTGGAGGCACCAATCCAACAGTGTTAGGTCGGTCCCTGTGGTAAAATGCATCTATACAAAGACGAAATGCTGCTCGCAAGAAAAAACCGTTTAGTGCACGCCGCCTTCAAGAGGAACAAGTGCGTGTCTCGACCGCGGTTTGTGTCGAGCGAAGGCACTCGGCGTTTACTCAGACGCTGCAGCAGAGCGTAATCCCACAGAGAGCGGCTTTTCTCTTTGTATAACAAAGAAGAAAACAGAAGCGCAAAGAGAGATCCAAGCTTATTCTTGAACGGTTACTTTTTCCTTCGTCTCCTTAGTTCCCCCTGTATGTACTTCTTCGTCTCCCAGTTTACAAGCTGCCGTCCATGCAGCAGTACATGTGTATAGATGCAGGAAGCATGCCTTTTTTAGCAATCCATCTACCTGTATATTGGCGCTATTTGTGCGCACACGGGTGGTGCGTGTACACCAGTGCAGACACATCAGGGAAGGTAAGGGCTTCTGTCGAGATACACGTTGGGTGTTCGCGTGGGAATAACACGCAAAAATGCGTTTTAAACCGATTAAAGGCCCCGTAACCGTGGCGTAGGCAGGCGCAGCTTGCAGAAGTGTTCCCGAACTAATGTAAATGTGTTTCTCTACTGCCTTCTGATGAATGGAACGGCAAGGACAGATCAACACACTCGTAAGCAGTTGCAGGAAGCAGTGCCCTCGCAGTCACAGGCAGACATTCAGATATATCCATAAAATTTTCTTTTTCTATCTCCTTTTGGGAGACAAAAAACAGAGAGGCTCCTTGTCGTTGAGGCGCAGATTCCTCTACAGGATATGTAGACCTCCAGTGGGCTTCTTGCTCTCTTACGTCCAAAGGGGTACTGCTGCAGCTACAAAACGACGTTCTAGTGTCTTATGCCTTATTGAGCACAGCAAGCGCTGCAGATGCGCCTGATCCTTCTCTCCTTGTTGTTGTCGGGTGCGGTTGCTTTATGTGTGCACTGCGGAAGAGGTAATGCTTCTCCAGATTCCGATGGATGTTTATGTATGTGTTTGAAATCATGAATAGAAGATTCTACTATCATAAATGCATGGATTCGCTAGGAGGTGTTAGCTTCAAAGATAGATACCTGCATCTATGCATTGAGATTTACACTGAGGGACACGCACAGTGGCGATTGCGCAACATGGGGCTTCTGCAACTGCTCTGCAGGTGGAATTCTCTGTAGAGAGGTTTTGTGTGTGCACTTGATGCTCGGGGTTGAGATATTTTCCTGAATTTATGCTGAGTAGTGTTGCCGAGACACCCGCATTGGGAGACCCCCTGTATACAATGGGCTTTCGCACCATGTTCTAGTTCTCGAAGTGCAGTGCCTATACACCGTGTGTAGACACTTCGTAAGCCGATACTTCATGTATTGAAGAAGGACGCGTGCTCAGGCCATGTGTATAGCGTCCTTCCTCAAAGGTGTTCGTAGGGAGGTCTTGAACTTTTAGACTCAATGCAACTTTGGAAAAAATACCAAAGTCGTTCCCCCCCATCCTGCCTTTCCCTGCCGCACACCTCAAAGCTTTTCCATATGACGAGATAGGGGCAGCTAGGACGCGGATATTTACATTCTCTTTGCACTTTGGGCATTCACAGATACTTACGCAGAGCACGTAGTGTACTCGCACACAACACTGCGTCTTCGTTTTATTTCTTGCAGCAGGAAGTGGCGCCAGCCCGAAACAAGCATGAAAAAACCAAGTCCTCTAAGAATCAGCTCTCGTCAAATTTAAATAACGGGTTGCAGAACGCGCCTGCATGTAGCTTCTTAGCCCGCTACGATAAGGCATTCGTGACTCGGCTGAGGAGCCGACTCAGCTAGCAAAACTTGTCTACTGAGCTGGTTGCTCTTTAATCCTGTGCTCTCCTCCCTCTGACGACCTTCTGCTTTGCGGCACACCGTGTTTCTCAGCCTTACAGAAAAGCTGAATGGACACGCTTGGCTCCCTCTACGCGAAAACTGCACTAATGCACTCCTGCAGCCCTACTGGCGACATGACTCCTACCGCCGCCGTGAGGGTTCAAGTGCCGTGTAGTGCAATTACAGCTGTAGAAGCTGCTTGCATGCGGCACCCTCCCCTCTACATCGAGGCATGCCTCATAAGGATCCAACACGAACGTCGCATTGCTTGCCGGAGACGGGCGACTTAAGCGTCGGAGAGCGCTGCTACGCTTTACGGGGGGATGGTGGTGCCTTGTTGCCCGTTCCTCCCCGTTCGGCTCTTCCTTTTTCCCCTCCTCTCCATCAAGGCAACCGGCTCACTTATTCAAAAGGAGAGAAGAGGCTTGCCCCTAGGGGCAAGCCTCTTCTTCTCCGGGAAGCGAGGCAGCCACAAGACAAATGTTGTTTATACATATATATACATACATGTATATATATATAGTAGGTACATGTGCAGCTGTAAGGGGCAAGTTAGGAGACGGCCTCCTGGGGGGTTCCCCCCGCGAGGCTCATGGAAAGGCAAGCTACACGATCTACCGCCGCTGCAAAGAAGCCGTCTCATACTCTCCACTCTCAGTGCGACCGTGTGCGCATGCATTTCGGAGGACAGAAAGCCCCCTCCCCCCTTCCCCCGTCTAAAGGATTCAGCAGCAACCCGCAGCTGGCGGAACTTCAACATTAAACTATTGCTGCTCCTCCCGATAAAAGACTCCCGGAAGCCACTACAGGCCCGCAGATATTGCTAAGGCCAAGGGGGAGAGAGTTTCTTCCAGTGAGTGAGTGAGCTCGCTCACCCACTCACACCCTTATCTTGCTCTCCATTTGCAAAGCGGGTTGCACAGCACCAGGCAGGGCTTGCTGCCTTTGCTGCTGGACGCTTTCCTGCGCAGCTTCTCGCGGCCCAAGCAGCCGAGACCCTTCAGTGTATCTACAGCCCAGATATATATATATATATATCCAGCGCAGTGCGACAGCGGCACGCGAGGCGCACCCACACGCAGAGGAGAAGACTCCTCACAAGCAGCAGCAGCAGCAGGAGTGTCAGGAATTGGCAACTTCTTAGTTTCTTCACGATGCGAATTTATGAGCCATCAAGAGAGGAACCGTCGTATCTCTTGTTTGGCGAAGTCTCCGCCTTACTTACTTGGCGCTCATGCCCGCGAGAGCCGCCGATATTTTTGCGGCTGCGGCTTTAGCGGCTTCTGCTGCAGCAATGACGCTAGCTGGCAGCCGCGATTGCTGCTGCTGCTGGTGAGACTGCTGCTGCTGCCCCAACACAGACGCTTCCACCTGGGCAGCCGCTGCTGCCGCCTGTTGCCGAGCAGCTTCTGCTGCAGCGTCGCCCTTTCGGCGCGCAGCCAGCGCTGCTGCAGCCAGTGCAGCAGCAGCGGCGGCAGCAGCAGCAGCAGCTGGCGACATGGAAGGCCGGCCGCCCCCCGCAGCTGCTGCTGCAGCCCCCGGTGTATTCGCAGGGGCCCCCTCCTGCGGCTGCATGCGAATCCCTGCACCGCTTCCCCCCCCCCCTGCCGGAGGGGGAGGGATCGGGGGAGGAGGGGGAACATTTGGTCCTGAGCTCCACGAGTTGCTCGTGGTGTTGTTCATCCCCCCAATGGCGGCTGCTGCTTCCCTCGCCATCGCAATTTGTTGCTGCAGCTTGCTCTGGCCTTCGTGAATCATTCCGGGGGGGGGGGGCCTCGGGGGCTTGAGGATCTGCGGAGTGCCATGCGCAGGCGAGCTGGGATTTCTCATGCTGCCTCCAAGCGGCTGCTGCTGGTGCTGGTGCTGCTGATGGTGCTGGTGGGGTTGTTGTTGCTGATGGTGGGGTTGTTGTTGTTGATGGTGGGGTTGCTGCTGCATGCCTGTACCCAGCAACTTCATGCCACCCATAGGAGGCGGGTGTGGAGGGCCGCCGCCCCCGCCTTCCTCTCCTTCGTGCTGCTGCTGCTGCGGAGGGGGGGGGTGGTGGGGGTGCGGCTGCATTTCGTGGCCGTGCGGGGGGGCCCCAGGGGGCCCCACAAAGTATGCATGCGGCCCGTCCATTCCCGCCATGGGGGGCCCCGCGAATCCGGGGGAAAAGGCAGCAGCGGCGTTCCCCGCGCCCCCCATGAAGAAACCTGCCCCTGGCTGCATCATGGGGGCCCCTGGCTGCATCATCAGGGGGGCCCCATGGGGCCCCAAGGGGGGCCCCATGCCATGGGGCATGCAACCCCCCATCGGGAAGAACTGGGGAGGAGCCCCCATCATCCCCATGCCCATGGGGGGGGCCCACGGGCTGCCGTGAGGGCCCCCCCCCCACGGGGAGACGGCAGCGGCAGCAGCGGGGGAAGGAACGGAGGCGGCAGCAGCGGGCAAGGGGGTCGTACCCCCATGCTGCTGCTTCTTCTGTTGAGCTGCTGCGTAGGCTGCAGCCGCTGCTTCGATACTGTCGGGAGGAGGGGGGGCCTCCTCCTCCGTCGGTGGTGCAAGCTTCGCCTCTGCACCGGCAGCGGGGGGGGGCCTCTCGGTCGGAGCATTTCCAGCAGACGCTGCATTCGCAGCACTCTCCGTGCTGACACGACCACCACTTGCTGCAGGGCTTGCTTCCGAGGCTTTCGCAGCCTCCGCTGCTGCTGCACCTGCTGCAGCAGGTGCAGCAGCAGCGGCAGCAGCGCCTTCGGCCGCTAGAGTGTCCTTTGCCGGTGCTGCTGCTGCTGGTGCTGCTGCTGCTGCACCATCAGCAGCGGCAGAAGGCGTGCGAGATGCACCTGCTGCTGCTGCTGCTTCTATTCCCGCCAGGGTTACTATACACGTTGCTGCAGATGCTGCTGCTGCCCCCGCTGCAGGCTCCGGGGGGGGAGGGGCCCCTGCTGCTCCGGTGAGCGGAGTGCTCAGGGGGGGGCCTCCTGCCACGGGGCTGAGCGGAAGGGGGGACGGTCTTGCCGCGGCGAGCAGCAGAGGAGGCCCCCTAGAGGCCCCGAAAGGGGCCCCCATGGGGAAGAAGGGCGCTGGGTACCCGAGGACTGGAGGCGCCCCGCCGGGGGCCCCGGGGGGCCCCCCGACGAGTATCCTGCCTCGGGGGGGGGCCCCCGGGGAGGGTGTTGCGAGGAGGGGGCCCCCCGGGATAAGCGGAGGCGCAGCAGCAGCAGCAGCGGCCGCTGCTGCTGCTGCTGCGCCTGCAGGCGCGCCTCCTGCCGGTTGGTGGGGCCCCACGGGGGGCCCCCCTCCGGCGACGTTTAGATGCTCCTCGCTGTGGCAGAAAGTGCATGAGAGTCCGTCTTTAGGGCATGTGCCAGTGAGAAAGAGGGCACACGGCCTGCAGACGCCTCGCGCATGCAAAACAACTGAGAAATGGCGCTCCTTATCAGCTTTATCGCCGTGCGAGGGGTGGTGACAGTAACAGCAGCTCTCCCCTGGGCACCCCGGCTCCCCGCTGTGCGTGGGCGCGCAGGGGAGACACTGCGACTGCGCATGCAGCAGCGTCAAGAAGTACTTCGGAGAGTCTTTCACGCTGTGCTGCTCATGGTGGCAATGCGAGCAAAACTCCCTGGAAGGGCACCCAAGCCCAGATGAGAAAAAAGAAAGACAAGGACGGCAAGTCTCCTTCTCGTGCTGGTTCTGCACTTCCTTCTGAAGCGCCTCGGCTGCTTGGCGCATTGTTTCTTGCTGCACACCCCCACAAGAGACACACGCTATCGCGCCAACAGGTATGAACACACACTCTGCATATTTACAAGCAAGCCCGTGGTCTGTGCAATACACATATACCTCTTTATGTCTCTATTTACACACACACAAAAGACACGGCGCCACAGATATACACACACACACACATATATATATAGTTATATAGCTATATATGTGTATTGTTATCAATACAGGTATATAGTTATACATGTGTATTGTTATATATGTACAGTTATATGCATGTATACAGTTATACAGATAAAAATCACTCCAAATACTAGACGTAGATCAGTTATTTCTAGAAGTCCTTTTATGCGAGCACTCGTTGAAGCGAAATTCGAATAGGGATGTTGCCCCCTTCCCCTCTCCGCCTTCGCAAGCCGAAAACTGCGTCGAGGGGCCCCGTGCGTGACGTACAATTTCTGGTGTTAAGTGGGAAGAATGGTGGCATTGCATGCAATTCTGCTCGGGAAGACACCTTTTGCCAGCAGTGAGGGCCTTGCAGGCCGTACAAATGCCCTTTTCGTGTTTGCGAACAACCCATCGGTGAGCTTCCGCTAGATGAGGGTTGAGAAAAACAATTTCCTGCGCCAGACACGCGTGCACATGACAAAATAGCAGCAGCCGCCCCACAGAAGCATGATACATACACACACACACACACACACATTCGAGAGAGACAGAGAGAGAACTGCAAGTCAGGTAATTGACCACAAGAGTGCGTCTAATGCTCGTTCCCCTGTACGACTGCTGCTGCACGCGAGAAGTCGCGTGGCTTGCTTAGACAAGCCGAGCGACTTCTCGCGTGCAGCAGCAGTCATACCCTCTCTCGCCCCCTCTTTCCGCTCCCCCTTCTCGCGTGGAATAAAAAAGCAACGTTGCTTCTGCTGTCTAGACGCGCCTACCCCTTCTTCGCCAACGAGTCCAAGCTTAGGCTTTTCCGCGATAAGCGGAGCGACTGCCGAAAGCTTCGCGCTTTCCCCCCCCTCCGCTTCCTCTGGCTCAGCTTCTGGCTGTAGCAAGTCAATGGCCTAAGGAAACATCGACACAAGAAGAGACAGAGTCGGCAAGTCGGCGATTTCGAGCGAAATTTCGGCTCGACAAAATCGCGCAGTCCTCACTAGATGAAGAGAGTGCAGGAGAAGCGAGGCATTCTGCATTCTTTCGGCTCGGCGACTGCGCCTCTCAGAGAAACACACGCGTGTCTTTTTTCAAAAGAAAAGACTTAATATCTACGTCTGCAGCTGCATGCTGCATAGCAGTTCGCCCACCGCATCGACACACACGCCTCTCCCATCCCCCCCTTCTCGGCAATTCCTGCGCAGAGAGGAGACTCTTTGCCAAGAAAAAGAGCTCTCCTCCCCCCTCCGATTCGCAAGCCTCACCAGCGGTGTCTTCATGGTCTTTGGCATTTGTGAGCGATGATCCTCGTGGTGACATTGCAAACAAATCTGCCCCTTAGCCTCCGCCTTGCAGACTGCGTCAGCAGCAAAAAAGGCCTTGCAGGGTTGACACCACCCCTTGCGATGACGTTCCAGCGCATACTGCAGCTGCTGCTCGCGAGCTTCTTGTCGCCCCTTCTGCATGAAACACAACGCCACACATTGCACTACACTAGATACACGTAAAGGGGGCGAAAGATGTAACAAAAACACACATGCACATCCACCCCATAGAGATCGACTCCAGCTCGTCATCAGGAGAACAACTCCTGGCCGCAGTGGGAAGAACGCCGTAGCTTTCCTCCAGAGACAGCCACTTTCTTCCTCTCTCTTTCGCTCTCTAGCCCTCTGTCTCTCTCTCTTCATCCCCCTTCCTTTCCTCAAATTCACGAAAAAAAATTTCCGAAATACGAGACGGCAGGAGAGGCACACCACCACACGCCCAGCGCGCACGCAGGTGACACCCCCGTTTTCTCTGTCTGTCTGTTTATATGTTTGTTTGTCTACATGTCTGTTTGTTAATATGTCTGTCTGTTTATATGTCTGTTTGTCTACATGTCTGTTTGTTAATATGTCTGTCTGTTTATATGTTTGTTTGTCTACATGTCTGTCTGTTCGTCTATCTGTCTACATATCTGTCTATCTATCTGTTTGTCCATCCGTCTGTCAGTCTCTCTCTATCGATCGATCTATCTATCCTTACCCTTTCTTTTCTCGCAATTTGTGCCTGCTTCTGAGAGGCCGTCGCTTCTGCCGAATGATCTGGATGGTGGCAGAAGGAGCAGCGAAGCCCCTTGTTGCAACTGCCGCTCAAGTGATCAGCACAAGGGAGACATGTTCCTGCCCTGTGTTGTCTCTGAACCTGCTGCTGCAGCGTAGTAGGTTCTGCTGAGTCTTCCGTCTCTGCTTCTGGAGTGCCCTCCTGCTGCTGCTGCTGTGAGGCTTCCTGCTTCGACGCTGCCGCGGAGTCTGTGACAGAGAAAGAGACAGTGTCTGCGGCATGTTCGCCATCTTTTTGCTGCTGAGAGGCCTCCTGCTCCTGCTCCCCTGCCTCTGCCTTGTTGCCTTCGACCTTCGCTTCCGAAGCAGCAGCGCTGCTGCTCTCTGCGCTCTGCTGCTCGCCAAGGAGGAGTGCCTCTGCATCCGCCTCTACCATCTGCAGCCGCAGCAGGAGATGTCGACAGAAAAAATGAGGGAAGTCCATAAGAGGCCTGCCTTCAGGCTGCACCCACCCGATTACGCGCAAAGAGAAGATAAGGAGAAGAGAGAAGACGGAGAGAGAGAGTGATGTACATACGGAGAAGCGAGAGAAATAAAGACTGGGAGAGAAGAGCGAAGCGAGAGATAAAGAAAGAAAGCGAGAGAAATAAAGACTGGGAGCGAAGCGAGAGAAATAAAGACTGGGAGAGAAGAGCGAAGCGAGAGATAAAGAAAGAGAGCGAGAGAAATAAAGACTGGGAGCGAAGCGAGAGATAAAGAAGGACAGAGAGCGAGAGAAATAAAGACTGAGAGAGAAGCGAGAGATGAAGAGAGACAGGGAAAGATACAAAGAAGGACAGAGAGAGATGAAAAAGAAAGACAGAGCGAGACAAAGAAGACTGAGACAGATATTAAGAAAGACGGCGAGATCACGCGAGGACGCATAAGGGAATGTGCCCGTCTTCATATATACCGAAAGCAGCAAAAGATAACAACAGAGCTTGCCTCTTTAGGTCGGTAAAACATCGGATCGTGCTCGGCATGATGACAGTATGAACAAGTAGGCCCCCTGAAGCACTCAAGCCCTCGAACGACTTGTGGGCAAGGCTTGCAGTGCCCTTTCCGATGAGCGTCTTGTTGTCGCTCCCCCGCAGTAGCGCCTCTCGAGGCTCCTTGGCCTCCTCCGCGGCGGTGAGTGCTGCCCACGCCAGCGCCTCCGCTGATATCCGAAGGTGTCAGCGAACGAGAAGATTCCCGTGATCTTGAGCGGCTGTCGTCGAGGTCTCCTCCCCCCTGTACGCCCGAACGGAGCGAAGCAAATGGCAAGAGGAAAGAGCTCAGAGAACGGCGGCTCCGAAAAGAAAGCGCAGAGAGAGACACGTGCCAGAGACGGATGCCACGCATGCATGCAAAAGTGGACATGTAAAAATGATGCAAATTGAGCTTCCAAGAGTGGACATGTACGTTGAACATGCAAAAGTGGAAATGTAAAACTGAAGTAAATTGAACTTGCAAATTGGACATGCAAAAGTGGACACCTGCGACTTCGGAAAGTGCAATTTCGGGGTTAGAGCGCCGCTTTGTAGACGCGGCCGTGGAAAGTCGAACAGCGCTCAGCGCAAGTTTTTTCTCATACTGCCCGAGAGCCCTTCGTTGTGTCTGCGGTTTGGCGAGAAGATTTTCGAGGTGCATACATCCATGCATACACGCATGCACGGGTGTGTGTAGGGAGGAGGACCATAGGGAAGCGAACGAAAATGACATACATAAGCACACAAAAATAAACATGCATAAATAAACACACGTACATTCACAAGTAAACACACATACAAACATGAATAAACACACAAACATACATACAAACACACATTTCCACCCATGCTCATGACGAGAACCGCATGCGTTGAATTTTGAGGAGAGGCCCTGCGGCCGGGCGGTCGTCCAGCGCGCTGTCTCGACAGCTGCGTGGCGCAATCCACATGGCCGTTCACGGATGCTGAACTGCGGCGAGTTTTTGCATTAAAGCTGTCTGAGAGGGATTTTTCGCGCTTCAAAGATGCATTTATTTCAGACTAAATGAGTGAGTTGCGTCGTATCCCTCCGCTGCTGGCTGGCGCAGGCGTAGGGAAAGATGTCTGATTTCCGCTCACTCTGCGAGGTCCTGCCCCCGATCTCCGGTAACCTCTTCTATCGCCACGATCTGCTCGCTCTCTAGCAGGAGGGTGGGAAAGGTTCGCGTGTTGTTGTCTCGGAGGAGATCGCGAATAGGAATGCCGTCTTGGGGGCCCCCCTCCGCCCCGCCTGCCGCCACCCCCCCCCGAAGGGGAACGCGAGCGCGAGCTGTCTCGCCAGGGCCTCCTGCTGCGGCTGTTCCCGCCGGGGGGGGGCCCCCCGGCACGGGCTGCTGCCCACCACGCTCCTCCTCCTGAAGTAGAAACTGCACTGCGGTGACTGCCGCCGAATCTCCCCGGAGAGCGCGAGCCACTTCGACCCCGACGACGGGGAGAGGGGCTCCTAGATCTTGCATGCGGCCCTCCCCCTCCCCCAATCCTGCTACTCCTGCTGCTTGCCGCCGGATTCGGATCATCAGGGTGCACCAGAAACACGTCGATGCGGCTGCTCCGCAGGGCCCTTCGATGCAGGCGAAACTGCGCCGACTCCGCCTGCTCGCGACTATGCAACCCCACAAATGCCCGCTGTTGTTGCTGCTCTTGCTGCTGCTGCTCTTGCTGCTGATCGTCGCTCTGCTGCCCCTGCTGTTGCTGGGAAGGAGAAGGAGAAGAAGAAGGCAGAACAACCTGCTCGGGGATCACTCTGAATCCAGAGTCTCTTAGCCAATCCATGATTTCTCCTTTTGAGACGTTCGCAGGGAGGCCCTCCAGACGGACCCCCCACGATCCGAAGGAACGGTGGTTGTGGGGGTGGAGAGGCCCCCCCCCCCCCCTCCTCTGCGATCCCCTCCCGCCCTTGAGCCTCCCCAAGGGGCCCCCCCACTCCACGGAGCCGCTCGGGGCTGTGGCTTGTCTTTCCCGCCGTCGTACCGGAAGCGTTCTCTGCTGCTGCTGCTGCGTCGAGGGGGTGCAACGGGAAAATCAGCAGCCGCGTCGGCTACTGCCCCGCCTCTGTGGTGCGTGCCCCTCGGTGAAGTAGGGGGGGGCCCCCTCGAGGGGCCCCTCGAGGGGCCCCTGCCACGCCGAGCGGAGAGGCTGCGGCTGTAACTCCTGCTGAGACGGGGGGAAGGAGAACGGGGGGCCTCGCGGCTACACCACCGCCCTCGCTGCTGCTGCTGCTGCTGCTGCTGCTGCTGCTGCTGCTGCTGCTGCTGACGGTGATGATGGTGCGACGCAGAAGGACTTACCCGAAGCTCCCCCTCCTCTGTAGCTCCGCCTCCAGAACGGAAGCTCTTGCCGCTGTGAATCGGCTGTGTGGAGCCGGTGGGTGGGGGGCCCCCTCGGACCCCTCCTTCTCGCTCGCGATCTTCCTGCACCCCGTCACTGCCTTCGCTGTCTCTGCGTCGCATGCGTTTGCTGATGCTCTCTGTGGCTGCAGCCTCCGCTCCGTTTGAGGCCTCTGGGGAGGCGGCAGCGCCGTCTCGTTTGTGCCGCTTGCCGCCGTCTGAGGCTCCCCGAGAGGGGGAATCTGCGACTCTCATCCCTGCCGCTTTTCTGGTGTTGACGTGCTGCTGCTCCTCCTCCTCGAAGTGCGGCTGCTGGGCAGAAAGAGTGCTCGCTGTGCCGCGTTGCCGCGGGAGAAAGGCAAAATAGGGTATCGGGCATGCAGCGGCAACGGCTGCGGCTGCTGCTGCACGGCTGCGGCTGCTAGTGCTGCTAGTGGCGCTGCGTCTCTCTTTCAGAGAGGCAAAAAAACAAATTGTAATCTCCTCTCCACCTTGGAGGCACACAAACAGTCTTGCGGGTGCCGGCGCTGGTGTTGCTGCTGCAGCGGAGTGTACGTACAGCAAGAGGTGCGCATACCACACCGGGGCTGGAAGTTGGGGGGAAGAGGCTGCTGCTGCTGCTGCTGCTGCGGCAGCTGCTGCTCCTGCTGCGGCTGCGGCTGCTCCTGCCCCTCCTATGCGCTGGCGACACGGAGGAAAAGAGGAGCAAAGGCGGACTCCAGACAAAGAAATAAAGAAGAGAGAGTCGCACACGCCAAAAAGAAGGGAAAATTACACACCTTCGCCGATGCTACTACAGCCGCAGCTGCTGCTGCCACGAGAGAGCAGCAGCAGCAGCAGCAGCAGCAGCAGCAGTCCGCGTACACCCGAGGAGGCGCCCGCCCCCCTGCTGCTGCACGCCACGATAATCTGCGAGCTTCCTTCGACTAAAAAGCCTTATTCGTCGCACCCAAAGGTATTTGTGAACGAATGGAGGCTGTCTTCCTGTTTGATAGCCAAAAGATCGCTGAAGAAGAGCGCTATGCTGGCTATCGGAACTAAGGAGCCGATGCTGCTACCCCCCCAGGCTTCCAGCTGCAGCAGTCCAAAAGCCTCTCAGAGTACACGGGCATGCAGCTTCCGAGTCGGTGGCTATGGGCGGGAGAAACAACACACACGCACACACACAACCCCCCCTCCTCTTCCCTTCCAGCCTCTAGTCCTTTTTGTGAAATCATGACGTGCTTCTTTTTGCTCTGCGGCATGCATGGTGGCGAGGTTTCGCATCCTTTGATTCTCCGTCTTCTCTTTGTTCCTTCTTTTGGATTCTGAGCGTGCGACTAGCTGTCTTCGATCCGTGGCGTCCCTCTTTTCGCCTTTGGAAGCTTCTCGCAGCTTCCGCATGCCGGAGGGGGTCGTACGGGGTGTTGTGCATGTGTACGTGTATGTGTATGTATGTATAGATATGTATATAGCTTCTAGCTTTAGGAAGGTGCAGATACACCCAACACCCCGTTTGCCCCTGCGGAGACGGCAGCAAAAGTAGCAACAACAACAACGAAGGAGGAAGACACATTTATTCACACAACCTTCCTGTTCGTAAGGATTCGCCGCTTGTGCCTCCCCAGGAAGGCGCCAGAAAGCAGTGTTGCTTGAGTACAGCCTCGTTTCGTTCAAAGAGATGACGATCGAGAGGAGGCTATCCGGGGGAAAGGGACGGAGGAGCTCGGAAGGTGGCAATAAGGTGAGTAGAGTGGAGTCTCTCTCTCTCTTTCTTCAAAGTGTATGCGCTGTACAATATGCAGCATACACTTTGTGCGCTGCTTCTTTTGCTGCAGCTTCTTTTACTGCTTCCTTTGCTGCAGCTTCTTTTACTGCTTCCTTTGCTGCTGCTTCTTTTGCTGCTTCTTTTGCTGCTTCTTTTGCTGCTTCTTTTGCAACTGCCATGAGTGCTGCAGTGTGTATGCGGTACCAAGATGTATGCTGAATGCTGCCGATACTTCGACTCTCTCTGTAGACTGATGGGAAAGAGTCGCTATTTTCGCACGCTGACGTCTATTTAGACGCGTGCTTTCCTCGGGTTTGTGGAATTTGCAGGGTACTGCTGCTGCTGCTGTTTTTTGTTTTCTTGTTGTTGCGTTTTGCTGCTCCTGCTACGACTAGGCACTTGGTGATGGCGCTGTCTGCAGCTGTGCATGTCGTGCTCTTGCTTCCATCGGCCTTCCCCTCTGCATGCAAATATAAATATAGAAGCGGCCTTCTGGGTGCGCTCTTGTTTCTAATGGGTGCCTTGCAGCGTCAGGCTACGCTTTTTTCATTTTTCAAGAAGACGGAAGACGCACTTCCACCTCCACAGCGGCAGTCCACCAAGACAGAGGGCTCCTTCTTGACAGGGGAGTCGACAGCAGGGGTATCAAGCTCACCAGCGAGATCAGCAGAAGTGGGGAAGCCTGCAACAGCTGCTCCAGTATCGCCAAATCGTCAGAAGGAGGATCTTCCCCCCAACAGCTTGTTAGCTGCCACAGCCTCCTCGAAGGAGCAGCGGGAGGATGAAGAGGGTGAGGAGCGGCAGCAGACGCGGGGTAGTCGACAGCAGCAGATGCAAGCAAGCGAGATGAAGTTGTTGAATCAGCAGCAGCAGCCGGAGAGGGTGTCGCGCGAAGCAGCAGATCAGCCTCTGAAGAGGCGGCTGTCCTCTACTGTAGGGTTGGATTGCGAAGAGGAGAGCCTCACGAAGAGAAAGAGGCTGCGGAAAGTAGCGCTGGATTCAGAAGAAGAAGAAGAAACAGCAGCAGAAGCAGCAGCTCAGCGACTTTCTAAGGGGGGTGGGGGGGCGCTCCTCCTGGCTCCTGAACCCATGGATGGAGAGGCGTCAAAAGTGAGCGAGGATAGAGGAGCTGAGGAGGAAGAAGAGGAGGAAGAAGAGGAAGACGAAGAAGAGATGGAAGACGAAGAAGAGACGGAAGACGAAGAAGAGATGGAAGAAGAGAAGAAAAAAGGGGAGAAAAAAGAGAAGAAGAAGCTTGTGGCTCCCGATTTGGAGTCACTTGAGTTTAACACGCCTGCAGCAGCAGCAGCAGCAGCAGCTGCTGCTGCTGCTGCAATCTCAGCCTCATCGGCAGCAGATCTACGAGGCCTCCCATTGGGGATGCGCCGTTTGAGCCGTTCTTCTTCTGCATGCAGCAGCAGCAGCAGCAGCAGCAGCACTAACACGAGCACTTCTGCCGGATCAGGAGGAGGGGCGAGGCGTACAGACAGTGCAGGAGGAAGGGAAGAAGGGGGTACTACTTTGGGGGGGGTGTCTCTGCGCGGCATTTTTTACGACGTGGCTGCCCGCACGAGCAGCCTTTATTTGCGGCGCTACATCGACGACTTTGAGCTGTACAGCGGATCCTTTTCCTTCCCGCCTTGGTTGCACCCCGCGTCTCTGAGAGACGCGCAAGGCCGTTTGGCATGCAAGGATGTCGAGTACGCGCCACAGACGTTGTGGGTGCCTCCGCCGAATCACGCTCTGGCTCGCGAGCATCGCGCGCCGCACTACACGCCTGGAATGCAGCAGTACTGGGAAATCAAGAAGCAGCACCACGACAAAGTCGTGCTGTTCAAGATGGGTCGCTTTTACGAGTTGTTCTACGCGGATGCTTGCATAGGTCATGGCGTTTGCGATCTCAAGTGGATGGGGAGCACGGAAAAGCCTCACTGCGGCTTCCCCGAGCAGTCCTTGCAGCACCACGTGAGGGCGCTTGTCAACGCAGGCTTCAAGGTAGTCGTCGTGGAGCAGACGGAGACTCCCAAGGAGTTGGAGCGCAGACGGGTGCAGGAGCAAACCAGAGAAAAGGCCGTCAAGAGGGAGGCTTGCGAAGTTTTTACGGCCGGATCTATTCCTCACCCCGAGATGCTCGAGGCGGAGGCGAGGCTGCTGCTTGTGCTTGCGGCGTCTACGGAGACATCTGACCTCCCGCAGGAAGACGCAGCTGCTGGCTGCGGCGTGCGGCGAGAAGAAGCGGAAAAAAAGGAGAAAGGGGAGGCAGAGGAGGACAGAACGCACCCGCATGCCTTCGGCGCTGCGCTGATCGACGTCACGACCAACAAGGTGTATCTGGAGACAGCGAGAGACAGCCCTTGCTGGAACGCTCTAAGAGGCCTCTTAAGCCGCTCGCAGCCTGTCGAAGTGGTGTACAGTGCAGCGCGAACTCCCCCAGCTGTAGTGGCGCTCCTCAAGCGACTCCCGTGCCTCCCGCAGCTTTCGCCGCTCGCAGACTTCCCACACACCTTGGAAGCCATGCAGCTCCTCGATGCGCATGTGCGCAGGCGTCGCAGCGTCAGCAGCAGCAGCCGCTGCTGCAGTGACAACAACAACAATAATAGCAGCAGCGAAAACGGAGGCGAAACTGCGCCCTTTGCGGCTATGCCCACCGAAGACGATGCTGGCATTGCTTTCTGCCTGGACGCTTGCGAGCGAAATCCCTGCCTGCTGCGCGCAGTCGGCGCAGTGTGCGTGTATCTAAAGCAGCTGCTGCTGCACACGAAGGTTCTGCCAGTCCTGCAGTTCGCGCCGCTCTCCGCCGACTCCTCCAAGCTGCTGTGTCTAGACGCCAAGGCGCTCACCCAGTTGGAAGTTCTCGCCAGTCAGGAGGGAGATCCTGCTCGCTCATTGTTGAGCTGTCTCGACAACACGGTGACGGCTGGAGGCAAGCGCCTCCTCAGGCGCTGGGTAGTGGCCCCACTGCGGTGTATAGACACTCTGAACTGCAGACTGGACGCTGTAACATGGCTCCTCCAGCGGGAGCAGCAACTCGAACGGCTGCGCAAGGCAGGCAGTGCTCTCCCCGACGTCGAGAGACTCTCGGCAAGGTGCCTCGCACAAAGCCAGCAGCAGCGGCGACAGGCTGTCTACTTCGACGACGTTCATCAGAAGCAGCTGAAGGCGTTTCTGGCACTTCTGGATTCTTTCAAAGCCATGGAGAGCCTCACAGCTACCCTCGTAGAGGCGCTCAAGCGGGAGAACGAGGCAGCAGCTGCAGCTGCTGCTGCTGCCGCTGCTGCGAAGGATGATGTCTGGCCGCAACGACTTTGGCAGCTCTGTGCTCCCAAAGACATGGGAGGCACCTTTCCGCGACTCAAGGAGGAGTGCGACAGGCTGAGAAATCTTGTCGTTGTCAGTGAGGACGGCGTTATCGCCCCTCGAAAGGTTCGTTGTCTTGCGTTGGAAACGCTGCATGCATGGACGCCATGACGTGAAGCCCCTTTCTTGCATGTGTCAGAAATTGCCCTTCTCTCTCGGAATATTTCCCTCCCCTTTCTCTTTCTTTAGTTTCCGCTTCCATAGAGTTGTACCGATTCTCCAGTTGCTGGTAATGGCGCTTTGCTACTGTCAAATGAACTTCTCGATATGTCGTGCTCTGCCCGCAGTGTTGCTGCAGTCCTTTGCGTCTTTCTCAAAGACTTTAACCTCGTAGTTTTTCTTTCTTCTCTTAATCTGTATGCATCGTCTTTCTCTCCGCGCCTCATTAAGAACATTATCAAGGACGTGTGTGATATATGATGTGTCTATGACGTATATGGTGTGTGGTTTCGATGTGTGTATGACGTATATGGTGTGTGGTTTCGATGTGTGTATGATATGTGTGTGTTTTATATGATGTATGATATATAGTGTCAGGTATATGATGCGGTACATCTGTGATATTTTATGATGTATGCCATATGTGTGATACGTGATGTATGATATACGTATGGGACCTTTGATGCGTGTGATATGTGCGTGTTATAGGGGGTGTGTGTGTTATAGGGTGTTTGCGATATTTAAAGTGTGTGCAATATGCGTCTACAGGGCTTAGTTGCGGAATATGATGCGGCCTCGGCGAAGATTGGGGATTGCAAGGCTAAGCTAGAAGACATTCTGAAAGAGCTGCAGAAAACAACAGGCCTAATGAGCGCTATGAAATACACGCACACGAAATTCAGGTGTGTCGGAGCCGTCGAGCAGCCTAGAGGGCCTTTTCTGGAGAGAGTATGTGTATATGTAAGTTTGCGTATCTAGATATAGATATATATATGCATATCTATATATGCGGAAATGTGAGCGCGCCTTGGTCAGATATGAAGTTGAATGTCCAGAAAATATCTCTAAAGAGACGCTTCGTCGCCTCGATGCAGACATTACTTCTACAAGAAAAGGTTTCATCCGGTATACGCATGCACAACAACTCTAGAGGCTCCCTTGAGTTTTCTTTATGAGGCCTTGTTTGCCTTTTTGCTAGGGATCTTGATTGTGGCACGCGCTTAAATTATATTCATGGTGATGTCACGTTCGAGGGGATGCTGTGCAGATTTCGTACACCCGATATTTGCGAACTTGCTGAAGAGCTAGACGGTAAGCGCAGATCTTGTATGAATTATAGCGTCTCGAAAACGACAGACTCGCTTATCGCTGCTTAAAATTGCCCTTCCCCCCTCGCACTTTCTGTTTCTGCAGAGGCGCTCGCTCTGCCAAAGGATTGCGCGTTTGTGTGCAGAACTAGAGCTGGCTTTGAAGGACTCTTTCTACCCTTTCCGTTCATTTTTAACGGGGGAGTTCTCAAGGGCCTTCCCAGACACTTTTGCAGTGTCTATTCAGTGCGTCAACGAGCTCGACGTCCTGCAGAGTCTCGCAACATTCGCCCGCACGCATGCTGGTGAGCCGATGGTGGTTGTGGTGGTGGTGGTGGTTGTTGTGGTGATGGTGGTGGTTGTGATGGTTGTTGTGATGGCGGGGATGCATCAAGTGCTGCATCGATTGCTGCAAGTTGCTACATCTGCGGTGCTCTGCAATTTGCTGTGGACGCCGGTAGGGGAAGGGGTGTCTGGTCTAAAGCTGCACCAGCCTCTCCCCCCTCCTTCCCCCCTCATCTTCATGAGTGTCAAGGTTTAGGCTTTTCGTCATGCATTGTTTATTATATTTATATATATTTATGCATTTATGTATGCTGCAGGGCCGGAGATGACGCGTCCGCGGCTAGTGCCGCCGTCAGAGCATGAGGAGCCTGTGCTGATTCTTCGAAATTCGAGGTTCGTGGTGGGAGGATTATGACGAGCTTAAATTATACTTGGCGAGAAACGCTTGATACATATATGCATATTCATACATGTATGTATCTATATACATATTCACACACATATATATACATATTCATACACACACACATGCACATATTCATACACACACATATATACATATGAGTACATGCGTGCCTGTGTGTGTGTAAAGACACCCGATGGCCGAGAAGCTTACCGAATGTTTTGTTCCAAACGACGTGATTCTCAATAGCAGCAGCGGCGGCAGCAGCAAGAGTGCGCGGACGCTGTTGATTACGGGTCCAAATATGGGCGGAAAGAGCACTTTGTTGCGGCAGACTGCCCTGTGCGTCATTTTAGCGCAGCTTGGCTCCTATGTTACAGGTTCGTCTTATCTCGGATGAAGACGCCGCGATGCCTTTGGCGCGGTATAGAGGCTGCGGAGGGGCTTGTCTAGCACGTGTGTAGTCTAGGAGGTGATGCATTGTGTGTGCCTTCTTTGTGCAGCGTCGGAGTGCGTCTTGACACCTGTTGACCGCATCTTTGCACGACTTGGAGCGGAAGACTTCATTCTACAGGGCAGCAGCACCTTCCTTGTCGAGCTTTCCGACGTTGCGGAATTGACAAAGCATGTGCGCTTTGCTTGCTGGTCATTCTGATGTGTGCTACGTGCGTGCTTTCTTGCTTCTCTGTTTGTATGTGTGTCTGTTTTTTTTCTCTCTGTCTATGTGTATCTGTCTGTCTGTGTATATGTATCTGTCTATGTGTATCTGTATCTGTCTGTCTCTATCTGTCTATGTGTGTCTGTATCTGTCTATGTGTGTCTGTATCTGTTCGATGCTTCCTTGGCAAAGACACCATCCCTTCCGCTCAGCGCTGGCTGCTTGTTTGCTTTTTCGAACCGCTTACACTGGGGAATTTTCACGCACTTTCTTAGTGTGTCTGGTTATGGCTTTGACTGCCTGGATGTTGGTCTGTCAGCGTGTCTGGGGGTTTTGGTGCTATATACAAATACACCTGTATATACATGTTCATGTGTGTATTATTAGGGAACTCGCTATTCGCTGGCACTGATAGACGAGCTGGGTAGAGGGACATCTACAAGTGACGGTCTCGCCATAGCCTTATCCACCGCTGAGTGGATGACAGATGCCCTCCAAGTGCGCCACTCGCCACACCCTTCCTTGTTTCATTCCAGAAATCGTCTCTCTTCTCCCCCTTTCCCCCTCCCCCCCACCTTCCCCTTCCCCTACGCCTCTTTCTCAGTGTGCGGCAGAGCGGCTTCCCTCCAGCCGCGCTGCAAGTTGCAACTCCTCCTGAAGGGGTCTGTGAAACCTTAGCCTTTCTGCCGCAGCACATGCTTCCACGCAAGTTCACATAGTGTAGCTTATGCGGTCTATCATGTCTGTTCACGCCCCAAAAGGCCATTTGGACGTGCTTCCAATGAATAAAAATACACATATAAACAAAAAATACATATATTATTATGTAAATAAATAATATGTATGCATATATATACGTATACTATGTAGATTTGCGTGTTATTGATGAATTCAACATGCATGGGTTTGTGTGTGTGTGTGTGTGTTGGCCCCTTTTTTTCGTCCATCTTGAATACAGTGCAGGACTCTGTTTGCGACGCATTACCACATGTTATGCTACGAGTTGAGGCAGCATCCTGGTGTATTGAATGTACACCTGGGGGCTTCAGTGGAGGGAGAAACGGTGTCCTTTCAGTATAAGGTTCGAGAGGGGATATGCCCGCATTCCCACGGTATCCTTGTCGCCAGGATAGCGGGTGTGCCTGAAAGCGTGCTCAGGTAAGCCTCATGATATCGCGTAAGGGGCCTTTTCGGTATGACGCGCCTCCCTCTCGAGGGGCAGGGGTTATTATTTTCTTTGAAACACGGACGGGCATGTGGAGGCTGCTGGCGAGGAAGGGAGGGCGGGAGGCAGTCTCCAGTTCTAAGGGCGTGCCTCTGCAGGCCATATTGTGTGTCGGTCTGTTTGTGCAGTTGCGCCGCCTCTCAGTCTCGCATGCTGCAGCAGCAGGCTGCCCAGCAGCAGCGGGATGCACGCATTCGCTCAGTTGCTGCTGGCATCCTGAGGGCCCTTGACACAAACCCTCAGGATCTAAAAATTATTCATGGGCTCTTCAGAGCGGAGGTGCTGTCCGATGCTCAGGAGCAGGAAGCTGCAGATGCTGCTGCAGTTGCCACTGCAGCTGCTGCAGCGACAGCTCAGGGGTAGTAGGGAACAACCGCGAGAGGGCCAGACAAATCATGTTTAGTTACATTTCTCAGAAACAAAAGGGTGCAGAGCACGCGCCAAAGAACGGTAAGAGGGGCCCCTTGCCCCCCTCCTTCCCCTGAAAGGAAGAAGGGAGAAGAGAGGCCCTTTCGGGAAACCGCTAGGACTTGAAATATCCTGCTTTTACGCGATTTCCCCTAGGGAAAGGCATGATGTCGTAGCATGCTTGTGTAGGTGCTCCGAAGCGCAATCCTCAAAGAAATGAGGCAATAAACACCCGACAACCCGTAACAGCTCTTCTAACTAAAGCTGCTTCTCCTGCTGTTGCTACTTCTTCTCCTGTTGCTTCTTCTTCTCCTGCTGTTGCTTCTTCTTCTCCTGCTGTTGCTTCTTCTTCTCATGCTGCTACTTTTCCTAGTGCTTTTGCTGCTGCTACTTCTCTTGCTGCCGCAGCATAGTACACTTATAGACGCGTGATGCGGTCCGTGTGAGGTCTTCGAGCACGAGGAGTGGTGTGGCAAAGGTAGTAGCAGCAAGTTTTAGCGTGAAGAAGCGCGAGCACGCGTATGTAGAAGAGGACTAGCAGCAACAGGCGAAGAAGTACATGCTGGTGCTGCCGCCTTGGGATTTTATTGCCTCGGACAGACATGAAAAACTTCACCAAGGGGCTATTATCAGAGGGTTTTGCGGTGCAGAATGCTTGCTCCGGACTCCTCATACTCCTGCACACCCACAAAAGATGATTCGCCTTCATGCGTCCTCGACAAAAAGGGCGAGCAACACAACAAGCCACATCGCTACGTTCGTATGCGCTGATGCGTATGAGAGTGTGCACGCACGGCTAGACCGTTTCCTCACAGCCATCTCTCTCTATATGTCTATCTATATATCTATAGCCATCCAAGATGGCAATAATAGATGCTTCTTTCTGCAGCTGTCAGCTAACGAATCTCGCTCTCTCGGCACCTCCGTCAAAAAGGCGCATATGTACGCATGCATGCATGCACTTCCTCCTCACCTGCTTTGCCACCCACATCTTTTTGAAGGTGGAAAGCGATGCGAGAATCGAACCTCCAATCCATGTTGAGATCTTCCTCTCAGGAGGCGCCGAAATGCGAATCTGCACAACAGCCACGCAGGCCGACACACAAGCTTTTTTGCCCCCGTGCCCTCGTTGGATGCAGATAAAAATAAACGTCCTGAATGAATATATATATATATGAATGCTTTCAAAAGGAAGATTTCAAAGTGTGCCACATATGCAGCAGCGGGAATCGCACACAGCTGTGTTGCACGGCCAGAAACGCTCCACCCGGCGCAACACCTGCAGCCCCCTCCTACGCGAAACGGCATTTTAAATAAATAATCTACGCCTTGTCTCTCTCAAAGTGCCCACCTTAATGTCTTTAGGCGCGATCTTGCGAACTTCATTGAGAAGGCGATCTCCGAAACCGTGAAAGTACGTGCTGCCTGAGACTCAGAGCCACACGCATGCACAGCTTTCAGCTTTTTTCTTTTCCGTGGAGTGAGCCTCCTACGCCACCAAATGCATGCATGCAGGCAAGCGTGTGTCGCACTCTGGAAAGGCACAACCGCCGGCGCAAGGCATGCGCGAGACAGATAGTTTGATGTGAATTCAGAGAGGCCACTGCAAAAAAGCCGGTCTAAATGCACGTGCATGCAGGAGGTCTTAGGAAGAGTACATCATCATTTAAAAATTCCAAATACGTCTTTTGCGGCCTGCGGCTTTCCCAAACCTTGTGCACCTTCATGACCTTTGCATATATGCATGCATACATGCATGCAAAGGCGCTCACACGCATCCATCCGCAATCGAACGCGATGAACATACACAATAATACATTTACATGAGGAAAAGAATCAGCACCGACCCAAATAAATAAATATATGCACATATATATATGTGTGTGTATATATACATGTATAGATATGTACATATACAGAGATAGAGAGAGAGACAGACAGTGAAAGGAAGAGAGACGGTTGTGGAGAAGCCGGGGCAGTAGTATGGTATCCTGCGTTCGAAAAGCGGTGGGTGTGCACCGAGGAAGCAGGAAGAGAACAACCTTTTGTGAATTACCTCCTGCAAGAACGAGCTGTGAGTACAGCGTGCGGCGGAGATCTAAGTCTGCCCTTGAAATGGATGTTCCGATGAGCTCGTGAACGCCTGCGGTAAGCGCAGCGGAGGCACGCTGGAAGCGACGAAAGATGCTTTGAGAGAAAAAGAAAGATATACATATATATATAGAGAGAGAGAGAGAGAAAGAGAGGGAGAGAGAGAGAGAGAGAGAGAGAGAGAGAGAGAGAGAGAGAGAGAGAGAGAGAGAGAGATATACAGAGAGAGCATAGACCGCATATTTCGCTGTTGGTGAAAGGTAGCGCACAACTCACTGCTTACCAGGATATTCAAGACCGATGAGGGAGGGATGGAAGAGAATTTCTGGAGCTCTGTATCTCTCTGAACCAACCTGAGACACACACACAGAGAGAGAGAGAGAGAATACACACATCCATACATACACAATCACAAAAGGGCGTATGCAGAGCAGCGAAGTGTCTCATTCGTCTGCATGCCCCTTCGCCTGAGTGATGTTTCTGCACATGCAGGCGTGCGGGAAGTGGGGCTTTCCTTATAGAAGAGGACCTTTCGAACCTCTTTTAAAGTGTATATATACATATATATATATATATAGAGAGAGAGAGAGAGAGAGAGAGAGAGAGAGAGAAGTGAACGCAGAGATAGAGACAGAGACATACATACATACACATACACAGTCGTAGAGAGAGGGAGGCACTGCTGACGCAGAGAAGACGGCGAACCAGCGCAAAGATCCCAGTGCTCCCAGGCATCGTTGTCAGTGCAAGATGGAAGGCGTGGAAATTGTTAGCAGAGAGCAGCTAAGCGCGTGTTGTGTCACTTTGATTTGTAAGTGTTCGCTGGCAGATGCCAGGCACATGCGGTCTACAGGAGAAGGCAGGAAGTTTGCAAGGGAGAGAGGCGGCAGAAAGCGTTTCATAGATAAAAAAACAACAGGAAGAGACAGAAGGCAGCCAGAGAAACAACGGGCAAAGAGAGGCATACATATAAAGAGGAAGCGAGAGAAAAGAAAGACAGCGCTCTCAGCCAGCCATCAAGACTCACAGATACTGCAGTACCATCCGGCAGCTGGAACGGATAGCCGCCACCACTTTTTTCGAAGGAAGCGGCTTCTTCTTTTTGAGGATTAAATGCAACGTAGCATGCCTGTTCTTTGATCTGACGGACGACCTCGTATTCAGCCTGCAATGCAGCCGAGTATATACAGCGTATATGTAATACATCACAGGAAGGCTGTCTAAATCTAGATACATCTGCATGTCCATACATACATATATATACACATATATATATATATATGTATCTGTATGTATATGTATGTATCCCAAGAGCGGCGGAGGGCCTTTCTCTCTCTCTCTCTCTGAGTTTTTGACACGTGAGTTTCTCTTGCGACGCCCTTAGGGAGCCAGGAGGGGAGTCTTGGAAGAAAAAGCCCCCTTTTGCACTCAGCAGATCATGCGCCGCTGCTCACTGAGGTGTGAAAAATGTATCCTGCTCTTCTCAGCAGCACTGCGAGATACTCCGTAATGTCTCTTCCAGCGACATCCGCCCGTGTAATCGCATGGGAAAGCGCAAAGCCTTCAATCACAGGAACGGCATGCGAAACTCCCTCTCCACAGTCTAACACCAGCCCTGTAGTTCGGCCGCTACTGTATCTGCAGCGAACAGACCGCGCGAAGCGCAAGCAAGCAAAACAGAAGCGAGGGAATGCTGCGATGCAGGCAGAGGCTGCGCAGGACGGAGGCTGCCTACATCCTGCCCACTCTGGCAGCAGCCTCTTTCTCCTCCTCCAGAAAGGAGACAGGGAAGAAAAATGGAGAACGAGGACGAGACAGAAAGAGAACAACGAGAGAATACGGCGCCATTGGGAGGCGATGGAAGGGCTTAGAGGCAGGCAAGCAGGCAGGCCAAATAAGGGTGTCGAGTTGGCTTTCGCGCATAAATAACTACGAACATAAATATGCAGTGATATCTGCATGCGACATACAGCGCGAGGATGGGCTGTGCGGAGACGAAGAGGGCAGGAGAGTTGAAACTTTCAAAGAAAATTTCGGCTGCTTTTTCGCGTTGCCTCCTGGGATTTAGAACGCTCTCCGTAAGCAACACAGGATGCTGCAGGTGGGAGGAGGCAGAAGAACGGGCAGGCGGAAATTGCAGAGAAATCGGCAAAATAAAAGAAGCCACTAAAAACGCGAGGGGTGTCAAAAGACCAACCGACAGCCAGGCCCCTGGAGTGAAGTTCGCAGGGAAAAAGAGAAATTTATCGACACTGGCGACTCGCCAGTAATGGGAGAAGGGGGGACAGAAGGGGGAGAGAAGGCAGCTCTTGCTTCAAAGAGAGGATAAATGAAAGAAAAAAAAGAGAGGCGCGAGCCAGAGTACCTCCTCGGAGTTAACTTTGAGATCTGAGAAGACATAGGCCCACAGCAGCTCCATGTCTAGCCAGTCTTGCACGATGCCATGACGCATGGGGTAGCTAAGGCGGAGCAAGCCTCTCAATGCCTCCTGCAGGAACGTAGACAAGTAGGAAGATTCGCGTGGCGCAGCATGCATTTGATGAGACATCAGTCAGAAAAAGACAATAGGGCCGTCGCATGCTCTCTGCGGGAAAACACGGACGCGCGAATTGCGTGGTCAGGAGGGTGAGGTTGAGCTATAATGGCAGCAGCAGCAGCAGTAGCAGCAGCAGCTATACACAGAGAGGAGCCTTCTCCCCTCGAACATGAGGTAGAAGAAAAAACAAGCAAGCAAGCAAAGTAGCACCTAAAAAAACAGCTTCAGCCTCACCGCTTTAGGGCCTACAAAGACGTCTCCCTCTGCAGCACCCGCCATCACGCGTTTGTGCTTTGGTCGTCCTACACTGCAGCAGCAGAAAACGGCAGAGTCATGCTAGTATCGAGTTGCATGTACCAAGGCGCATGCGTTCATAGCGCTGCAGTCAGTTGGTCTGCGGCTCAGCAAGGCAGCAAGAGACGTCGCCATGCTGCACCCTAGAGGGTTGCCTGCTTTGAGAGAAGGAGGGAAGAAGAAAGAAAAGAGGGAGAAGAAAGAAAAGGGGAGAAGAAAGAAAAGAGGGAGAAGAAAGAAAAGGGGGGAAGAAAGAAAAGAGGGAGAAGAAAGAAAAGGGGAGAAGAAAGAAAAGGGGGGGAAGAAAGAAAAGGGGGTAAGAAAGAAGTGAAGGAAGAAAAAGAATTCAAATGTACAAGGAGGGGCAAAGGGCCTTGGGAGCGTCGTCTCCCGCGAAGCCTGTCTTGATAATGCCTGTGCCATTATCCAAAACGAGAGGCTGATTGGCAATAACCTCCTCAAATACAGAGCCCATCTTCACTGTATATATGTATATCTCGTTCTAAAGGCGCCAAGAATTTTCTGCTGCGCGATTCGTATGCCTCCTTCCGCTGTCTTGCTACGCCCTCTGCTGCCTCTCCAACACGGCCTGCCCAGCGGCTCGCTATCAGTCTCTTTCTCTCTGTTTCGCTCTCTCTCTCTCTTTGCAGAGACCTCGCGGAAGCTCTTCTTGCAGCCAGAAGAAAGCCGGCAGCTGACGGTGCAAAAAAGACGCCAGTCGTGCTGCTGTTGTTTCTGCTGCTGCTGCTTCTGCTGTTTCTGCTGTTTCTGCTGCTGCTGTTTCTGCCGCTTTGCCCCTCCCGCCGCAAAGGCCTTGGCCTCCTCCCTTAGGCTCCCAGCCTCTTGAGTGCAAGAAGAACAAGCGCTCGCCGATCTGTACTACGCTTCCTCCTGGGTATCAACGTTTGGAAGGCTGCGGCGTCATCAGGATCGAGGGGGGCCCCTCCGCGTCTACTCTGCGAGCCGAGCCGAGTCGCTCTGCAAGCCAATGGACTGCTGCTGAGGCTGCTGTGCAATGCTGCAGCCGCCCCTGGTGGGAACCAGTTTTGTCTTACCACTCCAAAGACGAGGCGCAGAGCGACAATTCCTCATAAACTATTGTCATACGGACGCTTGAAAATGGCCCAAGAAACGCCTCTACACTGTAACTGCAGGCAGCAGCCCAGCAGAGCGGCGGCGGCACAGCTTGCTGCAGCCACTGGCTGCAGGAAGGCTGCGGTGTACGAACACCAAGGAACTCCTGCAGCAGAAATGGCTAAAACGGAAACATAGCAAATCCTCCTTGCTCGCCAAAGGCAGAAATGGCGTGGTCGCAGCAGCAGCTGCTGCATGCGCTGCAATTGCGCAGCAGCAGCTGCTGACGTGTTTGGATTGCCGTAGAAAACGGCATGGCGATCGGCAGCAGCAGCAGTGGCAGGGGCAGACGCCTGGTGCGTGTTAAGGCATGTTTGAGAGAAAATGGTAGCTGAATTCGCATTCCTACGCAGTAATTAGCGACACATCTTGCGCAGAAACAGCGACTCCAGAAGCACGAGCAGATGCAGCTGACCGACCGGTGGTCCTGGAGCCTAAGATTCTACGAATTCAAATACCTGCTCCCGGTGCATGCATGCATTAAATTGCTCATGAAATGACACGTTTGGCGGACGGATGATGGGCTTCTCGGCACCCGCGAGTGCGCTTTCCGACGGCTTCATCTGTCCATACACCACACACTGCTGCTCACCGGGTGCCATGAAACGCAACTGAAATTGGCATGTCCAAACGTGCAGCTGCGGTCTGTTTCTCCCTTTCGAATGCGTTTTCCAGTGGTGGACAGTGTAATTGCGAGCTCGATCTCCCGCCAAAGACACGGCAAGCTGCAGTAGAGCGTCTTTCGGAAGCGTCTAGAGGCGCCTGTAGGGCCACCTCCTCCTTGGAGCCGTAAGCGCTGTGACCACACGGCAGCTGGCACTGTAGCGTTTCATTTCCTTGTCTCTGCGATAGTCTTTCGCGCTAGAAATTGGCTGGGAACCAGCGGCTCGCTGCCTGCGGTGTCTGAGCCGCTTGTTGCGTCTCGGACTGTCACGGAAGCATTAGCCGTGGGAGAAGCTGGACCCTCTAGGCCTCGACCGTCTGGCTATGTTTACGCAGAAGGAGCAGCTGCCGCTGCTGCTGTTGGTACGCGCTCTCTGTCAAGGAGCCGTGCAGGGTAGACTGTTTCTTCCCGCCTCCCCGTCCTGACGGTTTGTGCCCCTGCAGTCGGTGCCGCTGCCGCAGCCAGCGTCGTTGCTGCATGCTTCTCCGGAGAACCGCCTCTTCACAGGCGCGTTCGACGCGCTGGCGAGCAACGCATGCACGGAAGGGCGTGCTGCTGGGGAAGGGGGGCAATGAGCAAGACTTCCGCACTTGCACCCTCCCCAGCAGCTGCAGCCCTGTGCTTCCTTCGGCAGCCTCTGCAGGAGCTTCTTCGCGCGCAGGCAACAAGGCGGCGCATTGATGAACGGTTCCCCGTTTGGTCCAGGAGGCGGTGCGGGGGGGGGGCCCCCTGCTGTGTTTGTGCCGAATTCAGCCGTTGAAGAGGCCGAGCTGGAACGGGTGCGCGTGCTTTCGTTTTCGCCTCTATCGGTTCAGCGCGTTGCCTTAGGGCTCGATCACTCGCTGTGCGTCGGCTTGCGTGGCCAGCAGCCGCAGCTCTTCGCGTGGGGAAGGAACCGAGACAATGTGTTAGGCCTTGGCATCGACGTGAGGGAGCGAGTACACCCTGGTATCGTGTCTTTCTTCGTGAAGCAGCCCATCTTCGCTGTCTCGGCGGGGGCGGCGCACTCGCTGATCCTCGTAAAACGACCAACGGAGGGGGGGGGGAAGGTGTTTAGTGTTGGTCTTGGGACGGAAGGCCGCCTTGGGTATCCGAAGCGTGTCACTGCATCTTCAACTTCTGCAGCAGCAGCAGGAGCAGCGCCAACAGTGGAGTTCGAAGACGAAGAAAACGAGAGCTGGTTTGCTCCGAATCCCTTTCGCATTCGCTTCCCAGGGAGAGCCCGTATTGCTCGCATTTCTTGTGGTTCGGCACACAGCCTTGCGATTTCCGACGCAGGCGTCCTCTACGCATGGGGTCAGGGCTGTTATGGGGCATTAGGAGTAGGAGATACGAGCTGTAGATTTACACCCGTAGAGGTGAACCTCGCCAAAAAGGGTGCCTTCGTTACGCATGCAGCGGCAGGGGCAAAACACAGTCTCTGCTGCCTTCAGGATGGATCCTGTTGGGCATGGGGAGCTGGAGGTAAGAGGCCCCTCCTCCTCCCGTACGCTGCGAATTCTGCAAGCATACACTCCATCGCGGTATCCTCGGACCCTTTTGTGTCTTACAAGCGTCGTCGAGAGAGGGGCCCTCATCAGACAACCCTCGAGAGAGAGTCACCCATAGAATGTATATGTATATATTTATTTACAGACACTACATGTGCATGTGCGTATCCACACCATATATACACATATGTATATGTATATGGCGTGGATACGTACATGCACATGTAGAGTGCACATATAAAGATACACATATGTATATATGTGCTACGGATACGTACATGCACACGTAATGTCTATGTACATATGGTGTGGATGCTTCGGTTTTATTGCTTTTATTTGCTTGCTTCCCGCTCGGCATGGCATTCTCCTGCGTGCTGTCTTGCGATCTGCATGATGCGTCGCACAGCGAGCGGCCGCCTAGGCTTGGGCCATAACCGTGGAGCCCTTCTGCCTACGCTGATTGAATCTCTTCTGCAATTCCAAGTTGTATTCGTTGCTGCGGGAGAAAGTCACAGCGCAGCTCTCGACAGACGCGGCTGCGTGTACACTTGGGGAGGCGGACTGTTCTTCAGACTGGGGCATGGCGATGAGACCGACTGTCCAACTCCTCGATTAATCGAAAGCTTAGGGGGCACCCCCATCATGCAAGTGCGCGCAAATGCTGCTGTCTAAAGCCTGCCTCTTGGAAGGCCTCTTTTTTGCATGTATCTGCATGTCCATGGCTAGAGATTTGTGTGCAGCTCTCCCGACATATATGTATTCATATGCTTATCGGTCTCCCGCTCTCTATCCTTTGTGTGTGTGTGGCTTTCTATATTTGAGACTTTTGTGCATTAAACTAGCTACAGAGCTCCCCCTGCCCATGTACACCTATACATACATATGGGTCTATACAATCTAGATGTTTGTATGTCTGTCCCCGTTCGCCGATCTTTTTCTCATTCTATTCTTTGTCAGATGGCTCCCTCTGGTTTTTCTCTGTCTGTCTGTCTTTCTGTGTGAAGTATGCTTGTATATGTATGCATTTGTATGTGTATGTATGTAATTGTATGTATTTGTATATGTATGTATTTGTATGTGTATGTATGTAATTGTATTGTATATGCATGCATGTAATTGTATTGTATATGCATGCATGTAATTGTATTGTATATGCATGCATGTAATTGTATTGTATCTGCATGCATACAGTTGTATTTGTATTTGCCTGCATATAATTATACTGTATGTGCATGCATGTAATTGTATTGTATATGCATGCATACAGTTGTATTTGTATTTGCCTGCATATAATTGTACTGTATGTGCATGCATATAATTGTACTGTATATGCATGCATACAGTTGTATTTGTATTTGCCTGCATATAATTGTGCTGTATTTGCATGCATATAATTGTATTTGTATTTGCATGCATATAATTGTATTTGTATTTGCATGCATGTAATTGTACTGTATGTGCATGCATATAATTGTATTTGTATTTGCATGCATGTAATTGTATTTGCATTGGCATGTATCTGTATACACGTGTATGCATGTATGTGTGTATGTTGCTTGTCAGATAGCGTGCGGCACGTTTCATACGTTGGCTGTATCTTTGACGGGTGCGCTCTTTGCGTGGGGTTGCGGATTGGGGCTTGGACTCGGCTTGGGGGAGGACGGGATAGGGGGTGTATCGCCACAGCCGCGTCAGATTCCAGAAATATCTGCTCCCGTATTGCATGCAGCAGCTTCAGCGTATCATTCTGCAGCGGTAACAGTGCAGGGAGATGTGCTCATTTGGGGTGTGGGGGGGGCGAGTCGTTTGGGGACGGGCACGCAGGGGAATGAGGCAGTACCGGTGTTTATTGCTGATCTTCGAAACCGCGCATTTGTATCGGATCTTCGAGCACTGTTAGGCGTCCAGGTGAATGAGAGGGGTGGGGATGTCGTCGTTGCGACTACAGCAGCTGATGGTGGTGTTGGTGCAGCAGCAGCCTGGGGGGGAGCCTCTCTCGGCGTTTCAGGCTGGAGCATCAGTTTCGTGGCTTGTGGAGAGGCTCACACAGTGGCACTCACTGCGTCGGGAAGTCTCTGGGTGTGGGGTTCTAACGACAAGGGTCAACTAGGCATTGGGGAGGAGGAGACGGAAGATCAGCACGAGCCGTTTTGGCTGGACTGCTTCTCGCTTCCAGTGAAGCGAGTAGCCTGTGGAGCCGCGCACTGCCTCGTCGTAACTCAACACGGGAACGTTCTTTGCTGGGGAGACAACGCAGAAGGCCAATTAGGCCTTGGCAACACGCGACCTGCCTTCACGCCGCAGGGTGTATCTACACTTCGCAACGCCATCGACGTCTACGCTTGCGCGACGTACAGCGCATGCATCACTGCGGGGATCGGCGATGCCGATGCGCCTACTCAAGGAGCAGCGGGAGGAGGAATGACGGGAGTTCTTGTCGGAGCCTATCATGAAGAACTGCAACAAGCTGGATCTCTCTGGATGTGGGGTTCAGCAGAAAGCGGCAAACTTGGACTTGGTGAACACATTCTCGGCGGCGCCATTACCGTTCCTCACAGCGTTGCGCTGCCTCTTCCTGTTCAGAAGCTCGCACTGGGTATGTGTCTGTCATCCACGAAATTCCCCTACACACACTTTCTTCTTTCCGTCTGTCTTGTAGGCCTCAAAAAATGTACGACTCCATACTCCCCTCGCCATCCTTCCCCAGTAGTAGCCTGCACGACGCTCTCCATCGCATGTCTGATGCCCCTTCCTTTCTGTCTTGTGCTCTTCCTTTCCTCTCTCCTTCCTTCCTGTCCACTTCTTTTGGCTATGCGCCATTTCCTCCCTCCCCCCCCCTCTTCTTTCTGCTTTCTGCTCTTCCTTTTGTCCCCTTTCTTCCTGCCTCCCTCGTTCTCCCTCCCCATGCAAAGCTTCTCGACAAAAGTCGCCTCGAAAGCTCCTTGTTCGGAGGCCTTTACGGCTTGCGTTTGCCCCTCCCGTGTGAGCTTCAGGGCAGAGCCATGTCTTAGCGCTTACGACTAGAGGAAATTTATACGCCTGGGGAGCAGGATTTTATGGCCGTTTAGGATTAGGAACCTCGGCTAACATCTACACTCCAGCCGTAGTGACATTCCCAACGCCGATCAGGGTGTGTTTTGCCCGTCTTTAGCGTCCCTTGAGGAGGGCTGCATCTGCTGCTGGTGCTGCATCTGCTGCTGGTGCTGCATCTGCTGCTGGTGCTGCATCTGCTGCTGGTGCTGCGTCTGCTGCGTCTGCTGCTGGTGCTGGAGAAAAAAACAACTTCAAGGCAGCTGAGTGGGCAGAGAGCGTGGGAAGGTGGAGGTATAGACAACTTTTTCGCCAGAGGGCGGCAGTCCTGAAAAGGGAGAAGCTATTTTGAAACCTTTCTATTCCACGCAAATATCGAAGCAGAGGCTTTTCCTAGTCAAAGCTACCCTGTGCATACATATATACTAATGCCTCCTTTCCAGAAAAAATCCCTCCAACCGATGTTCTTTTTGGCTCCTGTCATCATTCAGTCTGTCTCTTTGCTCTTAATCGATCGCTTTCTCCCTTCTGCTTCACCTACTCCCTCTGCCTCACCTACTTCTTCCCTCACTGCCCCCCTCATTCCTTCCCTCCGTGCATGCATGCCTGCCGTTTCTTTGCAGATAAAGGAGATTGCAGCAGGCTCGATGCAGTCTCTATGCCTTACAGACGAGGGGGAGGTTTGGGTGTGGGGACGGAGGGAATGTTTATGTGCGACTCAGCACATTTTGACGCCAAAACTTTTCTTGCAGCTAGAGGGTCCTCAGGGAATCCCTCGAGTGCGATCGATTGCAGCATGCGGAGAGCACTGCCTCGTCGTTACGGATGATCGACAGGTATAGATTAGAAGTGCTTTAAAATCCTCTTTCCCATGAAAAGATCTTGTATACGAGGGGAAGCTCCTGAGGGGATTGGATAGGATAGGGGGGATGAGATAAAGGGGAAGGGGCCTCTTTCTGCCGTTCTGCTGCTGGATTGCGGCGGGAGAGTCGTGAAATAATATCAAGGGGGCGCTCTTGATATTATTTTGCAAGGACTGCGTGCGGTGTGTGTTGGGGAAGGCGGGAGGGAGGGAAGGAAGGAAGGGAGATAAACGTCTGGCAAGGGGGAAGGGAAAAGGGGAGGAGGGAGAGATACAGCTCTACGAGCAGAAAAGGAAGGAGAGCTCCTAGGGTTGTGAGGCTGGGGAAGAAGCTTTACTTTTATGTGTTGCATGCAAAAAAAGGCCTTTTACTGCCTCAACGTGTAGGGTGTTATGTGCACAGAGTGCGCATGCAGATGATGCTTTTGAACAGGGGGGGGATTCATCTGTCAGCGACTGCTGCTGCTGCTGCTCAGGCTGTGAAGCGCTTGAATCGTGTTGCGGAAAATCGGAAATCATGCTGATGCGTTTTTTGTGTCTAATACTGCTGCTGCTGCTGCTGCTGCTGCTGCTGCTTAGGTTTACGGATGGGGAGACAACACTTCGCTTCAAGCGTGTTGCGGTCCGAGGATGGCTAGACACCTCGACAGACCTGAACTAGTACAAAGCCTCCCTTTCCCTGCTGATCAAGTCTTCACAGGACCACAGCATTCCATCGTCAAACTCAGGTTTGGCAGCGCACTGAAAAAGATGCACAGAGACATATATATATACATACATACACATATGCATGCATATATATACGTATTCGCATGCAAATACATACATATACATATGCATGCATATATATACGTATTCGCATACAAATACATACATGTATACATATACATACATACACATGTGCATGCATATATATACGTATTTGCATACAAATACATACATATACATACATACACATATAGGTGCATATGCACAACATATACATGCATATATACGTATTTGCGCACAAATACATACATATATATATATATATACAAGTATATGCACAATTATATATACACAAGTATATATATATACATAAATAAAATGCACAAATGGCGTACACATATAAAATACACATGTACATATATATCTATACACTTAACGTGCCTAAATACACACACACACGCATACACACTGATATGTGTATCTACCCGCAAAGATGTATACACGAAAATATGCCTCTTCGTCCCCACGTAATGGGCTAGATGGGGGTGAGGTCGTGGATGCCTTGTCGGGCAGGGAGACAGTTTCCGTGGGGAAAATGTTTTGTGCCTTTTTTGTTTTAGAAATGGGGAGCTGTATAGCTGGGGATCTACTGAGGGAGGTCGTTTAGGAGTCGGTTGGCGTAGGAAGGAGTTGCAGCAGACACCAGCGCTCGTCTTGCCGCATTGGGCAGATCCTGGAGCGATCTCCTCAGCTGCAGGTGGAAATGCAGACTTTCAATTTACTGCCGAGGCTGCTGCAGGGCAGGGGGGAGGGCCTCTGCGGGAAGGAATTTATTTGGAACCAGTGAGTCAATTCGTCGTTATTTCCTCGCGCCTGTGTCTCTAGAGGCAACCAAGAGTCTTGCGCGGAGAGATGCCAGAAGAATGGGGGGAAGCCTTCAAGCACCAAGAATGGAAAAGGGATAATTGTAATACGGCTTCTAGATGGCGTGCAGCAGTATACGTATATATGTATGTGTACATGTATGTGTATATATATATGTATGTATATGTGTATGCATGTACATGCATATAAATGTATGTATGTATATGTGTATGTATGTATATGTATGTATATGTGTATGTATATGTATGTGTATGTATGTATATGTATGTATATGTGTATGTATATGTATGTGTATGTATGTATATTTCCAGAAAACATGTGTTATGTTGGTTTGTGTGCATGCTCTTGAAAAAAACCTCTGCCTTTATGCCCTGTGTGTGTTTGTGCGTGCGTGTTTTGTTTTATTTTTTAGGTCTTGAGGGAAGATCAAATTGAGGCATTTCTAGCGCACTTGACTTTCGCTGCCGGGGGCAGTGGTGTCGGATCTCCTTCGTGGCCTCATCTGCAAAATCTTGTGCAGCAAGAGGAGTTTGAAACCCGTCCGGAGTTTTTGAAGTCTCTGGAAGACGCGCTTGTCTCTGTTTTAGGGAGAGACATTGACGGGCTGCTGCAGCTGGGGGAGACAGAGCAAGAAATGAAGCAGCTGGAGTCACACTATCAAACGCTGGTAGGCATGTGTTGTTTCCACAAACAACAGGGTGTTTGCGGAAACTCTTCTTCTAACACGAAACGAAGTGGCCTCAAGGGCAGTGGGGGCGTCTTTTTACAGGATTTTAAAGCGAGCTTTTTGCAGGAGTGATAGTAGAGATAGAGGGGAGGGGGTATGAAATGCATCCTTTTGGATTCTAGACACGCTGCAGTATGGCGTGCAGTGCCTCCGCAAGGCCTCCTGCTTTTGGCATAAAGGCAGGCAGAGAGGCCAAGGATGAGTTGGGAAGGGATGCGAGGATTGGAAACGTTGTGGGGGAGAAAGGGGGAGAAAGGGGGGAGGGAGAGAAGAAAAACGTTGTGGGGGAGAAAGGGGGGAGGGAGAGAAGAAAAATGAGGGGGAGAAAGGGGGGAGGGAGAGAAAGCGACAAGCAGTAGGGGAAGAGCAGCAGCGATTAGACTGTTGTGTAACCCGTGCGAACAGTTGCAGTTTGTGTAGAGGTGGTACTTTTGTTCATATGGCTGCTGCATGCGCCATATGAGAAGTTTTGCTCTGTAGGCTGTCAGGAAACGCAGCAGAGTGTTTTGCAGCAAAGTAGTGTTATACATAGGAGTGGGGATGCCTGTGGAAGAACGATAACACAGGTAGAGGGGGAAGGGGGCTGGGGGGTTGGGTGTGATGGTGGTGTTTTTTTTTTTGTTTTTCTCCAGCTTATCGGCGTTGCGTCTCGTGCCCGTTGCGGACTGGCGAATGCTTCAGAGTCCGTTTGCATGCCCCCTGGAAAGGCCTTTTAATTGAGCGGCTGGCATAAAAATTTCCTTGTTGGGAAATATGGAGGAGGGGTGGGGGTTATGATGATGGCGATAGATGGGGGACGAAGAGGAGGGAGGAGAACGGGAGTGTTGGCTCTGAGTCTCAGAGCATTTTACGGAATTTGAAGCGTTTACGTATGTATGTATGCATATGCATATGTACTTATGTATGCACATGCATATGTGTATGTATTTATGTATGCACATGCATATGTGTATGTATGTATGCATATGCATGTGTGTATGTATGTACGCATATGCATGTGTGTACGTATGTATGCACATGCATATGTGTGTGTATGTATGCACACGCATATGTGTATGTATTTATGTATGCATATGCATATGTGTATGTATGTATGCATATAAATATGTTTTTATGTATGCATATGCATTTATGTATGCATATGCATATGTGTATGCATGTATGCATATAGATATATTTTGATGTATGCATATGCATATGTGTATGCATGTATGCATATAGATATATTTTCATGTATGCATATGCATATGTGTATGTGTGTATGCATATGCATATGTTTTTATGTATGCATATGAATATGTTTTTACGTATGCATATGTATTTATGTATGCATATGCATATGTATTTATGTATGCATACGCATATGTGTAAGTATCTATTTATGTACCTATTTATGTATGTATTTATGTATGCATACGCATATGTGTAAGTATCTATTTATGTACGTATTTATGTATGTATTTATGTATGTGTGTACAAAAATATATATATATATATAGGGTTGTATCTATGTGCATGTGTATATGCGTATGTATACGTATACGTATATGTGTATATATGCATATGTATGCAGCAACAAGACACCTGAGAAGCTGCAGAAGAAGCTCTCGGCGTTGCAGCCTCTGGCATTTATTCTTCAGCAGCAACCCGCATATCTCACGCGTCTCTTTTTTTCTGTAAAGACGAAGGCTGAGCGCGATTTAGTCGTCAGGATTACCCAGCAGGTATTTATTTTCTCGCAGATCGAGGATTTTATTGTTGCCGTCTCGATCTGCAAAAGAAGCCACTGCGATTGCGGAAGGGCCTTGCGGGGTGTCGCTTGCTCAGCCTTCCAACCCCCGATGCGTCTGTCTGTCTTTCAGGTGTACATGGAGCTGGAAGACAGACGCATTGGGGGATTGTTTTGCTGCTTGATGAGGGCAGTGGCGAAGCAGGAGGTAATGGAAGCTCCTAACCTCATGTCGTGCATGGACCCTGGTAGGCTGCAGAAAATTCGCTTCTCGGAGGCAGACATGCAGCGTCGAATGCCTCTCTCATGAAGCGCCATCGGGGGGGAGAATCGTTTTGTATCTGCGAGTGGGAGCTGCCTGCTAGAGCTATTGTTCAATGCTAGACGCTTTGCAGTAGGCAGGAGAGGGAGGCGGAAAGCCGCTGTTGTAGCAGTTTCTCTGCGTTTTTCGCCATGGCATTCGAGAGTGCCTCAGATACTGTTTGCTGCAAAGGCTGCTCACGGTTCGGGTGTATGTACACACAGGCACTTCCAATTTGGTCGAACTCGTTCGGATGTATGCCCTTCGCAACTCTTCGCTAACTCAACTTAGCAATTTGGTACTGGATCTTCAAAATCCCAAGTGCGTACACGTATCCTTATTCCATGCTGCTTTTGCTACTTCTTGGCTTCTGCTACTGCTTTTGCTACTGCTACTGCTCTTGCTACTTCTTTGCTCTTGCTGTTGCTACTGCTTTTGCTACTGCTTTTGCTGCTGCTACTATTCTTGCTACTGCTACTGCTTTTGCTGCTGCTACTATTCTTGCTACTGCTACTGCTCTTGCTACTGCTACTGCTCTTGCTTCTGCTTTTCCTCCTGCTACTGCTCCCGCTACTGCTCTTGCTTCTGCTTTTCCTCCTGCTACTGCTCTTGCTACTGCTACTGCTACTGCTCCCGCTACTGCTCTTGCTCCTGCTTTTGCTCCTGCTTTTGCTCCTGCTCTTACTCTTGCTGCTGCTCTTGCTCCTGCCTCTGCTACTTCTCTTGCTCTTACTCTTGCTACCACTTTTGCTCTTACTCTTTTGCTAGATGTTTCGGAGGTTGGGGAGGGGGGAAGATGCATGTCTGCTTAGGGCCCTATGAAGACGCGAGCAGGCACCCCTGTGAAACGCTGGCATGCGTTTGCAGTTCTTTGGCCTCGTTTCTTTCGCGGCAGATGGAAGAAGAGTTTCATTATTCTATAGAAGACATTCTGGCAAAGCACGGTGTGCTGTGAGCCTCCCTTTGAAGCTTTGAGGGGAGGGAGCCAGTTCGAAGTCTAGTGTGTTGTGATTCGAGCAGATGCTGCCTCCATGCCCTACCTAGGACTAGTGTATTTTAAACGGCTTTTGCTGTGGAGAGATGCATGCAAACAAGGCCAAGGCATTCCTCTTTTGCACATGGTGCACACACTGCTGCATCGGATTGGGGTGTATGTACATGCGCACACACGCCAGCTGCATGCAGCATTCCCTCTCCCTCTGGATCGTACATGCTGTGCAGGCCTCTCCAGAATAGAGGAAGCCTCCAAAGACTGGCAAGAGCATATCCGTCGCGACTTTCACAAAGGATTTGCGAATTTGAAGCAATTTCTCATTGCTGGCGTTGTGGGTGTAGTTCTGCAGCAGCCGCTGCCTTACTGCCTTCGCAGAATTCTGATGCAGACGTGTCAATTTGTGTATGAAAGAAGCTTCACCTTGGAACCAGAAATGCTGCAAATGGGAGTCGATTACTGCTACGCGATCCCCATTGTCAAGCTTTTCCTAAACGGTATAATGCATCCGATCCTCGCGAAATCCGAAGAATTCTGCCGTAAGAACATGCCTCACAAAAGACTCTCTCTGTCTCTCTCTGTTTCTCTGTCTCTCTCTGTCTGTCTCTGTCTCTCTGTGTTTCTCTCTGTCTGTCTCTCTCTTTGTGTTTCTCTCTCTCTGTGTTTCTCTCTCTGTCTCCCTCTGTTTCTCTGTCTCTCTGTCTCCCTCTGTCTCTCTCTTTGTGTTTCTCTCTCTCTGTGTTTCTCTCTGTCTGTCTCTCTCTTTGTGTTTCTCTCTCTCTGTGTTTCTCTCTCTGTCTCCCTCTGTCTCTCTGTCTCCCTCTGTCTCCCTCTCTCTCTCTGTGTTTCTCTCTCTCTGTGTTTCTCTCTCTGTCTCCCTCTGTTTCTCTGTCTCTCTATCTCCCCATCAAGACAGTTTCACTCGCAAAGAAAGACGTCTTGTGCATGCACACGAGGCCAAAAAAATTGCGCAAGTCTTTTTTCTGATCACTTGCAAAGCAGATTTAGGAAGCAGCCTGCCTGCGGGCTAACAGCAAAGACTGTTCGCGTGTTTTCGATTGCTCCTTGTCTTTTTCTTTCTTTGTTTCGCTCTCTCTCTCTCTCTCTGCGTGTTTCTCTCTGTCTCTCTCCTTCTTTCCTTCTCTTTTTCGTTCTCTTTTCTGAGCAGCGCGCAAGACAAGGGGGAGAAGGGGCCTTCTTTGCTGTTTGCTTTTTTCGCAGTTCGATCGGGATTGGAGTATCTGCCCGAATCTGTCTCCCGAAAGATGGAGCTTGCTGCTCTGGTGCTGGAACGGCTTTGCGCAGAAGACTATAGGGAGCTGCCTAATGCCTTCATGCTGCATCAGCTGCGATTCGATCTTTGGAATACGGCGGCTCAGATGCTGCGACAGCAAATGGAGATTGAGGATCAGCTGGATGTTGAGGTACTTTTGTATTGGCATTGTTGAAAACACACGCGCAGGCAGTCCCCTCTCTTCGCTTTCTCGGGCTGCTCTTACAGACTGTATTGACGGCAGAAACTCTCATCAGATACTCAGTCTGCCAGCTGTTCTTCCCGCTGCCTGCTCTGGCTGTTTTTGCGTCTGCTGCAGCTCACCATCGACCTTTTCGCATCGCATTATGATATCAAGGAGCACTATGTTACTTGGCATACCGACGATCTTTTGTGTAAGATTACCCAAAGCAACAGGGCAGGCCCCATCAGCAGGAGTATTTTCTCACTTTTTCGCAACGTAGATAACAGAGCTTCAAATTCTGATTCCGTTCTCCGCGAAAATGGAAGGGTGTTTATTTCTATTCGCGTCTCTCCGTGTATTTGTGTATGTATATCTATGTGTATATACATGCATATATATATTATACATACATATATATACATACGTTTGTATATACATACATATATATACGTATAGATATACATATAAACATATAGATATATTCATATGTCAAAAATCCATGTATCTATGTATATATACATGTACATGTATTTCACATGTATATATCTCCATGTAGGTATGTGTACTATATGTTGAAATCTATGTATGTTGATATATATTATGTGCATCTTATCTATATATGTATGTGTATGTATATTGTGTGTGTAGATCTATGTACCAATCTATCTCTCCATGTATGTGTGTGTGTGTGTCTGTTTGTTTTTTTGCACGCCTCAGCTCTCGTCAACATGTGCAAGAAATACGAATCGTACTTGAATCTCTCGGCGCATGACCCCATTGCAAAGATAGTCAGTGGCGGTTATTGCTGTTGCTGTTGCTGTTGCTGCTGCCTTGTTAGAGGCAGGAGGAGAGGGAGACGCTGTTGCTGTCGAGTTTCAAGCGCTGTAGCTTCGGCTAAGAAGAAGAGAGCTGCATGGCGAGAGAGAAGAGATGGCAGAAAGGAGGACAAATTGTCAAGCGTGGCTGCAAGTGTCTCTACTAAGCCTTTTGACCACAGTTTTGGGTGCTCAGTTTTGTTTTGAACAGCCTGGAATTTTTCTGACTGCTGCTGCTTCTGCTTAGAAATCTGCGCCTTTTTACATGTCTCAGGTACAAGCGGTAGGGGAAGGAGAAAGCCGCTCTCCACCATTTTCAACAGCCTTAATTAAGGAATGCCAAGCAGCAAAAACTTCGCAAAGCTTCAAAGTAGATCCCCGCTTTCTAATTACGTAAGCTGCGCATACTGGCCACCTCGTCACAGCAGGCAGCAGCCTTGTTGTAGCACCTCTCTCTCGAGTGTATGAGGTACAGCAACCAATGGGTGTCAATTTAATACTGCCCACCAAATCGAGCATGCCTGCAAAAAGGGAATTTTCCCCCTTTCGCTGCAGGCGTGTCTCACCGCGTCTGTTCTTACACACATATACATACATACCCATATGCAGATACACAAATATGTACACATATACAGACATACAGATATATACACGTATACACAGATAAATACATATATACACAGATATATACACATATACACAGAGGCTCACACACAGGCACAGACACCCCCCCGTTTTTCTTCAACAGAAGGATGCCAACTGCATGAAGGCAAGGGAGTTTGGTGGTTGCGTGTATGTGTGTTTCTTTAGAGAGAAGAACTTGGTGTACTGCAGTTTAACGCATGCCCCAGTGCCGCAGCGTCTGGCGCTTCGACAACGAGCGCAAACACAGGTGAATTGATCGACTGGCAAGGAGACAGGGTGGTTTTCCTGTTTCTGCAAGGGGCATAGTGTTGCTGCAGAAGGATGTTTGCAAAATGATGTTTCGATGAAAGAGTGCTGCAAATTGGTTTCTGCAAAATATTGGTGCAGAAGCGTTGATTTTGGCAAGAAGCACATGAGACACCTATGTATGTGTGTGCTATTATGTGCATTTTTCGTTCTGCGTGTATGCATGCACACGTATCTCTCTGCATGTCTATGAGCGTAGACACACTGCGATTTCTTTTGACGGCCGTGTGCAGCATCGATTTCTTAGGCCATAGCAGAGAGTGTTGAGGCGTGGTGCCTTGCTCCGTCTCGACGCATGACGCGGAGGAAGGTGAGGAGGGTGTTGTTGTTGGGGTGTATGTACGGTTGTATGTGTCTCCGCAGGACGGCCAGCGAGTGCTTGCTGTTTTGATTCGCTATGTGCCTCCTGATGCATGCGACTGCCGCATGCAGTTGGCAGACTGTCTCCGTCAGGGGCCACCTGTATCTGCAAGTTCTCTCGATCGCTTAGCCGCAGAGTTTTCAGCGATTGCCGAGCACTTTGCGAGCTTAGAAACTCCAGATTTTGTCAATGCGGCGCTGTTTGAGCGCGTGGCTTCGAGTCTGAATCGTGGCGCGCTTACCATGAAGGGGATTTCCGACACCGACTGCATGCGGTGGATAGCGGAGGGCCTGTTGGAGAGGAAGAAGCACAAGAAGTACCTCATGCAAGTACAGGTGAGGTTCTTGGAGTTGTTGTGTGAATAGCACCGCGAGGCTCTCTGTCTTTCGTTTCTCCTGGCGAGCAACCCTCTGCTCTCGGAAAGCGAAAAGTCTTTTTCGAGATTCTTCGACGCCATGAAAAAATTTTGGAGTTTGGGGCTTTGGCGATTTGCGGGCTCTGCATGCGCAGCGGCACTTGGAAGGAATTCAGAGTATGCGGAGGGAATATGAGATCAAGCTGCGAACACGTGTAGAGACGCTCAAAGCAGCGATTCACGCAGCAGATGTACTCGCCGTCGAGGAACCTATTGAAATCGCTGCACGGGTAAGGCAACTTGTTGCATCGAAGCGGTTGCCTCCTGTTATCCTCTCTCCACAAACAAAAGATTCTCTGCAAAACACCTGTGCTTCTCACGCTTTTGCGCGGGGGTGTGTGCCGTTCTGTTAGCCTTGCGGATGGTGGATGGTTTGGGGGGGTCTGCAAGCGGAAGCTGAATTCTCGCAGCGCATGCAACTGTCTGCCTTGTTTTGTCTAGCGCTTCAACTTCCCCTTGGCCTTCCCTTCCCTCCGCTGGAAGCAGCATGAGAAGAAACAAGAAACCCTTGCCGTGTCTTTGACCTTCAAGTACTCCGTTCTTTTGCAGCGCCAGGTATAGGCACTCACACGATGGCAGCCTATTGGGGGGGGAAGGGCGGCTTTTTGCATACTCGTGGACACATAGGCATCGCATACCATATGCATATATATATATGTGGATGTGTGTGTTAACGTATGCCTCCTCCCTTCTGCATCTATTCCTTGCGTCTGTGCGTTGTATGCCTCCATCATCATTTCTTGTGCATCCTGTCTTTTTATTACATTTTTGCTTTTCTTGTGTATCCTGTCACTTTTTTTACATTTTTGCTTCGCTTGTGCATCCTGTCTTTTTTACATTCTTGGGATGCTGCTGCATGTGGAGTTACCAGGGGTGGTGCATGCACTGCTCCTTGCACAGTTTGTCTTGCCATGTCGCGAATCCTTCATGCGCTTTTTCCTACGTAGGTGTGCAATTTGTCTGTCTGTCTCTATGCGTCGGTGCAGATAGTCCTGCGCGCGGCACGCTCTCTGCAGCCTGAAGTGCTTGTTGACACATATTTCACCTTCATGCTCCTCCCTCAGGAGGGTTGGCGTGTTACTATAACGCACCGCACTCCTAGGGTGGACAGACAGCTGGCGCAGCAGGATTTCACAGCAGAAGAGCTCCTAGTTCTCAAAAATGTCAACCCGAATACCACGGTCCCCCTCGCGAAAACGCCAGGGGAACCGGGGGGCCTCTTTGAGGTCAGTGCTCTGCACTTTGTACAGGCGCTACAAGAAATTCGATCCATGGCTTCAGCCTGAAAGCGTGCAAAAGGCCTTCAGTAACGCGTGGTGTGACCTCTCTTACGACGCAAAACGAGAAATAAGCGGAGTCAGGGGGCCGGCGCTAGTTGCCACTGACACTGCGGCATGCATGCAAAATCAGCAGCAACGAAACATGCGTGCTGTTTTCTTCCTAGCGACACCGAAGAAGGTGTTCAAAAAAAAGCTTTCACACGTGCCATGTATGCCCGCTACTTTTCGAGGGCTGCGTGCAGCAACTAGGCCAATAGGGCGAAAGAGGGAGGCTCCAGAATGCAGACACATGTGCACTGAAGACAAGTGTCTGTGTGGGCGAAGGCTTTTTGTACCTCATGGGCGTGCGTGGGCTGAAAAGTTTAAACAAGTGCACACGTCAGCAGAGGGCTGCTGCCCTGATGCGCTTTCTATGGGAGACAACGCTCCACAACAAAACCGGTTGCCAGATGCTGGTGTGTGTGTGTGTGTCTTTCACGGCATACGCACTTGCGGCATTACCCATGCCCCTCACACGTTCGTTCTGGCCGTTTCGAAACTTGTACGTGGGCAGGGGAGGTGTTCTGAGTATTTTCATCCTCCCCAAAGGGTAGCTGGGACAGCTAGCTTGGTACCTTGAAAAAAAGAGATCAGCCTGTGTGCATGCGCGCGAAGTCGGCCCAATAGACAAGACGCCGTGCACACTGGAAGAGCCAAACGTCTGAGCGATGGAGAGGGCCAACACGGGGGGGGAACTAGCTGCACAGCGCATATTAACACTCTCAGTAAACACGGGCGCCTCGTGCCGCATGCGAGCCTGTCGCACAATATGCAAAAAGGTTCATTCAAGTCGCGTCGTGCCCTCGAGCAATTCACGCCAAGGGGGATCCTCTGTTGAGGTCTCTTCAAATAGGCAGGCCGGTGTGCGGGCAACGGGATTGCGCCACTCGCGGGAGGCTACAGCAACCCTTTTCAGAGTTGTAGGCTCGAGAGTTTTGTAGCGTTTTAGCCAGTGCCAATAAGATCGTGGGAAATAAGCAATACAGGGGGACGCTTTGCAGGGGCAAGGCGCCCTTCGACAGTAGCCAGCGAATTTTCAACCCAGAGAAAAACGGGTGCTCTGGCGTATACCATGCAATATTTGGCGTTACGTGTGTACTATGGGTGCTCTACCTCCGGAGCTGCTTGTCGCCAAGCGATTCGAGCTTCCCCGTAAAGGAATTCACTTTTTCTGGGTTTGCGTAGTTTCTCTATGCTCGTGTAGGCAGGGTTCGGCCAGGGGAGTCTTCTTGCCCTCAAATTGGAGGTCTCAGGGTTATCAAGAGGAAAGAGTGAATCCTTCGGGAGGCACAAGGCATATATTTTTTTTTCACGAGGGCTTCATGCCCGGTAAACGTCGTGAAAGTTGACAGCTCCAAGAAGGCCGCCTCCTTACGGGAGGGGGGGAAGCGAAAGCCGGCAGAGCGGGGGTTCAGGGAACCTTTTTCTCACGCACGGAGGAGCACCCAAGTAAACTCGCCGCGTGCCTCTCGCTGTGCGAAGCGTCTGGCTGCTCCATGCCACCTCCAGCCTTCCTGAACGCAGGGGCGAGGCGGGAGGTGTATCGGCTTTGGCGAAAATGTGGGAACAGGAGAATGGGGCGCTCAGACCTGGAGCTCCATACTGCAGGAGAGCCTTTGCATATTCGGCGCAGGTAACACTGCCTAGAGGGCTTCGAAACGCTTTTTAGGGACGCTTAGGAGGATCCGAGCTCATCAATGACAGCTAACTATCAGCGCAGTGGCAGACCCTGGAGGCTTCCCCCGAAAGAGCCTGCATGCGCTTAGTTCGCGTCCGAGATCGCCCTTGCCGAAGGACATACGCTCAACTCGCTGTGCCGGCAGCGTTTAAACTCTTTAGCCCCGCATGCCCCCCACCAGCCTCCAACCTTCCTGATTCTTCGGGCACTTACATCCGAGAGAGGCTGCTCAGCAATGCAAATGAAGAATAAAGGAGTGCCCGTCCGCTCTCAAACATGGGTTGAAGCAGCCCGCGTACGCACACACCGACAGAAACCCTGGCTGGCTGCATGCGGAGGCGGTCATCAAGGTGAGGCGGCAAGGAAACTCTTCATAAGTCCGCGCGAGTCTTACTAAAAAAAGAGCTTCCATTAGAAATCGGTTTCAAATACATGTATCCAAGCATCTAAGTGTTTCACGCGAATACGCTAAACGGCGGGCTCGGGTGTACATACACCGCAGCCGACTCGAGCAGAAGCGCATGGACTACTGTGTCTATTGACAAAGAGCGCGAAAGCTCTGCAGGTTGAGGAGGTTTTTGTCTTGGAAAGAGCAGCGCTGGAGCGCTTGGAGGGGCCATCGCTGCAGCAGAAGACGCAAGCTGCACCTGCTGGTTGTTGGTGATACGCCATCATCGCCTAACAGCAGCAGCGAACCCCTGCTCGGCAGCTCTTCCCGCATCTCTTCGACTGAAGAGACAAAATGAGCTTTCTTTGGGAGCGCCTCCTCGCAGATCCTGCAGCTGCCGTGCAGGTGAGGCGAAACCTTCACCGACGCAGGTCCATTGGCAGTTGCGCAGTGTGTGCAATGCGATCGGGGATTTTGCTGTTTATCGTGTTGTGCACTCTTCAGGACCGAGCAAGCATCATTCTTGGAGTGCCCGTCCCTTTCGTGGCGTGTGTCTTGCTCCTCGTTGCGGCATACGCGGCTCTTGCTGCCGCAGGCCTGAGAAGTAACTACACCGCGCCATCGACTTGAATAGCAGAGCCGGGTGCCCTTGGGGTAGAGAACGCGCGAAAGCATGTGTGATTTCTGTGGAATATTTATCTCTGAGGGGCCTTGCAATGTGCTGTCTATTTCGGCTATACCTCCGAGTCCATGCATTCTCATATTGGTACATAGAAGCCCATGTCTTTCGCTTCTCGCAACCTCCCGTATCCTCCCGTCCAGAGGTGTATACTGGTCCTTTTACAGAGAATTCTGTATGTGCATATATACGCAGTCTTCTAGGATTCGATTTTGCGGGGATATCTAGGGCACTCGTCGCTTCTTGTTCTGGTTCTGTGTAGCCTTGTGCTGTGTACGTACATATGCTGAGCACAGCTATGTGCATCTTGATGTATGCATTCATATATATATCTATACGTATATGTGTGGACAGCTAGATCACCAGACGCAACGAATGTGTTAAGCCAATAGCTGGATAGATTTTGAGACATGCGCGCACACGCGCATGTCTAGGATTCCCCCTCTGCACATGAAACCCTCTGTTCGCTTGGCTGCATGCCTTGTTGCGACTTTCAGTCTTGCAGGGAGTGCGCGTGGGGTCTGCCTTAAGACTTGCCTCGCGGCCGTGCATGCAGGTAGCCATCTTGGGGCCCAGTGGTGCTGGCAAAACGTGCTGTCTCCTCGCGCTTCGGAATGGAAAAACGGAGTCTACTGTTCCCTCACTAGCGGTCAGCTGGCAAGCCCGTGCCAGACGTAGCGAGGGTTTTCGGCGTGAGAAAAGGGCATGCACACGGTGTCAGCGAGTGGCTCGATCGACAGGCGCAGTGGAAGCCATGCGGCCGACGCAGTTTCTGCCTTCCCACGGCAAGAGCTGGCTCAGCCTTTGTGTTTCCAGCTCTGTGGGAGTGCATGTTGTATGCGCATGGGTTGCAATGCGAATGCGCAGGAAAACCGTTGCGACTTGACGCTCAGAAGCGTGGCTTCTGCGGCTGCTGCAGCGCCGAAGGACGAAGGTGAGGCTCCCTTGGCCTCTTCGCAAGACGAGATCGTCGTTCGGATTGTTGACTCTCCTGGGAGCCAAAGACTGAGGCGCCAAGCGATCGCGAACGCAGCGGCCTCTTCGCTCATAGTCTTCATCGTAGATGCCGCAGACAAGCCTTCCCTCAAACAAGCAGCTGAGTCAGTGGAGAAAAGCTGCTGCTCTAGCCTTCGGGGGGAGGGACAGGCAGGAGGAGGCAGACGCTGCACGCATCCAGGGGTAGATCTCTGCAGCGGTAGAAAGCGAAGCGCAAGCTCTCTCTCTCAACGTGCCAAGGGCTTGCTGCGTGTGAAGACTGAAGCGTCATATGAGCGAATGCATCTGCAGATTCCTCTTTGAGCTGTTTTGCAACCCCACGATCTACTCCGCAAAGACTCCCCTTTTGCTGGTAGCCAACAAAAGAGACAGGCCAGAAGCTCGTGGACTGCAGGCAATCATAGAGGACGTGGAAAGAGAAATGTGAGCCGCTGCAAAAAGCTCCTTAAAAGGTAGAGCTACTAGCACCGTCGAGGGGGCTGTGGAAAGGGTAGGCACTTCTCTCGATGCGCCAAGCCATTTCGCGCAAGCTTTCGCGCATCCCGAGCAAAAAGGCGAATCGCCAGATCGAGCGCGTACCTCGGGCAGCTAGCTAGCTACATGCGGAGAAACTAGCCGGCTCTCCAGCGGTCTCCTCCCGTTGCTGTCGAAGAGGCAGTACTCCCCAGAGAGACGCCGCTGCTGCTGCCTTTCTGCTAGCTTCCTTAGCGGAGAACTCGGCAGGCTGCACAGCTAGCTAGCTAGCGCCGGCTTCCGACGGCGCGCCGTCCAGCTAGCTAAGAGCGCCTCCGTGTGCGCAGCTCGCCTGTTGGTCTGTCTGTACATTCTCGCAGAGAACGCTGTCGCGTGTCGCGACAGGCGGCTCTTGAGGCGGAGGATGTTGCCGCCAGCTTCATTGGCGCAGAAGGGCGCCGCTTCCTCCTAGAAGATGCTCCCTGCCCACTGGTTAGACATTGAGACAAAACAAGTTCAAGAGTGAACCTTTCGGAATTAAGAGGTGTTCGTCTAGGGCTGGAAGTTCATGAAACTGCGGTCGTTTGATTATTTCGCGCGGCTTCTGAGCCTCTTCTGCTTTCTTCCTGCATGCTTTGTTGGCGTGATCCAATCTGTGTGCCTGCATATGCAGCTTGCTACGAAATCCTTCTTCCCGTATTATCGTGACTGCTGCCCTTTCTTCGGCTGCGTGTGCTCTCCTGCAGACGGTATGCTCTGCCGCTGTCGCGACAGGGGACTTGTCATTGATTCCCAGCTTCATCATAAACCACGCCACGTAGGGGGAAGCCTGACTCTAAAGGGTTAGGCAGCGTGTGCGTCCTGTAGAGATTCGCCAGCCTCATCCAGCCTTTGACGCATTTTAAGAAAAAATGCGGGAGGAGCACTTGTGAGAGGCTACAGGCGGAGGCAAGGAAGGCTTCTCTCTGCTTTTACGCAATCCTGAAAATACATACCAGGGGCCTCATTGTGCCCCTCGAGAAAGGATATCCTTTCAAAGTCTGGGTTTGGCGTTACTACCGGCCAGAACTTAGCTGCGAAAAAGGCAACGAAAAGTTTTCCTCCTTGCTTGCCTTTCGGGGGGAGTCTCCTGCGAAAACGCAGTCCAGGTCTGACGCTGCATTTGCTGCTGGCATACGCACTGTAGGCTCGAGTGTTCGTGGAGGCAAAGGCTGGCTGGATAGTTGCACTCAATAAGGCTGAGACAAGGGCCACCTACGCGGAGCGAAATATAGTTTATATGGATCAATAATGCTTTGCTGGTCGCTTCCGGATGAGAAACTTATTATGGTGTAGGGATAATCACGTTCGCTTTGCATGCGAGAGGTCTTGGGGGCAGCCGCTCCTTCCCGCCGATTTTTGTCAAAGAGTCTACAAAAGAAGCAACACGGACAGTCACGTAGCAGAAGCAAAGATTCGTTAGGGGAGGGGGTGTTGGCTTCTGTTCTTCTGATTAGAACATCGTGTGCCTTGGCTCTTCAAAGAGGATGAGTCGTCCTCGACTGTTGGCTTGCACCCTCAAACGCCGCCTTGGCAACTGGTGAGTGTTTGTGCTACCCGTTTCTGTGTAGTAGAGTGTGCTCTATGAGCTTACCACCAATTAAGTCGTGGCACTGAATCGAACAAACGCTCGCCTAATGCATTAAAAGTAGGTGTTGGCAAAAGTGTGGTGTGCGTCTCCCAGCTCAAGTTGCATGCAAGGGCATTCGCGCGAAACAAATGTAAACTGTGCATATGCAGTGTTGATGTTGCCCGCTGTACCCGACTAGGCCCCCCCCCGCTTCTCTTCTGAGCTGCGTGTTATTTTATACCTCCGGTGCAGAGGAAAAGATTTGTGCGTGTGACTATGAAGGAACCTGTGTGTGTGGGAGTTCAACGCGGTAGCCAGGCAGGTGCCCCCTACACGATGTTCCCCAGAAGGCAGGCAGCCTGCACACGATTAGGGGGGATAGTACGTCGGTAGAATGAAGCCACCGAATGTGACCTCCTTCGTTTTTAGCCCTCTTTATCGCCTCTAGCGCATGGGACCACGGAATAACCGAAGAACCAAGATTCCATCAACCTGCGTGCAGGCTGCGAAATATTTCAATTTGTGTGGGAGGCGCACCGTAAACTTAGATTTACAGCCTGCCTGCTGGCCTTGCAGCTGCCCGAATAGGCGGAGCTCACAATCCAAGCACGCGCCTTGCACTGTAAAAGCGATTTCATCTCTGCCACATGTCTGGGCACGAGGAATGCCACTGAGAAGGCGTTCGGGGAGCACTCTCGCATTTTGAAAACTTTTCTCCGGATGCAGGGCGCATGACGCGCAGTGATAAAACAAGAAGATGAACGCAAAATTACGCTCAAATGCACAATGCAACTTGTACTACAGCGCTACGGTCAAGGGGATGCGACGAACTTTTCTGAAAGGGGCACACGTTAACGCTGCAGCTAATGACGCTAGGAGGGTTGTGCAGGTTGCTTCGAGCTTTACGCCGCTTCTGGCACCTTATTTTCAAGTTTAAAGGCTTTCCCCCCTGCCGAGGTGCTTGAGGTGTTGGGGTCCGCGGGGCAGAGAGCGATGACAGAAAGCAGCCAAAAAGAAAACACTTGACAAACGCTTCTAAAAAATACAGGCTTCGTCAAAAAATGTACTCTCGAAGATCCCGACAGCGCGCGCTAGAACCGCCTTTCCAGCTTCTAAAGAAGGCTCTGCAGACACACGAGACGCCTCTTCAAAGCTGGTAGAGCCTTCTGGTCACGATCATGGTATCATTGGCAAATGTAGAAATATCCCCCTTTCTGCTCACAGGGCCTCTGCTCAAGTGTTGGATTGCGCGCAGTAGCCCACCCAGCCTCGTGGTCTTCTATCAGTGAATATTCCATCCCTGCGCCTGCTCGCGTACGAGTAGATTATGAGCGCTTCGTTACGCAATGAAACTTGGAATAGGATTTCGCGTTGTCCGTCCTATTTCACGGCTGTTGCCATCGTTATTTTCATAGTGCGTCGAAGGCACCAATCCCCCGTCTGAACTCCAAAGTTAAGCTACGCAAGGCCCGATTAGCACTGCTACGGGAGATTCCGCTGGAATTTCTCTGGGTGATTACGGCCTTTATTGTCAAGGCGCCAGAGAACAGCACACCAAGTTCAAACAGAACCTCCCACCAACCCCCAAGCTCCCCCGCAAGTTACCAACACTCTGCCTAGCTTGTTGGCAGCTACCAATGTGACGCTACTGACGTTTCACGCAAATCGATGCAACAGGTGCAAACAGCAGAAAAGACACTATCTGACGGGGGCTAGTGGCTACAAAGGAGGCAGGGGACGAGCTGACAACACCCCCTGCCTGCACGCTTCGCTGCACGGATTAACATTGTTATGGAGTGCTACATATTACTTCCCGCGATTTTCATGCGGTTCTGTGGAGAGGGAGGGACCCTATATATTCGGAAATCCTCGGCGGCAGCCGCAGAGTCTAGTGCTCATGACGCAGGTAGAGAAAATGTGCCCCGACACATGAACTACGCACACATACACATGGAAATATACATGAACATGCGTACACCAGCAGTCAAGGGCGCTTCGCGTGGAGATTGTTCTTGTATTGCGCCGTGCAGGGACGTGTTATAGCCGTGGGTTGTTACGGTCAGGTGCTCTAAGACTAGTAGTGTCGCTGGTTCATTTGAAGCGGCACCTCATTCTGCTACATCTGCTACCGGATTTCGCGGGTGGATGGCAGACGCTGGGGGCGTTTGCCATCCACCCGTGCCAGCCTCGCGAAAACGTCCATTTTGCAGTGTAGATACACTGGGAGCCGTCCAGATTTTCTCAGTAAACACAATGCAGTTAAACAGGCGTTTTGAACAGCAATGGGCCCCCTGGGGGTCTCCGATGCTAATGGCTCTTTTCAGAAGCCCTGGCTACATAAAAGTCGCCCCCAATAAAACCCCGAATGAGAGGCTCTAGGGGAATGTGCGTAGGAATGGGGAAGCCTGGCACTGTCTCTCGGCCCCCTTCTCGTCTTTTTCAGTCCTGTGAGGCAATGTATATAGCTGTATAGCGTTTGTCGAACTATATTCACATTGGGAGGAAGAAGCGATAGGGATACATAGCGGAAACGTACAAGAATGCATGCATGCAGAGCTCTTTCAGACTGCAGCATCAACTAAGCACAAAGACTAACATCTAAACGACCGCACAGGAACGTACGCCTGTGATGCACGCACACAGCGATGCATTCCTACAAGGCAGCTAGCTACTGCCTGGAGGAAAGAAGACAACACACACTTTGTGTAGCTCTACTATCCCTGCCTGCGGTGCACTGACTGATGCCTTCTCTGTCTATTTTTCCTTCTTCCTTAATATGGCCTACGCCACCTGTCTTGTCGTCCATTTGCGCCGTTGCTCTGAATCTGTACTTCATCGTTGGTTTGTTACTTGGCTTGCTTCGCCGCACCGTCGCTGCTGCTGGTGCAACCTGTCAGCTGGGAGACGACAGCCTCTCTGTATTCACTGCTCAAAGCGCATTCTTTTTTGGCGGAAAAGCGACGAACCCAGCGCACACACTGCGGAAGATAGAACCCGATGTACATCTGCAGCAAACCAGTAGGTACAGCCATCCAGGCCTCCTCGAGATTCCTGGATACGGCACGAATAATAAGCGACGCTGCCACGTCAACGTCCAGCCCTGCATGCATACAAGCACACCCACCCGTGCCGTAACGCCTCGCGGAAGTGCGGTGCAGCAAAGACAAAGGTGCATCAACATTTGCATGCGAGCACGCATGAACAGGATGCAGGAAAGAGAGAAAGGGGATGGTAGAGAGAGGAAAGAAGGTACAGAGAGGGTGGAGCTCGACAGGGCCTTAAGTATGACTTTCACTACATGTGCCGCAAGAAGCATACATGCCTGCACATGCACGTGCCTACATTGTTACCCCATCTACGAAAAAAGCATAATAACGGAGAAGAGCGAGCTGTACATACACCGCGGCGGCTGCCTCAAACAGAGATATCTATCTGCAAGACCTGGAGGACGGCGAGATCCGAAAATGTGGGCGTGCAGGGGATGAATTACCTTTTTGATGCCACTCTACGCGCGCATCTCGGCTGCAGGAGGCATCGACCAGGGTATCCGAAATGTTGCGGTGAATATCGGTGTAAATATAGCCGGGGTGTATCGACGTTATGATCACCCCCTTCGAGCCGCAGCCACGCAGGTCTTCTGGAGCACACACCCATGAACAGAACGCACCAAGGCGCAGTAGAGGAGATGGCGTGCAGGAAAGACATGCATGATTAGGCAGGAAGAGAGGCTGTTTGCCTGTAGCGACTCGCGAGATCGAGGAGGAGGAGGTGTCGCAGGAATGAGCGCGTTAAGAAGCAGAGGTGTGGGGGCCGTTAAAGAGAGCTCGGGGAGACGCATACGCCGAAGAAGGTTTGCATAGGAGAGCAGCGCCACCTTGCTAGTCGCGTAGGCATTGAATCCACCAAAGTTGAAATACGCTGGCAGAGACAGAAGCAAAAAGAGGAAGCGACGTCTGTGGCAGAGCAGCCGGAGGTTCAAGTGTATTGCAAAGGTCGTTGAGCGGCCACACATGCCCCAACGGGGTGAAGAAGATTGATTCCACGCATGCATGCACGGGAAATAAGGGGGAAAAGTTGGTGGGGGGGAAGGGGATCATGGCTAGAGGCTGCAGCGCTATTGTTTCCTTAGTGCCATCTGTGCAATTTGAAACGCCACGCTGAGAGACTCCCTCAAGCGATCTGGTGATGATACCCGAGGATGAATTGGTGAAAACAATGTGGCCTTGGTCTCTGGCTCGCATGTGGGGAAGAATCATATTCGTCAGCTTTACAACAGAGAGGAAATTTGCATCCATGATCTCGGCAAATGTCTCCGTTGGTGGCAAGCATCCGATCGCTAGGCGGCCTGGAGGCATGCAGACACGCAGTATCGGCAGCGAGATGGAGATCTAAGAACTGTGCATGGGGAAATCGAGACGCTTAAAGAATATTCAATGAGGCATTTGCGCGAGGCAGCAGACTTGCAGGCAGAGAGCAGCTGGGGTAGGGGGGGACGACAGGGAGGTGGAGCGTGCGTAGGGATCTCTGAAACGTGTGTGTTTTTCTTATGGCGATTTAGTTCGAGACAGAAGAAACACTTGCAAGCGTGAGAAGCGGCAAGCAATTTAGTTCGAGACAGAAGAAACACTTGCAAGCGTGAGAAGCGGCAAGCAATTTAGTTCGAGACAGAAGAAACACTTGCAGGCGTGAGAAGCGGCAAGCGATTTAGTTCGAGACAGAAGAAACACTTGCAAGCGTGAGAGGCGGCAAGCGATTTAGTTCAAGACAGAAGAAACATTTGCAAGCGTGAGAGGCGGCAAGCGATTTAGTTCAAGACAGAAGAAACACTTGCAAGCGTGAGAAGCGGCAAGCGATTTAGTTCGAGACAGAAGAAACATTTGCAAGCGTGAGAGGCGGCAAGCGATTTAGTTCGAGACAGGAGAAACATTTGCAAGCGTGAGAGGCGGCAAGCGATTTAGTTCGAGACAGAAGAAACACTTGCAAGCGTGAGAAGCGGCAAGCAATTTAGTTCGAGACAGAAGAAACACTTGCAAGCGTGAGAAGCGGCAAGCGATTTAGTTCGAGACAGAAGAAACACTTGCAAGCGTGAGAAGCGGCAAGCGATTTAGTTCGAGACAGAAGAAACATTTGCAAGCGTGAGAGGCGGCAAGCGATTTAGTTCGAGACAGGAGAAACACTTGCAAGCGTGAGAGGCGGCAAGCGATTTAGTTCGAGACAGAAGAAACACTTGCAAGCGTGAGAGGCAGCACACTGCTATATGGCATGTTGGAGCTGGCCTAGAAGGGCGGCAAGAAACACAAACAACCTCGCATGTGTATTTCAAAATACAAAAGATTAAGCCAAGACTAGTTCCTGTGTGGAGTGAGTACCGGCGTTATTGAACAGTATGTCGACGCCTCCTCTCCAGTGGACTGCCTTGTGAATAGTTTCTTCCCAAGCCTCCTGCATCTCGGGAGCGTCGTCAGCTCCCCTGCCCTGTACTCGGATGCCTTTGGAAAGATCTAGAGGAAGCAGCAGGATATCCTCTTCCTTCATTCGTCCCCCCTGGGAGTGAGAGAACGCTAGGATCGCGTTTCGAGCCGTCTCCAGACGGGCAAGCGATCTCCCCGTTATGATTAAACCCTTTAAATCGCGAAGAGAGAGCTGCTTGCAGATTGCCAAGCCTATGCCGGTGCTGCCGCCTGCGCGCACAGAGCAGAGGGGTGAGGTGTCGCTACAGCGCGCGATGGGCAGTTCAGAACGGAGTCAGGTGGGGAGGGGGGAAAGGCGCTAGAAAAGGGGGAGGAAGGCGGGGAACTGAAAGCGCCAGGGCATGCGACGGAGGCTGACGTTGTCTCGCGCACACCTGTCACCCATACGATGCGTCCTTTGAATTTCTTTGGGTTCTCCTCGACTGCCCATGTGAAGAAGTCGGAATTTCTCAGCAGCAGAGGCGCACAGGTTACCCAGAGAATGCCAGGCAGATAGGCAGCCGCGGAAACTACGCAAGCAAAAGCTCCCATGAGCCAGAAGAGAGGCCTTGTGACGAGGCGGGTGATATCGGACTTGATGGGTTCCCAGCTGTCTTGGTAGGAGGCGGATCGAAGCATCTTTGCAGGGGTGGCGCAGCTTAGGGAGTGCATCAGGTGGGAAACTCTGCGACGAAGAAAATAGAGGGCTTCCTTTGCGTCTGCCATGAGGCACTTGCCGTTGAAGTCTTTCCCCCTGAAGAGCCTGGAGCTGGCACCGCCACTGCAGCTGTCGGTGTGGGTGTTTCCGTTGGCGTTCGTGTTGGTGTTCGTGTTGGTGCTAACGCTGTTGTTGCTGCTGGAATTTTGCCCAGTGGAAGCCCTTGTGGCAGTTTGGGCTTCCCCACCGTGTGCCATGCTGCCTGGTGCTCGTCGTAACAAGCTGGTGCATAGGATACTAATGGCGTTGGAGCAGGGAAGCACACTATCTTCTGCGGGGAAAGGAACGCTGAACACCGCCTTTGCTTCCGAAATGGGCGAATTTAAAGGTAATTCGCGAAAGAAAAGACGATAGACCGCGAGCAGAAGGATTAACGAAGGAGCTGAGTGCCGTGGAAGCTTGACAGACGTATATAGTGTGCGTGTGTGTGTGTGCTCCGTGAGTGTATATCCCTATATGTACAAACACTTCGAAATAAGCGGTCTGCGCGGGTTTAACGCTTTACACAGAATCCTTCCTTACACTAGTGCAGAAGAACGCCGAAAGGAAGCGCGAACATACCACGCATCTGCATCGAATGCAAGTACACCAGGAGGCAGACAGACAGACAGACAGACACTGCAGCAGCAGCCTAGCTGCGTTCATATCCGCCGCTGCTGCCGCGGCAGCAACAACGCTGCTTGAACTTGATGAACGCAGGAGGCGCCTCGAGTCAGTAGAACGAGGGATTTTGACTTAAACAGCTTTCTTTGCGAAATCTACCTTCATTTTACTCCTAATCACCCCCTCTTTCTGCCCGGGTGCCCTCTCTGATGCCCGAGCAGCCTTCTTCCCTCCTGGTCGTCCGTCCCGCGAGGGAGGGAGGGAAGGGGGTTTATCATCTATGTACAGACACTGTCATTTAGCGCCTCCTATTTGAACTCCGGGGCTTTTTTCCAGTATTATTTCATCCTTTCCCCGACGCCTGACCCCTCGCCTCTCCGCTGTGGAGCGCCGTCCAACGCCTCTCCCTCCACATCCGTCCAACCCCTTCTCCATCTCTGCAAGAGGGTCGGCTGCACCTGCACCCTCCAGCCATCGCTGGCTCTCTGCCTTTTTAACTCTCTCGATATATATATATATATAAATACATATATATATCTCTCTCCATTGTCTCGCGCGAACCAGCATCCTGTTTGACTGGCAGCCTCCTTGTCAATGCCCGGGAGCGTTCTCGGGGGGGGCCCCTGGTGTAACTCCTGCAGACTCCCACTTATAGTTTTCCGCCGTCTCTTAGCCTTGGCCCTTGCCTCCCCGTAGGCTACGATCCGTTGCAGCCGCCTGTGGAGGCTGAACGCGCAGCAGCAGATGGCGCTGCAAGCTGCTGCTGCTGCTTTCTCGCCCTCCACAGGCACAGCTCCCGCCACCGCCCCTCCAGCCGAAGGGGCCCCTTGCTTCCCCTTCACCACGAACCAACCAGGCAGTCTCCGTCTCCTGGAGTCGCTGCAGCAGCTCGGAACCTTGAGACGGTTGGAGCTCCCTCAAGGGAGTCTCCAATCGAACCCGAAGGGGGCTCTGCCCCCCTCCACGGCTCGCATGAAAAGCGAAGGCGGAGCCGCCCTTCCCTCCACAAAGCTGCTAAGCTCTCGCCATGCAAGAAAGCCTGCAGTTCTTGGGCATCGTCGCGCAGCGGCAGCGACAGCGACAGCGACAGCGGCGCCTTCCCACCGCTCTCCGCATCAAGCGTTCTCGGGGTGTCTGTCCTCCGCAGAACGGCCTGCTGCCGCCGCTGCTTCCCATAGCCCCCTATGCGCGGGTTCCTCCCCTCTAGAAGCTGCTGCCTGCCTGCGAAATCCCTGCAGCGGCGAAGCAGCAGAAGTCGCTCTGCTGGTGGAAGGCAGCGAGCAGCTCGCGCTGACGCAGCAGGAGGCCATTGCGAAGTATATCCGCCTGCTGAATTTGACGTCTTGTGCTTCCTTTCACTGGGATCTGCTGTATGCAGGGGATCGACTGCGGGAAGAAAGGGAACGGGGGCCCCCTTTGCTAGGGGCCCCCAAAGAGGGGTCTGTAGGCACTCCTCTTGGAGGCAGCGAGGCAGGGAGGCGCGCAGCCGTCGTGGATATCATCATGAGCTACGCTGCCGACTTGCAACGCTGCTTTGGGGGAGCTGCATGCGATGTCGCCCGGGTGTCTGTACAGCTCGCTGTCTCGATTTTAGATCGGTCGGGTTTACTCCGAAAAGCAAAGAAGGACCCCCAGGCAGTCCGTTGCTGCGCCGCATTTTGTTTGTCTCTGGCCCTTCAGCATGAGGCTCCTAATAGCATGGCGTTAGAGGGAAAGCTGAAAAAGCTGCTGCTTCTAGAGCGGCTAGTCCCCGAATCCTTTGGAGTTTCCTTCGGCGAGCTGCAGAGGCAAGTGCTCGACTGCCTCCATTGCCGAGTGGCAGCACCCCTCCCCATTGATTTCGCCTCCTACTTGCTCTACGAAACTGCGGCGTTTGGAGGGGCCCCCGGGGGCCCCTCCGCGTCTACCGTAGAGCTTGTTTGCTATCTTCTGGACTGCTTTTCCCTTACTCCGGAGGCAGCCGTAACTCCCGCCTCATTGGCTGCGGCTGCAGCTGTAGAGCTGGCGAGGCGTATCGCCTACGCAGACAGGGAGGCTCCCATAGGGGGGGGGGGGGCCTACGGACAGGAGATTGAAGGCTACAGCAAACAGCAGCTAAGAGCGACTCTTAAGACAATTCATTCATTTTTAACGACGAAGGCTGCAAAATACCCTGGACTGAAGAGGCTCCACGAAAAAGGCTGGGCTGCTGTGAACTGGCAGCTGCCGCACAGCTAGGAAGGCCCTTCTACAGGGGGAAGGGGAAGGAGGGCGTTTTCTGCAACCGTACATACATCTGTGCACTTGGTTCATGATGGACGTGCAGTTTATTTATATACATGAATATGCGTATATATATATTCATTTATGCATGCATAAATATCCGCTGTGTGTGCATTGATGTGCATTCATGGATACGCCTCCAGACTTGTGCTTTTTTTGTGTCATCATGTGGTTGCTATAAACACATGTGCGCATCTACCCACACTCCAGCCGAACAATGTCTGAAAGTTGTTCCCTGGCCCCTTCCGTAGAACGTTTGCTTTTGTCTTGTTGCATAAACCATTTCCGTCATGTTGTCTCTATCGAAGCGCCTTCTTTTTACTTCAATTTTTTCCATTTCTGCTTCCAACCGGGACTGTACTAATCGCATTGCGCGCTGCTTTTTGCGTTCTAAAATCGGCACAGGGCACCGCGAGAGGAAAGCGGTCCCGGCGCGGGTGTCTTTGCCATTTTAAAAAGGAATATTTAGCCAGGATCTTAGCGTAGCAGAATGGCACATGCACAGGCAGGCGATGGCTAGCCAGAGTGGTGCTTGCACTGCGTGGGTTCGTGATAAGGCTCTCTCTCAACTGCCCCAGTGCGGTTGAAGCTGTCTGCTGCTCGATGAACGCACATGCCTATCGCCGCCTTGAGCGCACTTTTAGTGTCATTTCGACCCACGGGCCCCCCCAAGGGAGAGCCGGCGCATGCTGCTTCGTCTGCCTTAGGCCGTCATCTCATGATAGAAGCCCTTTGTTCGTCAGTCTTTGCACCTAAAATTTATGCGCTCTGCCGCATATGTACGTTGGCATGCCCTGTGTGTGGGCATATATATATATATATATATATATATATATATTTGCAAGCCTTTACTGCACGGAGTGCCCCCCAGAAGTAGATGCACCGAGTGTGCAAGATAGGAGGCTGCATGTGCGATGCGAATATGGCTTACTACTCTTTGTCGTGCTCCCGCTGCAGAGGAGGTGAAGTCAGAATTCAGGGTGCCAGCTGCGCCGCTTGAGCACTTCATCCGCGCGTCTTTCCTTCCACAAGTAGCCTTTGCTGACCTTTCTCTATAAGGCCGGGACTGACTCCTGCCCCCATTCTAGCAAGGGCACAAACGAACAGCGAAAAAGGCGTAAGCCACCGAAGAGGGAACAACACGATTTAGTGCATGCAGACACCTCGGTTGTCGTGTGCGCATCTCGGAGGCGAGAGGGACAGCGGGAATGAGCCCAGCGCAATGGCAGAAAACGAGCCAGTGCGAGATCGGATGCAAGAAGAGTTTATCTATGACCTACATATATTTTTTATATACATATGTATACATGTATGTACATCATCTGGATCCTACGCGTGACTTGCCTTGCGGTTTGCTGGCTGCCCCCTTTGCGCGCTGGTATATTGAGTGCAACGCAGCAGAAAATTTCGTTTAGGATGTCTAAGCAGAAGAGAGAGTGCCACCTTCCTTCTGGTGTTGCACTGTACGTCGCCAATTTTGTCTTCCTGAGAACACTCGAGAAGTTCAATTTGGTGCATCTGCTCCGCCTCCCCGCAAAAAGCATCACCCAAAGGAGCACACGGGTGCCGAGGTCATGCATGCGCATTACTGGCTCGCCTGCTGTGCTGTTTTGCAGACATCAGCCTCTCAGTCATACTCTGCCTTTCTGGCAGCGGTTGCTGGAGTCCATGAATTTCTCATACACGCTTCTTCCTTCCCTCGTTGCAGCTCCTGGTTATTTGATGCTGCACTACTAGCTTCGTCGCCTTCTGCGAAGCAACCTCCCCTCCGCGTATGTAGGCGGCCTCCTGTGCCTCGAGCCCAGGAGACACTCCAGCCCATCACAGATCCTTAGGCATCTGCAGCTGGCTTCCTAGTGCTGCCTAAAGACTATACACAAAACAACTGCGCGCGAGAGGACCAGCAACGAAGGCAGCAGTGCAGGCGGCAAAAAAGTATTTGCCTTCAAATTCGAGAAGGCCCTTGTCTCTCCTCAGCGAAAAGCAAGCGATCATTCATGGGTCTCTTTTTCATCGAAGTGTTTCTCTCGCTGGTATGTACACCTGAGCAACGGCAGCTCCTGCTTGCCGCCGCTGTGGTCGCTGCTAAGGCCGTTCCCAAGCCAATTCCCCACCCCCGCTACCCCCCTCCCCTACCAAGCGACACTCGGCGTCGACTCCGACTCTTTCACAAGAAAAGGCCATCCTGCAGACAGCGTGCCTAGAGCTGCTGCGTATCGCTGAAAGCAGGGAGGAGAAGCCTGGCGCTCCCTTCCTCGACGAAAAGCGCGACATTCAAAGCATGCAGAAGGCGGGCAGGGGGAGCAGCAGCCTCACAGCTGCCACCCTCGAAGGAGAGTCCGTCCTCCCCTGCCCTTTCCCGACCTTTTATTCAAGCCGCGCAAACACAAAGCCCTCCCCTGCTGTTTCACCTGCCACTGGCAGCGGAAGCCGCAGCATCCCCGAGTCTTTGGACTGTATAAGGCCCTGATGCGCCGCCTACTCACTACTGCTACTACCTACACACTACGAAGAAAGGAGGTCGTAGCCTTCCCAGCTGCTGCTGTAGCTGTGCACTCACTGCCTTTACAAAGCAGCGAGAATTCGCTCGCAACCTGAATCTAAGGGCGGAACGCAGCTGTACACTAAGACCACAGCGCTCGCGATCCTTTAGCTATTGCTGCCCCCACCATACAGCTGCAAACATCGCAGCATCATCATCTGAGGAGGAGAAAGACTCCTGAGTGCAGGGGGCATGCGCATGCGGAAGGGTCTGCGCCTGCCTTGCCGCCTGCCTTGCTGCCTGCCTTGCTGCCTGCCTTGCTGCCTGCCTTGCTGCCTGCCTTGCTGCCTGCCTTGCTGCCTGCCTTGCTGCCTGCCACTCGGCTGCAGCAGACAGACCCCAGTGTTGGTCGAGTCGTCGTGTGCTGCATTTGCTGCTATCGCCGAGAATTTGATACCTTCCAGCCGATTTTCGAGATCTTTCCTGGGTGTGTGTCTGTGTGCGTGTGGCTGTTGCTGCCGAGACGCCCCTGCACTTGCTCCTGCAACCTACGCTGAACCTCCCCCCTCCGCTCAACGCGCCTCTGTCTGCACATCTATCAGGCTTGCGTGGCCGTTTCGCAGTCGCGTGCCTGTGCACTGCCTCCACTAGGCTGCGGATGGCGCCAGACTCCCGAAGTCTGCCCCGCGTAAGGCTGCAGCAACTGCGGCTGCAGCTGCAACTTCCTGCCTCTTGCTATCGCCGCAGCAACACGGCTGCTGCCCGCATGCATGTCGCTGGGGAGCAGCGGCGAGAAGACAAACGGCACGAACACCCCTAGAGCCGTCACGAGCACCACCAGCAAAAGCACCGCAACAGTAGGCCCTTGATACAGCCAGGAAGCGCCTACAAACAGCTCGACAACCTCGCCACTTGACGCTGCTTCAGCGCCATCCCCCTGAGCAGCAGCAGCAGCAGCAGCAGATCCTGTTGCGGAGAAACGCTCCAATGTACCTCTCCGTGAGGGCAGCGACTGCGATCCTTTCCTCAGACTTTGGAAGAGCAGAATACACACAACAGCAGGCATTAGATACTTGAGCAGCAAGGACCAACAAGGGCGCAATCTTAAAGAGCGGCGACTCGACGACGTAATGGTATTCAAATTGCGGCGTAGATGCTCGACATTCCCCCAGAATAACCAGAAAGCGATCCTGCCCACACCGCCGAGAGGCACGCAACAGTCTAAAGCGTTGGGAGGAGGGCTGGAAGACTTCCTGCTGCTGCTGCTGCTGCGGTTCTCTGCGTCGCGGCTGGGCGGGATGGTGCTCCTGCAGCTCGCGTCTTCTTCGGCTTCGGAAGAAGACACGCCGTTGTTCGCAGCCTCCGCCCTTGCTGCCGCCGCTGCTCTTGCGCGCCGCTCCTCGGTGCGCCTCGCAGCTGCCTCTGAGTCGGCATATCCGCAAAGAGCAAAGTCATCGCCAACTACAGCAGCAAGCTCCTCCCTGTACACAGCGGCTGCAGCCGCAGCGGCGGCGGCTCCCGCTGCGATCGCAGCCTTCTGCCGCTGCTTCCTGCTGCTGAAACGGATTGCGAAAGAGAGCGAAACAGCCGCTCCTGCGAGGAGCAGCGCGAGGGCAGCTCCAACACCCGCAGCAACGGCAGCCTCGCTCGAACCAAAGAACCCCCACGTGCATGCAATGAGGAGCGAAGAGACGTAGGCAGCCAGCCACCCATAAGCCGCTCGATCGCCAACGTGACGTCTCTGCCGCCCCAGTCCATACACCCAGCCGAAGGCGAGTGTCTCCAGCGTTCCCACCAACAACAACCCCACCACCCCCCAGTGGTAGTCCGCCGTCTCGAGCACCACAAGTTCAGAGCGGCGCAGGCAAAAGAACAATCCCAGCATGCAGCAGAGGCAGCAGAGACACAGAGAGACTGCCCACAGCTTCAGCGGGGAGCTGCTGCTGCTGCTGCTGCCGCTGCTGCTGCTGCTGCTGCTGCCATGGAAGAGCCGAGACTGCAGCAGCAAGTCGATCGAAGGCTGCACGAGGGAAGCCACGCTGCTGACACCGAGCAAGACAAAGGCGAGGAAGAAGAGCAGGCAGAAGAAGTGCGGCGCAGGCAGAGAGGCTAAGGCGACGGGGTAGAGCACGAATACCAGCTGAGAGCCTTCCAACTGCAGGCTGCTCCAGTCGAGCGTTCCCCCCGCCGCCTCGGAAGCAGCTGGCGCACTCTTGCCGGAGGAGGAAATGACGTAGCCAGCGACTGCGAAGGCTGCCGTCGCAGAGACGAGCGACAGAATAGCGTTGAAGAGCGCCACAGCAAGGGCATCTAAAGTCGTGTTTTGAGTCGGTGGCTTGCGGGAGGCATACGCAGACATCACCCCCTGAAATACTCCCAAAGAAAAAAACACCTGACTCGCCGCCTCAGCCCACACCTCCGGATTGCCGGTGAGAAGTCGCCAATCCAGCGAGAAGAGACGGGCGACACCCAACGAGGCTCCCGGCAAGGAGACGGCGCGCAGCATGAGCAGCAAGACGCAGACGCTAGGCAGGAGCACAGACACGTAGCAGAGACGCTTCATGCCTCGCAACCCTCTAAACAACCCCAAATAGACGCACATCCATACCAACACCAAGCAGCACGCAGGAGACCATGCCATTGAGAAACCGCTCGAGGCAGCAGCAGCAGCAGCTCCGCCCCCTCCAAGAGCACTTGCTGAGGCATTCGCTGCTCCTGAAACTGCTGCTCCCGCTCCTCCGCCGTTCGCAGGCTGCTGAAGCACTGCCCACGAGAAAAAGGCAGCCGCTTTAGCCTCGGCATCCGCAACGCACCGACCTTCTGCAGCGGCAACGACTGCGTCTGACGTCGCTGCTGTCTCTGCAGCCTTCGGCACCCACTGGCAGAAGAGGCTTCCTGCGCCGCGCGCTGCGCTGCATGCCGCTTGCTGCTGCAGAGAGGACGCTGCGCATGCAGCGGCTTCCTCAGCCGCTACAGCCCAGGGGAGGCGGGGAGACAAGGAGGCAATGGCGTACAGACACCCCCACGCCAGAAAGACAGAATAGTAGCTGCAAATGCAGAAGGAGAGGAGCAAAGTCGCCACTGCGAGCCCTCTCAGCGACGGCGAAAGCAGCGAAAGCACTCGCATGTGACCGCCTCGAAATATCTGCCCAAGCACCATCTCGACGGCGAGCAAAGGAACGCCCAGGAAGAGCAGCAGCAGCATGTATGGAACCAGAAACGTTCCTCCCCCCCACTTGTAGCAGTACGCTGGAAAACGCCACACACAGCCGATGCCAACAGCAGCCCCCATGGAAGTCACGAGGAAGGAGAGGCGGCTGGTCGACTCCGACGCATCAAACGAGCCGTCGCTGCTTGTTCCTGCCGCCGCAGCCGCGAAGGCAGCGAGAGCCGCTGCAGGAGACAGCGGCACATTCCTGTGCTGTTGCTGTTGCCGTTTGAAGCCATCCCACGGCTCGAGCGGAGAGTCGGAAGCCCCCTTGGCAGAAAGCATGCAATCGCGCCGTTCCTGCTGCTGCCGATCTTCCTGCGATTCAGCCTTCACGGGAGAGGCGGGGAGATGACTGCATGGCTGCAAGCGACTTGTGACGGGGTCCTCTGTGAAGTATATACACCGCGGCACGACCACGTCAACGGGCATGAGGTGTTGCTTCCCCGTTTTCAGCTTAGCGGCGCTGCCGAGGCTGCCCCCCTTGCTGCTGCTGCTGCGGGAGGGGTAGTAGTAATAACAGTTCTCCGAGGAGACACTTTGCGGCAAAGCGCTGGAAGCCTTGCTCCCCAGACTGCCGCCGCTACAGAGGCTGGATGAGCTGCTCGACAGATGCTCAAGGAACGAGCTTTCCCCACGGGGAGGCAGATGTGGAGCAGCTGAAGATACCCCCTCTGCTGCCGTCCTCCTGTCTCCGTCGCACTGTAGGGAGGACGGGCTGATCAGCTCAGAAGCAGCAGCCGCTGCAGGAGGCGTGGGGGGAGCTGCAGGAGCTGCAGCACTGCTGCTCCTCTGGCTTGGCGAGGGAAAAGAGACCTTAACCACCTGTACAGGCTGCGCCACGCCAAACCTCACCCCTGCCTCTGACGGCCTTTCCCCGATCATTATATATACATATATATATATGTGTATATATGTGTATATGTATGTGTATATGTATATATATACGTATATATATATGTATATGTACTGCTGCAGCGACAGCTCCCACCCCTCTTCGGACGGTGGGTAATCACCGCAGTTCTGGTAGCTCCTCTGCGAGGGAAGCGCTGCTAAGGGAGGAGGGTACTCAGTCGCATGCCTGCCTGCCCCCTTTTCTTCGTGCAAGAGGTGTCTGCTGCGACGACTCAACTCAGGGAGATCCGTGAGGCGATTTGCGGCCACAGAGGAGCTGCTCTTGCAGAGGCACAACAGGCTAAACAGCGGGAACGCCTTGGAGGAGGTGGGGAAGCGATGCAGCTTCGCCACGGGCTGCCCGTGGAAGCGAACAGGGAGCGTTCGGAGAAGCTTTAGCCGTGAGGCATTCGGGGATAAACAGCGAAATGCCGCTGCCTAAGTGGCTGTAACGAAGGCATAAGGCACGCATGAAGACTGGCGAAGGCGAGCAGTTCAATTCGGAGTTGCCACTGCACACTCCGCTATGGCAGCAACCGCAAGACCTGCAACAACCAGAATCGCGGAAAGAAAGTGAGATACTTCATGAAAAGTAATTAAAGCGCCAGTTTTCTCCGTGTGGTCGCTGAATCCTCCCCAGAAACCGCTCCTCTACTGCTGTGGGCGCGACACTGCATAGTAGTCGCGTTGCGCCAGCAGCAAGCACGTGTCGCAATTGCACGAAAAGCAGCAGTTAGGAGCAAGATAACCTGCTGCTGCTGCCCCTGTCAAGACTCTACACTAACAAGTATCGGCTTGAAACCCCCAAAATGCCGAGGCAAGTGCCAAACGTTCCCACATCGAGCGCACCGCCTATTCCCTCTGTACGGACAGCAGCAGCAGGTTCCGCCGCAGCTGCTGCTGCCGCCATCAACGCTCCCGATTTTCTGCATGCAGCAGCGTCCAGTGCCCTGTTTTAATTGCTTGCTTGCTCATGTTAAACTTCCAAATAAATTGTTGATGCCACCGGAATGGCCCTACTGAAGGTTCCTTTCCAATGCAGGAGGAGCTCGGACTGCTACACCTGAGTCTATCCGCTGTATGCCAGACCAGCACCCGTTAGATTCGTTAGACACGAAACACCTGCCAAATCACGAACCCTACATGGCCAGCAGCACAACATTGACTGTCAAGGCGCGTCTAACGGTTCCAAACATTGCAGTCGCATCCGGATCCCTAGGCTAAATCCGCATCTTCAATGGCCAGTGACCAGTGGGAAAATCAGAATGTTCAAGGAGGCACCACGAAATTTGCGGGTTGCAGAGAAGAGCGTGCCTAATTAAGGCGGTCGTTGCTGGTTTGGGCCTTGTGGGTTGGGGACAATGTTAAATACAGTGGAAGTACGTGACACTTCATTAAATGTGGCTTGCCCGTAGGCAGCCACTCAACTCCCCACTTGCAACCAGCATAGTTGAAAGGCTGTACATGTCTTCCTGAAGGAACTGCTGCCTCACCCCGCGCCCTCCAACGAGAGTTCCGAAATGAGGAGAGAGGCAACCACGCTCCGCGAAGATGCAGCATTAATATGCACTGCGTGTTTTCACAGCCAATTTACACGTCATCTGGCAAACATGCACACAGCATTGCGCTTTGCTGCATCGAATTAACGTTACTCTGCAAGTCGTAAAACCTTGAAATAGACAAAATATCTAGTAGTCGAGTCCCATGAAATTTCTATGGGGTAAGCGCTTACGTAGGGCCAGCACGCTCAAGTACAGAGCGCGTATAAGCTAGTGAAGAAAACCGATTCAGATGCTCTCACATTTGATTTTATGGCAGAGGAAGTTAGTCAGTTTTACAGTGCAAGAGCTTATGCCGTGAGACTGCCCCTTCTTCTGAGTTCCTCTGCACAAACAAGTCATTCGTTTGCACAAAAGCCACCTTCTTCTTTTGAACAATCCGCTTATAGCAGCCCAGAAAAGAGGACAAATCGGATAAAAATTGACCTTTTCATAGAGGTGTGGAGGGCTCAGCCACACTTTGGCACTTTGTTCTATATTTAAGTCATGTTTTGCTCAGTGTAGTACAGAATTGACTACTTCGCTGGCTGCTCGTATGTATTCCATCTTGCATAGCATCAGTAGCTTGATACGGTAAGGTGCAATGTTGTTTCTGTGGGTGCGGTAGGCGCGATTGGTTGTTACTGCTCGGCGTGCTTCAAGGGTGCAGCTGTATGTACCCCAGGTGTCCCTCTTCCCTCCATCAGAATCTTGGGGGATGATGGCAAAGTAAGGATAGAACTGTGCTTGAAGGGTATGTAGTAACTTGCTTCAAGGTTTGTATGGAGTCTAGAATCAAGTGCCACTTCTTACACAGAACTTCGATGGAGCGCTGCAGCAGGGCACGTTTCTAAAACATTCCTTGAATTGCTGAATGACTTCCCAGGGGCATATCTCTTTATGGAGAGAACTTAAATGGAAGCGGGGGTTACGAGTGTGAACAAAGCAATTCAGCAGCAGAAGACAGCCAACTTGGTCTCAGAAGAGGCCGTATTGACCTTGGCTGTGGCTGTTGCTCACCAGGCGTGACGTCTGCAAGGAGAGAAGCTTTAATCCTTTGTGTAGGGTGTTTTTCACCCTCTGCGTGCTTCCCGTTGTTCAAGTGCCTCCCAGCCTCAAGGGCCTAGCCACAGCCTTGCAGAAGGCTCAGTGTGGCGTTGGATAACGCATCTTAACAAGGTGTATCAAAATTGTATGAAAAGGGTGAAACTCCAAAAAGAGCTGTCAGCTCAACTCCACTCAGCTCGGCTTCAGAGCATGTTTTCGCCTTCGACCCGCCTCGACCGTTGCCCCCTGCGCACACGCCTGTTGAAGTGCAAACCGCTGCAACCTCAGAAGATTGAGGGCATATGTATGTAGCCACACTCTGTCAGCTTCTGTAACGGCAAGTATAGTGCTCCCGTTGGTGCAAGCTTTGGCCCCGCTTATCAGTGCACCAAGGAGGTCACAACAGTACCAAAAGGGGGCAGCCACTACCTCTAAAATATCAACTAAGCATCCAACGATTTGGGTGCAACTGGTCAGCGATATGCTAATAATCTGCAGAGAGTGCTCGAAGGCAAGGGCATTGGTGCATTTCGAACTGTAGCGACTGTGGCACCCGATATGTACGTATGTATTTATGTGTATGTGTCTATGTGTGTTGTATGCGAGTGTATATGTATGCGTGTATCTATATTTATATATATATGTATTTGCCATCGCACATTTGTGTCTCCGTGCAAGACACTTGGCCTTTTTCACGTCTTCTCTGCGTGACACTTCTCCTCCTACGAAGGGTTTGTAGCCTGTGGCTTGCGTATTGGGAGGTCACTAGCTGTGGCAGCAGCAAATAGAAGCATCAGCAAGAACACGACTTATGCCAGCAGGGGCAGCGGCGGCAATACGCCTATCTCTCTCCCTCTTCTCAGAGCTTGCTGTTTGGCCGGAGAAGCTTTGCCAGGGGTAGGAGGAAAGCTCGGAGAAGAGACGAGAGCGTCGCCAAACTAACTACGAAGGTGAGTGGCTCTCTCTGGTGGCCTAGGCATAACGCTCTGTTGCAGAAGGCAAAACCACCCGCTAAAAAGAGGCGCATGTGCTGGGGTGTATAGTCAGCTCACAGCAAACGAAACGCATATTTCTTTAGATCAGCAGTGCAGCCTGCTGCTGCAGGGAGGGTCTCCGCGCGGGAGTCGGTTGAGAAAAGGCGTCAGTTTCCTTCTTCCTACTGAGGCAACACAGCGCTACGATTCTGCAACACCTTAAAAAGAAGCCCCTTGCCACCCCATTTTGCACCACTCCTTTGCACCAGTCTCCGCAAACGGCATGTGCGGCTCTCTGACTTCACCTTATGCTGACATTTGAGCAGACGCTTCGCAACAGCCCCTTCTTCCTGCCTCGCTCTCTCTGGTTGATCCCCCATTTGCCTGCCCAGTTGCCCTTTGCCCACCCCCAACGTGGTGCTGCCCCTGTCTTTCGCCAGTTGTTGTCTGCCATTGCGCCGCTGCATACCTTTCCTGTGCACCGACCTCGCTGCATGCCATGCATATGCGCTGGCCTTCTGTCGGGTGCCACATTCCTCCCTGCCGTCTTAGCTGGCTTGCCCTCCCTCCTCCCACCCCCCTGCACCCCTTGCCTCTACGCCTTTCTTGGCTGCCTGTGGACTCTTTCTCTCTCGGAGGAGAGTTTCTCGCTCGCTTCAGCATCCACCAAGACCATCTATGAATAGCAGGGGGATGCCCTTCGCCCCTTTCCCTCATCTGCTCATGCGTGCATGGTTCTCTGCTCTACCGCCGCTAAGCTGGCTACGCAGCTCCGATATATTCACTCCAAAGAACCTTCTTACGCATACTTGAATAATCCCCCATATATATAAAGTACAAAAGGGTGGTCCAGAAAAATAAAGAGACACAAGGCACTGTCTCTCAGCCAACCTGAGCTTCGCTTTCGCTGCGTGCCCGTTTTTGTTGTAGCCTCACTATGACCTTTTCTTCTGGCCTCCTCTACGAGCCGCTCGGCTTCCGCTTATGGCAAATCGGGGAGGATTGCGTAGCCTCCGTCAGGCGCTCCCGGAAGGGGCTGCCTCTTTTTCTTGTGTTTCTCCTTGTCTCGGTGTTCTGGCTGCATTAAAGCCTCTGCGTAGCCTTTAGGCCGCATGGACGCGGATAGCGTATCACCAAGAGGCGAGCCTGCAGCATCTTGTACACTGACTGCGGCTAACTGTTTGCTCATACATAACACTTGAGGAGTCGCTATGGCCGACTCGTTCCTACCCTCTCTCACCCTCCTGCTGCTGTTGCTTATGGCACTGTTTCTCCTGGCGCCACGCGGAGATGGCAGTATCACGCCATAGGGGATGGCATCCGGTGCAGGGGTCACGTGTGGCTCCTCCGCAGTCGATGTTTCGCGCTCTTGCTGGTGCTGCAGCAGCTCTTCTTCTTCCTGCTGCTGTTGCTGCAGCAGTTCTTTTTCTTCCTGCTGCTGTTGCTGCTGCTTGGTAATCTCAAAAAAAGGCTGCGTGAAGCAGCGCCGCGTAAGCCAGCGGCCCGCAGTGTCTAATGTCTGCTGCATGTGTTTGCTGCGAGCGGACCGCGAAGGCATTTGAGCAGTAAAGTGCTTGGGGTGTATGTACACCCCAACGCGCTGCGGAGGCGGTGGTCGTGGGTGCTGCTGCTGGTGCATCTCATGACCTGAAAATTTTTTCGCAAAGTCTCCCAATTTACGCATCTAAAAAAACTCTATTTCCGACACCCTAGAACCTGCTGCTAGCACCTACCAGGGGAGCCAGCTGTTCTACGTCTACGGCAGCGTATCCAAAAGCTGACTCACCAGAGGCAGAAGCCGAATCCAGCATGCAAGGCGCAGTTGCAGCCTCCACCACGCTATGGACGGAAGGCGGAGCGTCTGCCTGCGCCTTTAGAGACAACGGCGAGAGATGAGTTCTCGTGGTGCTCTCTGCTAGCGCTGCACTTGCTGTTCCTGTCACGCCCATAGGAAACGTGTCTAACTCTTTAGACAAGCTGAAAGCCAGGAAGAAGGCTCCCTGTGCGCCGTCCGGAGATATCTCCCCGGAAGCCACCTCCGCACCGAACGATCCTAAGGGAAGAGTTCCTCCTGTGGGACGAGTTGCAGCAAAACGGCTCGTCTCCTGCAGCAGACACCACACCACACCCATTTCGTCTCGACACACACACATACACATGCAGCCAACGCAGCGGATGCAGAAGCCACCAAGGAACACGAGTGACTAGAGCGCGCGCAGACACCACACCACACCCATTTCGTCTCGACACACACACATACACATGCAGCCAACGCAGCGGATGCAGAAGCCACCAAGGAACACGAGTGACTAGCACGCAAAAGAGCAAGAAACACCCCAGACGGCTGCATGCTTCCATGCTTGCATGCAAGCACGCAAGCATGAAAGGCGAAATGCGTTTTCTTTCTTCTTGGAGCCTTGGCCCGAAAAGCAAGAGCACTACTCTTGCTGTCAAGACAGTGCAGCGCACACCACTCCGGCATTTTTGACGGCGTAGAAAGAAAAAGAAATTACACATTCTTGTTGCAAGACGATACGACACCCCCAGAGACAGCAGCACCACTCGCAGGAGTGCACCCGCTTGCTTGCTACCCACGCCAGGAAAGCCCTTTCCTCCCCGACGTTTGCTTCAAAGGCTTTTTTTTGGAGCACCAGCGTCATGATGAGGACGCAACAGAGTCTCTCCAAAAGGAATAAAGGCCCACCTTCTTTCGATCAAATTCATCCATAATATCTGCCTGGAGGAGCTGCTCAATAACGTCTTCCATTGTTACTATGCCCAACAAGTTTGCATCCGGGGGAGGTGAACGTTCGTCTCTCCACGCCTCTCCGTAGGCTAAGAAGTCAGGCGTTACAAATGCCAGATGGCAGCGAGACTGCCCATCATCACCGACAACACAAAATACGACGGATGAAACTCCGCGCAAGCCGTCCGAGAAGAAAGAGAACAGACACCCCCTGGTTCTCGCTGCAGGCGGGATACGAGGTGCTGCCGAAGCGCTAGACTTATGAGCGACGCTTCACGTCGTCGTCGCTTAGGGTAGGTGGGCACTTACTTCTTGAAAGGCATTAAGAAGCGTGTAGGGGTTAATACTGGGGGATACGAATAGAGGTCTCGAATAGCTGCGAAAAGCCTTTGTATCCATGACATCTCCGACAGTCAATCCTACGGAAAAAGAGGCAGCAGTGGAGAAGATAGATAGACAGGTGGCAGTGGAGAAGATAGATAGACAGGTGGCAGTGGGGAAGACAGTCGCGCATGCAGAAAAGCGCAGAACTGAAAGGCTTGTTAGTGGTCGCGTGAGGATGGATGGATAACACCCTCTAGGAAGAATTAGCCCTCGCATGATGAGAATCCCTACCTGCACCCGGATCAATGCAAATTAGACTTTTGACTAAAAGAATGCCGCGAATGTTGTGTCTGTCTCTGCAGCACAAACACAGCAGCAGCCCCATTTCCCCCGTCTCCAAGACGCCACAGCCGCGCAAGCCCCCCTTTCTCCCCCCTTCGTCTAGCCAAAAGCTGCACAGGAGTAAAGCTGCAGCATCAGGCAAGCGGCACACGTCAAATCGTAGACTGCTGCTTCCCGAATCCCCCTTTCTCCTCTCCAAAGCCGCCTCCCAAACGCTAAAAAACGCCGAAAGACTTACCCTTCATAAATTGGTATTCTTGAATGTCCTCTCCGGAGGATTTGCATCATCACATTCGGTGTCAACTTGGTGCTCCTTTCCTGAGACAACAGACACGCAGTCCAACACCCTCGATGTGCCTTCCTGCAGCTGCGTTCTCCGCACACTGGATGCAGATCGAAAGAAGGCTTTTTGCGAAATGCCGAGGCACGCCACCACATCCCACTAAGAATTTGCTACACCTTTGCCAAAGAAAAACAACGCCAACCGCGGCTGATCTGCTTGCGCGACAGATAAGCCCTCACCAGCTGATACACTTCGTCCAGAGGCACTAAGAAGTCGCCAATGTTTTTAGACGCCATATCCAGGGCACCTAGGAAGCAGCAACAAGCACCAACAGAGGAGTCTCCCTCATCTAGCTGTCATACACAGCTGGCAACTACGCCAACGCCATGCCACCAAGCAAGCAAGCAAGCAAGCAAGCATGCAAGCAAGCATGCAAGCATGCAAGCAAGCAAGCAAGCATGCAAGCAAGCAAGCAAGCATGCAAGCAAGCATGCAAGCATGCAAGCAAGCCAGCAAGCATGCAAGCAAGCAAGCATGCATGCAAGCAAGCAAGCAAGCAAGCATGCAAGCAAGCAAGCACCACCACCCTCTCCATTCAAAGCATCCATGCATCCACCCATGGGCGCATGCATGCATGCATGCATGCATGTAAGCAGGTAATCCGTTGATTAAGGTTAGCGGTTCACCTTGAATAACCATAACTTCGTCTCTATTGAGCCATGGGCTTGAGGATTGTTCTCCGCTTGTGCAGCTTCCAAAGGCCGTACCGTTGTCTGCGCTAGCTTCCTCCCGCTGCAATCGATGCCTCCCCTTCTGGTGCAAGCCTGCAGCAAATGAAGCGCATGCAAGCGAGGATAAATAGACTCTTGTTTGAAGTCCAAGGCACAATGCATTGCCAACTGCCGCAAGAGAACAGCCCCTCCAATTCTTCCGGCCGTCCATCCGCACAAGCCCTCGTTTTAATCCTTCGCCAAAGGGTTAAAACGAGGGCTTGCTGCTGCGACGTGTCTACCCATGCACAAAATCCGAAAAAACACGCGCCCAAGAAGAAGTGCAAGAAGAAGCACAAGAACAAGAACAAGAAGAAGAACAAGCACAAGAACAAGCACAAACAAAGCACGAGAAGACGCACAAGAACAAGAACAAGAACAAGAACAAGAAGAAGCACAAAAACAAGAACAAGATCAAGAACAAAAACAAGCAAAAGCACAAGAACAAGAACAGAAACATGCACAAAAACAAGAACAAGATCAAGAACAAAAACAAGCACAAGAAGAAGAATAAAAACAAAAACAAGCACAAGCACAAGAACAAGCACAAGATCAAGAACAAAAACAAGCACAAGCACAAGCACAAGAAGAAGAATAAGAACAAGAACAAGCACAAGCAAAGCACGAAAAGGCGCAAGACCAAGAAGAAGCACAAGAAGAAGAACAAGAACAAGCACAAGCACATGCACAAGAACAGAGACAAAAAAGCACAAAGAGGAGAACAAAAACAAGAACAAGCGCAAAAAAGCGCAGAAAAAGCACAAATGCAATGATAGAAACGAAAACAAAAACAAGCACAAGTACAAGCACAAGTACAAGCACAAGCAAAGCACGAAAAAGCACAAGAACAAGAACACGAACACGAATTAGAACAAAAACAAGCACAAAAAAAGCGCAAAAAGAGCACGAGAAAAGGACAAGCAAAAACAGAAACAAGCACCAGAACAAGCACAAGCAAAGCACAAAAAAGCACAAGACTAAAAACAAAAACAAGCACAAAAAGCACAAGACTAAAAACAAAAACAAGCACAAAAAGTATAAGCACACCGATAAGGGCGCGGAGGTGATTTCGGCCGTAAAACGCAGCGGCGTGCGATGGTCGCAAGAGTCGATCCAGCAACGCTGCCACGGGTATAGCGACGACGGCGAAGACGACAAGGAGAATGCGCACCAGTGGCGTCATTAGCTGTGAAGAAAGTGGCATGCAAAAATCGGAAATCGTGGGTATGAGGCACCAGCAAGAGAGTGGTGGATAGCAGAGTGAGGCGCTTAGCATCAAAGAGGGGGGCGTTTTTGAGTGTCTGTGTGTGTCTGTGTCTGTGTGTATGTCTGTGTGTGTATGTGTGTGTGTCTGTGTGTGTGTGGGTTGGTATGTGTGTGTCGGGGCGTGTGTGTGTGTGGGTGTGCGTGTGTGGGGGGGTGTGTGGCGGTGCGAGTGGGTGTGTGTGACGGTGCGGGTGGGTGGGTGTGACAGTAGATGGGGTAGCACGTGTGCGCTGAGGAGACTGCGGTCGAGGCCGCAGAGCATAGTAGCTGGCGGTTTGGAAGGCGCGGTCGGGGGGGGGAGGGCGAGAGCGCACTGGGAAGAGCGCCAGCGAGTAGAGACGAGTGGGGGAGAGTGTGGAGGTGAAGGGATGTGGGGAGGGGGGGGTGGGGGGGGGGGGGCGGGGGGGGGGGGGGGGGGGGGG